>NC_079189.1:175543874-175901003 GCF_029499605.1 Hyla sarda | reverse complement strand
TATCTGTACTCACACGGATGAGCGAAACGCGTTGGATTAATGCAATCTCTGTGTAATGCATATGTATATCTCTATCTATGCAACACATACAATTGTGGGTTTTTAAACGTGAATACTACTTCATACCCCTGGCTACCTTCCTCGGGTCCTGATATTGTATTATTTTTACCACATGTATGTTATACCTCTAAACACCTTTAAAGCGTGATATCTAAGATAAAATACTGTATATTGGATCTGTCGGGCTAATAGCCTTGTTCAACTGCTTCTTGGCGACGCAGCAATATTGTTTCAATATCCCCTCTGCAGCCTAGGGCCAATAGGAGGTTCCTGTGTAGGCCCAGGTCACTAGGACAGGGGACCTACAGTATCGCCAGGCAGGGCTGTTAGATAGGGACATACCAGTCACGCCCTACTCATGCTCGATCCAATGTATACTATCTAAATTTGTGTTTGTAAACAATACTGGCCCACACCAGTCGCTACACGATTACAGTGTTGTACTTTAATTAATAAATATATTGCATATGAAATATGTTGTTCTTGAATTTTTTTTTTACATATGCTCTGATCTCTCTGGTTTTCCTCAGCTCAAATCCACCACATTTTATGTGGAAACCTTAGTAAATATGTTGGTTTTTTGTGAAAATATCGGGAACACGCCCCTTTTGGGAGAGCACGCCCCTTTTCCCAGTGGTCACGCCCCCTTTTTAGGTTTTCTTTGCAAAATGGAGAGCAAGGCTGAATTCACATCTCGTTTTTGCAATACGGGTCCCGTATCCCGTTTCTGTACAAAAAACGTATGTCTCCAAACCGGACCGAAACGTATTCAACCGTATATGCCTCCTCACGTTTTTAAAGCGTATACCGTTTGAAAAGGATGTCCGTTTGCATATGTTTTAATACGTTTTCCTTGTAAAAAAAACGGATACGGTTTTATGTTTGTCAACTTTATAAATAAGTTTTTTTTTTATTGAATTTCCCCTCCCCAAAAAATAAATAAATAAATAAATAAAATGAAAAACAGTATTGTGCAAACCGGATGTAACCGTACACACATACGGTTCAATACGGTTACCATAGAACTCCATTTTAAAATAACCGTATGCAGATTGGATACGGTTTTTGACCGGGACACAAAACCATAGTAGACTACGGTTTGATGCACCGTTAAAAACCGTATAAACCCGTTAATGATGCAAAACGTACACAACCTGATGCTACGGTGGCATACAATGAAATGTCTATACATACGGTTTGCAATACGGTTCGATACAGTTTTTTCAATGAAACCGGATACGGCAACCGTATTGCAAAAACGAGATGTGAATGCAGCCTTAGTCGGGGGGGGGGTTCAATTCTGGGGAAAATTCTGGCGCACAATGTAGCGCAGACAGAATTTCTGGCGCAATGCGACAGAATCTTACGCACAACCCGACAAAACATGTCGGGTTTGCAATAGTAAATGAGGGCCACTGTTTTGAAAACAACAATACATTTATTGCTTTATTATCTTGTATGTTGCACACGGACACAATTGAATAAGGAATCTTTGAGGAAATATGTATGGTTGTTGCCAGTTGTTGATGCCAGGGACACACTAACACTATGCATTTCCAGGTTATATTCAGTAATTCCGAGAGCACCGTGGTGTTACACAATACCACACAGGGTGAGCAAGGCTTTCTTTGCCGCAGAAACCTCCAAACGTAAATGATTCCCACTGTGTAAGAATTGTCCCGAATGTATTGATGAAAGACATACATGACAAAGCGAAGGCATATTTGTGTGTTTCATATTGTGCGGAGATGGTGTGTGTTTGCTCTATCATGTCAGTCCTGATGGTGCTACTGTGGGAGAACAGATTATTTTCACTGAAGAATCCTTGCAGGCAGAGAACAGATTTAAAATCACTTCCCTGATTAGGAACTCTTTCATGTCTTTGTTTCAGCCACGTTTTTTTGTCTGTGCGGAGGGCAGGGGCCTGTCACCCGGAGGAGTTAAAGCTTTTCTTTATTCATCGGGCAGGTGCAGAGGCTGTGGATACAAAACAGACAGCGTGACCACCCAGTTTATTATCATTTATAGAGATTTCCGAGACAACATAGGTAGCATGTGTGTGTGTGCATCATTCATTCATCATTCCGAACATTTGGATATAAGAATTAACAACACATTTAAAGAGTACCTGTCACCAAACGAAACTTTTAACATATTGTTACTTATGTAATTATAAGACACTTTGCTATTTACTTGCTGTTAAAATTCTCAACCTTTGTATGTTTTTAATGTGATTGAAAAAACGGCCAATAGGTGGCTCTGTTCTGTTCCCTGCAGCAAGTCAAGCAGCTAGTTTGGTCTCCTCCCGGCCTGGCAGGAGACCAAATTCAGGAAGTGTGGGCAGGGCATGGCAAGGCACAGCTCTCGCAGGCTTCAGTGATGTCGTGCCTGCCGGGAGCTCACACAATGTGAGCAAGGGAAAAGGTATGATATGGAGATTTTTAAAAGGGTACTCCAGGGGTACTTCTGGTGCCAGAAAGTTAAACAGATTTGTAAATTACTTCTATTAAAAAATCTTAATCCTTCCAGTACTTATTAGCTGCTGAATACTACAGAGGAAATTATTTTCTTTTTGGAACACAAAGCTCTCTGCTGACATCAGGACCACAGTGCTCTCTGCTGACATCCCTGTCCATTTTAGAAACTGTCCAGAGCAGCATATGTTTTCTATGGGGATTTTCTCCTACTCTGGACAGTTCTTAAAATGGACAGAGGTGTCAGCAAAGAGCACTGTTGTCATGATGTCAGCAGAGAGCTCTGTGTTCCAAAAAGAAAATAATTTCCTCTGTAGTATTCAGCAGCTAATAAGTACTGGAAGGATTAAGATTTTTTAATAGAAGTAATTTACAAATCTGTTTAACTTTCTGGCACCAGTTGATTAAAAAAAAAAGTTTTCCACCGGAGTACCCCTTTAACCCCTTAAGGACGCAGGACGTAAATGTACGTCCTGGTGAGGTGGTACTTAACGCACCAGGACGTACATTTACGTCCTAAGCATAACCGCGGGCATCGGAGCGATGCCCGTGTCATGCGCGGCTGATCCCGGCTGCTGATCGCAGCCAGGGACTCGCCGGCAATGGCCGACGCCCGCGATCTCGCGGGCGTCCGCCATTAACCCCTCAGGTGCCGGGATCAATACAGATCCCGGCATCTGCGGCAGTTCGCGATTTAAATGAACGATCGGATCGCCCGCAGCGCTGCTGCGGGGATCCGATCATTCAGAACGCCGGACGGAGGTCCCCTCTCCTTCCTCCGTCCGGCTCCCGGCGTCTCCTGCTCTGGTCTGTGATCGAGCAGACCAGAGCAGGAGATGACCGATAATACTGATCTGTTCTATGTCCTATACATAGAACAGATCAGTATTAGCAATCATGGTATTGCTATGAATAGTCCCCTATGGGGACTATTCAAGTGTAAAAAAAAATGTAAAAAAATGTCAAAGTAAAAGTAAAAAAAAAGTGAAAAATCCCCTCCCCCAATAAAAAAGTAAAACGTCCGTTTTTTCCTATTTTACCCCCAAAAAGCGTAAAAAACTTTTTTTATAGACATATTTGGTATTGCCGCGTGCGTAAATGTCCGAACTATTAAAATAAAATGTTAATGATCCCGTATGGTGAACGGCGTGAACGAAAAAAAAAAAAAAAAGTCAAAAATTCCTACTTTTTTAATACATTTTATTTTAAAAAAAAATTATAAAAAATGTATTAAAAGTTTTTTATATGCAAATGTGGTATACAAAAAAAAGTACAGATCATGGCGCAAAAAATGAGCCCCCATACCGCCACTTATACGGAAAAATAAAAAAGTTAGAGGTCATCAAAATAAAGGGATTATAAACGTACTAATTTGGTTAAAAAGTTTGTGATTTTTTTTAAGCGCAACAATAATATAAAAGTATATAATAATGGGTATCATTTTAATCGTATTGACCCTCAGAATAAAGAACACATGTAATTTTTTTCCATAAATTGTACGGCGTGAAAACGAAACCTTCCAAAATTAGCAAAATTGCGTTTTTCGTTTTAATTTCCCCACAAAAATAGTGTTTTTTGGTTGCGCCATACATTTTATGATATAATGAGTGATGTCATTACAAAGGACAACTGGTCGCGCAAAAAACAAGCCCTCATACTAGTCTGTGGATGAAAATATAAAAGAGTTATGATTTTTAGAAGGCGAGGAGGAAAAAATGAAAACGTAAAAATTTAATTGTCTGAGTCCTTAAGGGGTTAAAGCTCATATTTTTTTTTTTTTTTAAGGGCAGGAGGGATGTTAGGAGTAGTTAGGGAATATAATCTGAGTTAGTTTAGAATATATGGTTTGATGACAGGTACTCTTTAAGGTGACATATACTGTACAGGCATTGATACAATAAGAAGTGATATTCACTAATGACATGTCATGTCTATGATGTCTCAATGAACTGTTGTCACCTATACAGAATCTGAGAGGGGAAAGAAAGTGAACCATCAGAGTTCACATTATGGTGGTACACTTTTAGTGTATTTTCAGATTTTATATTCAAAGTCCGACGCTAAGGCACAGTTCATACTGTGTAAAATTTCCCAACATAATACGTAATTGATTTTACACACACACTTTAAAGGAGTACTGCAGTGTATGACAATTTATCCCCTATCCAAAGGTTAGGGGATAAGTGTCTGATTGCAGGGGTGGGGGTTGGGGGTGCAGGGGGTTTAGGTAGATGACTGCTTAGATCCTCAATCTCTTGCATGGCTCCCATTGTAGTTCACACAACAATGATATTTTCTACTGTGGATTTGAAACCTCTGTTCAAACACTGCAGTGTGTAGCCACATATGGATTAGTGATAGTGAGTAGGGGCTAAACCACACTCAAATCCACAACATTATCCACAACAGAAATCTGAGGGTATTCAGATATCTGCTGCAAATTCTCTAAGGCTAGGTACGCAGCCAGATATATGTAAATATACCGTAAGGTTATAAAGTCTCTGTAATACAGTGTGTGCAGCCAGTGGCGTAGGGACCAGGGTGCGGGGGGTGCGCCCCGCACCGGGTGACACCAGCCTGATGGGGTGACACCATGTCCGTAGTTCACCTAGCTCATCTGTCTGGCGCCGGCACTGCTTACACCCCCTCTTCCTTATATGTCCGACGCTTCTCACTCACTAACACCCTAGTCCGGTTCACTAGCACCCCCCACCGCCCCCCTCCTCAGCTGTCCGGTTCACTGGCACCCCCGGTCCCCCCCCCCACAGTTCCTCATCTGTCGGGCGGCGCTTCTCCACTCACCCCCGGTCCTCAGCTTTCACCCATCATGTGCTTGTAGTGCCCTGTGACGGTACGTCAGCGGGAGGTGGGCGGAGTTTTCTGGACGCCGACGTGCATAGAAAGCAAGTCAGCAAGCAACAGGCCCTGGTAAGCTGCTCCTTAGAGGCTCGGGCTCTAGGTTTTTTGGGGGGCTCTAGGTACTGGGGGGCTTGTGCTGAGCTAAACCCCCACTCTGCAGGGGGGAGTGATGATGTAGTGGAGTGAGGTGGGTTGGTGAAAGGGGGGGGGAGTGATGGAGTGGAGTGTAGGGGTGATGGAGTGGAATGGGGGTGTGATGGAGTGAGGTGGGATGGGGTGATGGAGTGGGTGTTTTTAAAAAAATTTTTAATGTATGAAATGTATGATGTTCGGGGTGCAGCGGTGGGTGTATGCTGTAGCATAGCAGCTGGGGTGCAGGCCGTACCAGGTGACACCAGGCTGATGGGGTGACACCATGATGCCCCCCCTCAGCTCCTCAGATAGCTCCATACGCCAGCCACCAACATCCACCAAACACTCCCGCCCCCGGACCTCTCACATAGCTGGGTCTGCCATCACCGCCCTACCCTCCCCATCCCCCCGTCCACGTCCTCGTGTAGCCGCGTCCGCTTTGCTACCAATCCCCCATGGCACCCTCATCATCCACCAGCAACACCCCCCTCCCCAGGAGTAGCACCCCCATCAGCAGATCCTGCTGGTGGATGATGGGGGTGCTACTGCCAGGAGGACCCCCATCAACCACCCCTTGATGCATCAGCTAACGGATAATGAGGGGTGCTACTGTGGGGGGGTGGGGTGTTGCTGATAGATGATGGTGGTGCTGCTGCCAGGAGGATGGTGCTGCTGATGGATGATGGGCGGGCTACTACCAGGGTGGCAGTAACACCCTCATCATCGATCGGCAGCACTCCCTTCCTGGCAGTAGCACCCCCATTATCCACCAGTAACACCCCACCCCTATCACAGTAGCACCCTCATCATCCATCGGCAGCAATATCTTCCTGGCAGGAGCACCCCCATCATCCAGCATAATATACCAGGGCACAGTGGCTAAATTAATTCTGGGGGCACAGTGGTATAATTAATTCTGGGGGCACAGTGGTATAATTAATTCTGGGGGCACAGTGGTATAATTAATTCTGGGGGCACAGTGGTATAATTAATTCTGGGGGCACAGTGGTATAATTAATTCTGGGGGCACAGTGGTATAATTAATTCTGGGGGCACAGTGGTATAATTAATTCTGGGGGCACAGTGGTATAATTAATTCTGGGGGCACAGTGGTATAATTAATTCTGGGGGCACAGTGGTATAATTAATTCTGGGGGCACAGTGGTATAATTAATTCTGGGGGCACAGTGGTATAATTAATTCTGGGGGCACAGTGGTATAATTAATTCTGGGGCACAGTGGCATCATTAATTCTGGGGCACAGTGGCATCATTAATTCTGGGGCACAGTGGCATAATTAATTCTGGGGCACAGTGGTATAATTAATTCTGGGGCACAGTGGTATAATTAATTCTGGGGCACAGTGGCATCATTAATTCTGGGGCACAGTGGCATCATTAATTCTGGGGGCACAGTGGTATAATTAATTCTGGGGGCACAGTGGTATAATTAATTCTGGGGGCACAGTGGTATAATTAATTCTGGGGGCACAGTGGTATAATTAATTCTGGGGCACAGTGGCATCATTAATTCTGGGGGCACAATGGCATCATTAATTCTGGGGGCACAGCGGCATCATTTATTCTGGGGGGACAGCGGCATCATTTATTCTGGGGGGACAGCGGCATCATTTATTCTGGGGGGACAGCGGCATGATTTATTCTGGGGGGGCAGCAGCATGATTTATTCTGGGGGGGCAGCACCATGATTTATTCTGGGGGGGCAGCAGCATGATTTATTCTGGGGGGGCAGCAGCATGATTTATTCTGGGGGGGCAGCGGCATGATTTATTCTGGGGGGACAGCAGCATGATTTATTCTGGGGGGACAGCAGCATGATTTATTCTGGGGGGACAGCGGCATCATTTATTCTGGGGGGACAACGGCATCATTTATTCTGGGGGGACAGCGGCATCATTTATTCTGGGGGGACAGCGGCATCATTTATTCTGGGGGGACAGCGGCATCATTTATTCTGGGGGGACAGCGGCATCATTAATTCTGAGGGCACAGCGGCATCATTAATTCTGAGGGCACAGCGGCATAATTTCTTCGGGGGCACATTGGCATCATCAATTCTGGGGCACAGTGGCACCATTAATTCTGGGGCACAGTGGCATCATAAAATCTGCACCAAAAAACAAGGTAATATACAAAGGGCGCAGTGTGTGGTAGTATATTCAAATGGCGCAGTATTATATTTAGAGGGCGCAGTGTGTGGAAGTATTATAATCGCAGGGCCCTGTGTGTGGCAGTACTATATTCAGGAGAGCACAGTGTGTGGCAGTACTATATTCAGGAGAGCACAGTGTGTGGCAGTACTATATTCAGGAGAGCACAGTGTGTGGCAGTACTATATTCAGGAGAGCACAGTGTGTGGCAGTACTATATTCAGGAGAGCACAGTGTGTGGCAGTACTATATTCAGGAGAGCACAGTGTGTGGCAGTACTATATTCAGGAGAGCACAGTGTGTGGCAGTATTATATTCAGAGAGCGCAGTGTGTGGCAGTGTTATATTCAGAGAGCGCAGTGTGTGGCAGTATTATGTTCAGGGAGCACAGTGTGTGGCAGTGTTATATTCAGAGGGCACAGTGTGTGGCAGTGTTATATTCAGAGAGCGCAGTGTGTGGCAGTATTATGTTCAGGGAGCACAGTGTGTGGCAGTGTTATATTCAGAATGTGCAGTGTGTGGCAGTATTATATTCAGAGAGTGCAGTGTGTGGTAGTATTATGTTCAGAGGGTACAGTGTGTGGCAGTGTTACATTCGGAGAGCGCAGTATGTGGTAGTATTATGTTCAGAGGGTATAGTGTGTGGCAGTGTTCAGAGAGTGCAGTGTGTGGTAGTATTATGTTCAGAGGGTACAGTGTGTGGCAGTGTTACATTCGGAGAGCGCAGTATGTGGTAGTATTATGTTCAGAGGGTATAGTGTGTGGCAGTGTTCAGAGAGTGCAGTGTGTGGTAGTATTATGTTCAGAGGGTACAGTGTGTGGTAGTATTATATTCAGAGAGTGCAGTGTGTGGTAGTATGTTCAGAGGGTATAGTGTGTGGCAGTGTTATATTCGGAGAGCGCAGTGTGGGGCAGTATTATATTCAGAGAGTGCAGTGTGTGGCAGTATTATATTCAGAGAGTGCAGTGTGTGGTAGTATTATGTTCAGAGGGTACAGTGTGTGGCAGTGTTATATTCGGAGAGCGCAGTATGTGGTAGTATTATGTTCAGAGGGTATAGTGTGTGGCAGTGTTATATTCAGAGAGTGCAGTGTGTGGTAGTATTATGTTCAGAGGGTACAGTGTGTGGTAGTATTATGTTCAGAGGGCACAGTGTGTGGCAGTGTTATATTCGGAGAGCGCAGTGTGTGGCAGTATTATATTCAGAGAGTGCAGTGTGTGGCAGTATTATATTCAGAGAGTGCAGTGTGTGGCAGTATTATATTTAGAGGATGCACTGCGTGTTAGTATTATATTCATGGGCATACTGTCTGGTATGGTTATAATAATTATTGTTTTCATATAGAGGATCAGAATGCGCTGACATAGTGAGGAGCCGTCTGGGCGTCAACTTCTGCAGAGAGAAGATTTAGCTGGACCTGGTGGTATGTACCAGCTGAATTATATAAAGAAAGACTATAGAGAAGACGTCACCTGTATTCACAGCTATGCAGTTATGATGTGTGAAACTACAACTCCCAGAATAACCTTATTACTGCTTAGGTCATACTGGGAGCTGTAGTTTTAAATGGTAAAAACTTCTCTAGCATTTCACTATTCTTGGCAATTGATATATTTAATTATTATACTGGAAATAAGTTTCTGAAACGTGCTACTCCACTGGCGTCCATCACAACAGGCTAAAAAAATTACTTATGTGTGGGGGGTCATCTGGGGGTGACACCATTTTCTACCGCACCGGGTGACACCAACCCTAGCAACGCCACTGTGTGCAGCAAAACATGGAGTACAGATACATACTACATATGGCACCTGGCAGCATACATAGCATACGGAAGCAAATGGTGTACACCAGGCTTGCAGCTCTGTATCAGAGAGTTACAGGGGACTTTGTAGATGGGTATTTTCCACTTTTGCAGAGATTCATGGCTTGGCATAAATTCCCAGTCAGTTTCTAATACTGTGTTGAAGTGGGACACTGAATTTAAAGGAAAGTTACTGGAAAGTTTGGGTGAAAGCTGCTTTACATATCATTTCTTCATATCATTTCTATCATTTCGTCTTGTTGGTTTTGTTTCAGTCTCCGTTTTGGTTGACTAGTAAGAAGGACTTATCCTGCATTGTTGTCATTAGAGATGAGCGAACTTACAGTAAATTCGATTCGTCACGAACTTCTCGGCTCGGCAGTTGATGACTTATCCTGCATAAATTAGTTCAGCTTTCAGGTGCTCCGATGGGCTGGAAAAGGTGGATACAGTCCTAGGAGACTCTTTCCTATGAATATGTCCACCTTTTCCAGCCCACCGGAGCACCTGAAGGCTGAACTAATTTACACAGGATAAGTCATCAACTGCCGAGCCGAGAAGTTTGTGACGAACCGAATTTACTATAAGTTCGCTCATCTCTAGTTGTCATCTGAAATTATAATCGAATACTGAAAATTAAAGACATCACTGTGGATCCTGCTCATGGATCTGATCTGATTAATTATTATTATTATTATTTTTATTTTTTTTAAAGAAGTGTATCTAAACTGAGTGATCATTTCTAAAGAATTTGTATGATTCTGTTCTATTTATTTCTGTATTGTTCTTTTGGCCGTGTTTGTTATCTATTGGCCAATTCTGTTTTGTGAAAAAATGTTCTTGAAAAATTCAATAAAAAATTATTTGAACCTCATGGCACTGTCTACTACATGTAGCCCAAGTCTCGGGTACTACTTTAAGGGCAGACCGCATCCACAATTCCTCAGTGTGAGCAGGTCAGCAAAAGACTCATTCACACTGTTGTTAATGTTCACTGCACGTAATTCCGCTTGTGTAAATATGCAGGAATTGCCCAGTGTGAACATACCCTTAGGGTGCGTTCACACGTACAGGATCCTGCGCAGATTTGATGCGCAGGATTTTCTGCTGCAGTTTTCAATGTAAACTAAATGAATGAGCACAGCTTCTAATCTGCAGTTACAAATCCTGTACATGAAATCTGGGCAGGATCCTGTATGTGTGACCGTGCCCTAATGGAGTAGAAGAATTCAAATGTGGTTATCTGAATTTCTGGAACCTTTTCTTAAATAAAACAATAATTTAGTTATCAGTTATTTAGCCTTTACAGCTAATAGTAGACTATTGTATGAATACAGGCAGGGTCATATATCACCCTGTGCCCTTGTTGCCCATGTTGTTTCCATGTTTTATCATTTGTTTGAGCATTTTTTTGCTAATTTTTGTGAAAACCATGATAAGAAATACAAAATCGACTACAAAAAAAGGCACATGCACCTCTAATATGAACTATAGGGAAATTAATGTACTATATTAAAAGTCGGTGAGGAAGGATTTGTGGCATAATCCATAGAAGGTTTACAGAAGAAAAAATTGCTGTGTATTTTGTTGTCGGTTCACCAAAGAATTTACCCCTACTACAATGAAAAGGGTGAGATCTGCTATGAAAATATTTGGCAGAAATGTACATGATAACATATGAGATTTCTCAAAACTTGTTCAGAGGAATGGTTGACCAGTTGACCATTAGTGTTGAGCGGCATAGGCCATATTCGAATTCGCGATATTTGGCGAATGTATGGACAAATATTCGTCATATATTTGCAAAATTCGCATATTCGTAATATTCGCATTTTACTTTCGCATATGCGAAGATTCGCGTATGCGAAAATTAGCAAGTGCGAAAATTAGCATAAACCAAAATTAGCATAATCAAAAATTTGCATATGCGAAAATTAACATATGCAAATTGCACGCCAGTCTCACACAGTAGTATTAGAGCCTTCTTTACACGACACAAGCTGGAAGCAGAGAGGGGTGATCACTATGATGTGTACTGTGAAAAAAAAAAAAAAAAAAAAAGAATATTCGTAATTACGAATATATAGTGCTTTATTCGCGAATATTCGCAAATTCGCAAATATGCGATATTCGCGAATAAAATTTGCATTGCGAATATTCGCGAGCAACACTATTGACCATAGCAACCAATCAGATTGCTTCTTAAATTTTTCAGAGGCCTTTTCAAAAATGAAAGAAGCGATCTGATTGGTTGCTATGTGCAACTGGTCAAATTTTCCTCTGAGAAATCTCCCACATAGAGTGTAAAATCAGCACCACAGGTCAATGTACATGCATAAAAATAAACGCAGCTGATGAACGAGATATGTAAAATCTGTCAAATCTACCTTCTGGATGGAGCTTCCCTCCTGAATGGCTGATCTTTATAGTGGCTCAGTAGTAGGATTACCTGCTGAATATATTCACGTTCTCTAGGTAGAGAACTAGTACATGAACTTTACAGTATATACTGTCTTAATACAAAATATACTCTAAAGGCCCTTTTACAAGGGTCATTTATTGGGCAAATGATCCCTTCTAGGAATGCTCATTCCTGGTAATCTGTACGCGTAAAAACTACAGCTGATGGACTGGAAATTTGTACGCGGTAGCTATCAACTGATGGATTGGATCTTTTGTGTGGCCATTTTAATTATTGCTATCAGCCACCCACCATCCTGTGTAAGCCGTGATATGTTTATTGACTCCACAGATGATCCAGCACTTGATTGAGTCTTGTGAAGCAAATGAGTGCCAATCAGCATTGTTTGCCTCCCACTGGCCCATGTAATAGTGCCCTAACACTTCCTCGCCAAAATGTCTGAAATTCCTAAAGCTTATGAAACAAATCCCCTAGTAAAACTATGATCTATGAACTATTTATAGTTAAGTAAGTCTGTAGGAATTGTTGTATGACACTTTTTAGAACTTTAGTCCTCTGGACTCTTTGGATATTAATCCCTTTATGATAAAATATTTGCTTATTAAATCCATCATTGGACAAGTCTCAGTATTTTAAGCAACGGCAGCCCATATTCTTAACATATATATATATATATATATATATATATATATATATATATATATATATATATATATGTGTGTGTGTGTGTGTATACTATAATCTTCCTGGGAAGATATATGTTTATTTTTTACCAATAGATAACAACACCAAAGCAATTATATAACCTACAGTTGTCACCCAAAAATTACACCACTGATATTATTCATACAAAATAGCCTTTATTAATACAGAAATGTAATACAACAATACCACAATATAATAGACACTACAAGGACCTCCTGACGAAGTGGAATTGCCCACGAAACGACGTCCGTTGAGGGTGCACCGGATCCCCATATGGCCACTGGTAATATGCCCGGAACAGGTAATGAATGCTATTAAGACAATTGTCTTGCACTGCCAATAATGTACATTATGCTTCATTATCTTTATTGATTCTCATGGGGGTCTGATTAGTCATATATGCATATTACTATGGATTGCACAGATTGTGGCTGGGGAGACCAGTGCTTAATGGGGTATATGTTTTTTTATGGGATATGGGTTTAACCCCTTAAGGACCAAGAGCGTACAGGTACGCCTTTGCTCCCTGGTACTTAAGGACCAAGGGCGTACCTGTACGCCCGTGGGAATTTAGGTCCCCGCCGCGTGCCGGGCGGGGATCGGGCCGGGGTGACTGCTGATATCTATCAGCAGGCACCCCGTGCAAATGCCCAGGGGGGTCATTAGACCCCCCCATGTCGGCGATCGGCGCAAATCGCAAGTGAATTCACACTTGCGATTTGCGCCGATTCCGGGTCATACGGGTCTATAGTGACCCGGTGACCCGGAAAAGAAGGGGGATCGCGGGTGTCCTAGACACCCACAATCCCCCTGTAGCGATAGGAGTGAGGTGGCAGGGTTGCCACCCCTCCTATCTCTGCTATTGGTGGTCTAGACGCGACCACCAATAGCAGATTGGGGGCGGAGGGGTTTACTTTCGGTTTCCCCGTCCTGCCCACCCACAATAGCCGGGGCAGGACGGGGAAACCGACAGGGACCGGCGCCGAAGATCCACTTACCCATCGGCGGCGGCAGCGGGCGACGATCAGCGGCGGCGGAAGAAGAGGACGGCGACGCAGCTCCCTGGATCCAACGGAAGCCGGTGAGTTACTTAGCAACATCTGGAGGGCTACAGTCTGAGACCATTATAGTGGTCTCTAAACTGTAACCCTCCAGATGTTGCAAAACTTCAACTCCCAGCATGCCCAGAGAGCTGTTTAGGCTTGCTGGGAGTTGCAGTTTTGCAACAGCTGGAGGTCTACAGTTTGAGACCACTGCAAAGTGATCTCTATACTGTGCACCTCCAGATCTTGCAAAACTGCAACTCCCAGCAAGCCTAAACAGCAAACAGCTGTCTCTGCATGCTGGGAGTTGTAGTTGCGATCCCTCCAGCTGTTGCATAACTACATCTCCCAGCATGCCTTTCGGCGATCAGTACATGCTGGGAGTTGAAATTTTGCAACAGCTGGAGGCACACTGGTTGGAAAATACTGAGTTAGGTAACAGAACCTAACTGAAGATTTTCCAACCAGTGTGCCTCCAGCTGTTGCAAAAGTACAACTCCCAGCATGCACGGTCTGTCAGTACATGCTGGGAGTTGTAGTTTTGAAACAGCTGGAGGTTTGCCCCCCCCCATGTGAACGTACAGGGTACATTCACACTGGCGGGTTTACAGTAAGTTTTATGCTTCAAGTATGAGCTGTGGCAAATTTTTCACCGCAGCGCAAACTCCTAGCGGTAAATTCACTGTAAACCCGCCAGTGTGAACGTACCCTAAAAACACTACACTACACTAACACATAATAAAGGGTAAAACACTACATAAACACCCCCTTACACTGTCCGCCTAATAAAAAATAAAAAACGTATTGTACGGCAGTGTTTCCAAAACAGAGCCTCCAGCTGTTGCAAAACAACAACTCCCAGCATTTCCGGACAGCCACTAACTGTCCAGGCATGCTGGGAGTTTAGCAACAGCTGGAGGCACCCTGTTTGGGAATCACTGGCGTAGAATACATCTATGTCCACCCCTGTGCAATCCCTAATTTAGTCCTCAAATGCGCATGGCGCTCTCTCACTTCAGAGCCCTGTCGTATTTCAAGGAAACAGTTTAGAGCCACATATGGGGTATCTCCGTACTCGGGAGAAATTGCACTACTAATTTTGGGGGCTTTTTTTCCTTTTACCCCTTATGAAAAAGAAAAGTTGGGGTCTACACCAGCCTGTTAGTGTAAAAAAAAAATTTTTTTACACTAAAATGCTGGTATTGTCCTTTACTTTTTATTTTCACGGGAGGTAAAAGGAAAAAAAGACCCCCAAAATTTGTAACGCAATTTCTCCTGAGTACGGAGATACCCCATATGTGGGCGTAAAATGCTCTGCGGATGCACAACAAGGCTCAGGAGTGAGAGCGCACCATGTACATTTGAGGCCTAAATTGGTGATTTGCACAGGGGTGGCTGATTTTACAGCGGTTCTGACATAAACCCCAAAAAATAAATACCCACATGTGACCCCATTTTGGAAACGACACCCCTCACGGAACGTAACAAGGGGTATAGTGAGCCTGAACACCCCACAGGTGTTTGACAAATTTTCATTAAAGTTGGATGGGAAAATGAAAAAAAAAAATTTTTTCACTAAAATGCTGGTGTCACCCTAAATTTTTCATTTTCACAAGGGTAAAATAAAAAAAAAGCCCCCCAAAATTTGTAACCCAATTTCTTCTGAGTAAGAGCATACCCCATATGTGGATGTAAAGTGCTCTATGGGTGCACTACAATGCTCAGAAGAGAAGGAGCGCCATTGGGATTTTGAAGAGAAAATTTGTCCGGAATTGAAGGCCACTTGTGTTTACAAAGCCCCCATGGTAACAGAACAATGGACCCCCCCATATGTGACCCCATTTTGGAAACTATACCCCTCATGTAATGTAATAAGGGGTACAGTGAGCATTTACGCCCCACAGGTGTCTGACAGATTTTTGGAACAGTGATCCGTGAAAATGAAAAATTTTATTTTCCATTTGCACAGCCCACTGTTCCAAAGATCTGTCAAACGCCAGTGGGGTGTAAATGCTCACTGCACCACTTATAAAATTCTGTGAGGGGTGTAGTTTCCAAAATGGGGTCACATGTGGGGGGGGGGTCCATTGTTCTGGCACCACGGGGGGCTTTGTAAATGCACATTGCCCCTGACTACCATTCCAAACGAATTCTCTTTCCAAAAGCTCAATGGTGCTCCTCCTCTTCTGAGCATTGTAGTTCGCCCGTAGTGCACTTCAGGTCCACTTATGGGGTACCTCCATACTCAGAAGAGATGGGGTTACAAATTTTGGGGGGTATTTTCTGCTATTAACCCTTGCAAAAATGTGACATTTGGGGGGAAACACACATTTTAGTGAAAAAATTTTTTTTTTACATATGCAAAAGTCGTGAAACCCGTGTGGGGTATTAAGGCTCACTTTATTCCTTGTTACGTTCCTCAAGGGGTCTAGTTTCCAAAATGGTATGCCATGTGGGTATTTTTTGCTGTTGTGCCACCATAGGGGCTTCCTAAATGCGACATGCCCCCCGAGCAAAATTTGCACTCAAAAAGTCAAATATCACTCCTTCTTTTCGGAGCATTGTAGTTCGCCCGTAATGCACTTCATGCCAACTTATGGGGTGCCTCCATACTCAGAAGAGATGGGGTTACATATTTTGGGGGGTATTTTTTGCTATTAACCCTTGCAAAAATGTGAAATTTGGGGGGAAACGCACATTTTAGTGAAAATTTTTTTAAATTTTTTTTACATATGCAAAAGTCGTGAAACACCTGTGGGGTATTAAGGCTCACTTTATTCCTTGTTACATTCCCCAAGGGGTCTAGTTTCCAAAATGGTATGCCATGTGGGTTATTTTTGCTGTTCTGGCACCATTTCTGAAAAACGTACTTTCCAAAATCACGTTGTCGCTCCTTCGCTTCTGAGCCCTCTACTGCGCCCGCCGAACACTTTACATAGACATATGAGGTATGTGCTTACTCGAGAGAAATTGGGCTACAAATATAAGTATACATTTTCTCCTTTTACCCCTTGTAAAAATTCAAAAATTGGGTTTACAAGAACATGCGAGTGTAAAAAATAAAGATTGTGAATTTTCTCCTTCACTTTGCAGCTATTCCAGTGAAACACCTAAAGGGTTAAAACATTTACTGATTGTCATTTTGAATACTTTGGGGGGTGTAGTTTGTATAATGGGGTCATTTTTGGGGTATTTCTAATGGGAAGACCCTTCAAATCCACTTCAAACCTGAACTGGTCTCTGAAAAAAAGCGAGGTTCAAAATTTTGTGAAAAATTGGAAAATTGCTGCTGAACTTTGAAGCCCTCTGGTGTCTTCCAAAAGTAAAAACTCATCAATTTTATGATGAAAACATAAAGTAGACATATTGGAAATGTGAATTAAAAAAAATATTTTGAATATCCATTTTCCTTACAAGCAGAAAGCTTCAAAGTTAGAAAAATGCAAAATTTTAAAATTTTTGATCAAATTTGGGGATTTTTCACCAAGAAAGGATGCAAGTTACCACAAAATTTTACCACTATGTTAAAGTAGAATATGTCACGAAAAAACATTCTCTGAATCAGATTGATAACTAAAAGCATTCCAGAGTTATTAATGTTTAAAGTGACAGTGGTCAGATGTGCAAAAAACGCTCTGGTCCTAAGGTGTAAAATGGCCTGGTCCTTAAGGGGTTAATCTTGTAGTGTCTATTAAATTGTGGTATTGTTGTATTACATTTTT
Source organism: Hyla sarda (assembly GCF_029499605.1). NCBI lineage: Eukaryota > Metazoa > Chordata > Amphibia > Anura > Hylidae > Hyla > Hyla sarda. The sequence goes on along the minus strand of NC_079189.1, from coordinate 175,883,611 downwards.
CTATTAATAAAGGCTATTTTGGATGAATATCAATGGTATAATTTTTTGGTGACAATTTTAGGTTGTAGATATATTCTTAACATAGCTCCTGAAAAAAACTAAGAATATGACCTATGGAGAAATAGGATATAGTATAGCTCCCTTTCTGAAGCCAGAAATATTATTAGGGAAAAAACTAATTCATAAAATTCCTATACTGGAGCACCCTTACTTTTTTGATTTAATGTTGAGAAATCCATTGTAAATTAATTTTGATGCACAGTCACTGAGCTGTTCAGGGAATAGGAAATGTTTCATGTGATAATAAAGATGCTTATATACCTTCAATAACGGTTGGCCAACAACTATTCCTCTTGATTCACCCATTAATATGCACACTTACTTTGGCAGAGCGTGCATATGTTTTCAATAATAAGAGAAGAGAGAAAATAGAAAGCTACATCCAGACATTTCTGGAAGTAGTTAATATCTGGGTAGAACAAAAACATGGGACACTGTTGGGGGAAAGTCAAGAGTTGGTAAAATATATTTGAATTTAGGGGTAGTGGACATCCAGTATGGGACTGCAGATTTATGATACCTGGTGGAGCAATTATAGTTTCAGTGTGGTCATATTGATGCTACTTCTTGTTTACCAAATGGCTGGTAAGACCTGGAGAGCTATTGGTTGCTCAATAATGACATGAAGTCCCTCGGGCTTTGTAGCCAGTCATGAATATGGTTCCTGCAATCCCTTTTGCTAAGCAACTGATATTTGTTCTTGTTCGGTATTGGAGAAAAGATAGCTGGCCATTTGAGTTCAAGGCTGTTAGTGAAACTGAATACCTAATATAAATGTGCTTTATGGAATAGTGTTTGTTGTTTTTATTTAGTTATTATTTCTGTGAAGCACATTCTAGATATTAGTTACTAAAGCATGAAAAAGTCTGATGGTTTGGGAGAAAGCAGGTCTTATAATTAAATTTTTAGTTTAGACGTTTAAAAGTCTGGTGAAGTTTTGTGCTGTAGTATTGTGGGGCACAATACTTTGTATTTTTCATGTAATGGGAGCATACAGTTTCACTTTAAAGAACATGTGCCTATAGCGACACATATCTTATAATTATTTGCACATAGTATTATATTTTCTTGCCAAAGAGGAATTAAGACTGTTATTTGACACTTCATACATCGATACACCTTGCATTGTAATACATCTGGCAATAAAACAGCTTTGGTTTACTTGTAAATATGTAGCCAAATGAAATGAAGACTGGGAAAACACAGAGTTCTATGAATCATGTTTAATCTTGCAATGTGATCAGTGTTCATATCACAGGAATGAATACATTTATGGGACTTAACAGGGAAATGGAAATACACAGAAAGACAGCTCTGCAAAACTGCAACAAACATATCTGTATAAGAAGTGTTGTAGCCCAATGGAGTAGTAGCCGTTTCTCTCCAAGTTTATAAACTGTCCATATCCATAAGATAAGATGTTACCAAAATGAAAAATTTTAGTGGGATTGTCATGACAGCAGATGTCAGTGGGAAAGGGAATGGGGCATGTTAGATTTCAAATACTAATTCGCACTTTCAGAGATTTTTGAGCATCAGCCTACAAGTGCTTGACTTATGACTGATCTGCCCCCTGCTCAACAGGCCACAAGTGCATGTTCTGCCACTGAAGAGGCAGGGGCTTGTGAAGAAGAAAATGGAACTAAAGAGTACAGGTCAGCCTGAGAAACTGGAGAGTTGTGTTTTATTAGCCTGACTACAGATAGAGGCACAATGGAGAGCATGCAAAAAAAAAAAAGTACTGCAGCAGCACTCTTGGTCACAAAATGGAGGCTCTCAGCGCACTTTTTGATCAAATGGTGTTCACCTCACTTGGGATGGGACCCTAACATGCTCATTCCATTCACCTCTGCTGGGCATATGACTGGTTGACATACAGGATCCACTATCAGTTAAAAAAAAAAACTGTGAACAGGGAGGGGTACACGGCTACAGAGGGTGCCATTACCTCTAACTTGCATCGCAAAAAAAAGAAGAAAAATATCCAGTACAACTACCTAATACACTGAAGAAAAGCCATCACTGATTTCTTGATGATCCAAGCGAAAAGTGGTACTCCCCTGTGTAACTTCAATGTCAACCAGTGGCAGGTCATACGTGACACGAGACATGTTTGCTCAGGCCCTTTGAGGAAGCCACATTATTAGTAAGTTGCCAGGATTATGGGATGAACAACGTCATTCCACTGCTTCATTTACTACAACACGTGTTGGAACCAATGGCTGGTCAGGGCAATGGAGACGTGGCACCTACATCTGACGGCCACATGAGCCCTGTGGGGGCTAGACTGGAGGAGGAGGAGGGGCACAGTAGAGCACAGTTTAGGTTTCGCCAAATGGGTGGTTTTTCTAGTCATCTGACAGGAGAGGAGGAGCAGGAACAGCAGGAAGGCGAGACAGAGGACCCAGACACACAGTGGCAGAATGCAATGGAAATAGAGGCAGAGGGCCCTTGAGTCACTTGCACAAATGGCACGATGCATGCTCACTTGCTTGCGTAGTGACCACCGAATTGTCATCATTCGGCAGCGGGATGACTTCTGGTTCTCCATCTTATTTTGCCCTCGCTACTGCCACAAAATGAGGGCCTTTTACACCCACTACATGGGGGCCTTTTTAGACATCCTACATAGTCAGTTGGCCCGTGCCTATTGGCGCCATCGTCCATCCTCTCGCAGGTCTGACTCGGGGGGCCCTCTGCGCTCTCCTTCCACTGCCATGGCTGCTAGGGAGGGGTGGGGTGGCAGGATCAGTACCAGCTCCATCAGCAGCAGTCTGAGTCTACAGTCGCTGATGAGTACCTTTCTTCAACCACATAGTGAAGCAACTCATCAGCAGCAGGTAGACATGGAGCAGGACATGAACCAGCAGATGGTGTCATACCTTGACATGCCCATGCCAACACACCTTTTAAGATCTGCTGGACTTCTGGGCAGCCAAACTTGATTTGTGGCCACAACTAGCAGAGTTTGCCCTGGAAAAGCTCTCCTGCCCGGCCAGAAGTGTGCATTCAGAGCGGATGTTTAGTGCGGCGGAGACCATAGTAATCCCAAGGAGAACTTGTCTGTCCTCTAAAAATGTGGAGAGACTAACCTTTGTGAAGATGAATCAGGCATGGATCAGCCAGGATTTCCACCCACCAATGCCTGATGCATCAGAGTAGATTGACCATGGTGCCACACCAACACCACACAAATGTGGATAGTGCAAAACAGATTTAAGGCACTGCTCTGCAGTTACAAACATTCCTCCGCATCAGACCTTTTTTCACCCACCTTCATCACCGGGTACAGGTATTGCCACCCACCGCACCACTCTGTCACCGAGCCACTTTCAGGCCTCCTGATGCTGCTGCCACCTCAAGGCTGTCTCATTCAGCCACTATATCATCTCTTCATGCTTCTGCCAACTCCAGGCTGTGCCATTCCGCCACTATATGGTCTCCTCATGCTTCTGCCAACTCCAGGCTGTGCTATTCAGCCACTATATGGTCTCCTCATATGCCACCAACTCTGGGTTATGCCATTCAGCCACTATATGTTCTACTCATGCTGCCGCCAACTCCAGGCTGTGTCATTCAGCCACTATATGGTTTAATGATGCTGCTGGGCCTTGGACATTACCTAAAAAATTTTCATGGTAGCTCTAGCTACCATAAATCTTCAATTAAAATTTTAAAATGCATTTTTAAATCTTAGGGATTGTAAGGCCCTATGGTCTCCTCATGCTGCCGCGAGCTGCAGGCTGTGTCATTAAGCCACTATATGGTTTCCTCTTGCTGCTGCAAATTCCAGGCTATGTCAATCTGCCAAATTATGGTCTCATCATGCTGCTGCCACCTCTAGGCTCTGTCATTGTGCCGCCATGTGACTTCTTGTTAGTTTGGGTTTTGTGGTCATACAGTATTAGTTCAAAATAAACACCAGGACTTAAACTTGGGAATCTAATACAAATCTTACATTTAAATTAAAAAAAATGTATGTAATCTTTTCAAGACTGAGGCCCTATGGTCGTCGCCGTCATATTACCTTTGGAATTATCACAAGAATCCAATGAAACAGCTTGGAGCGATAACAATGAACCATTATTCATGATTAAATAAAACATTTGCACTTTCACAGTCAGGGGGGTGCTGAGAGGCAGGGGCTGGAACAGGTGGTATCTTGCCTAGCAGAGGACCGCCGGCTTGATTTTAAGATACCAGTACGAGCTTTTTCACCTCAGCCACAAAAATGTTGTGAATCGGCCAAATCGAATTTTTCAAAAGTTCGCTCATCTCTATTGATTTTCTTTATGTATATAAAAGTTTCTATCATATACCCTCTGTCTCATCTTTCTTCAAAGCTATACAGTACATGTTAAGGTCCTCTAACCTTTCCTGGTAAGTTTTATCCTGAAACCCATGTACTGGTTTACTAGATCTTCTCTGAACTATCACAGAACTCATAAATAAATCAATGTGTCAGAATATTGCACCGTGCAAGAGAAGAAGACGTCACTGTAGCACCTGCATTTATAACATAACTTTTAATAAATTTCAAATGTAAAAATAAACCCCAAAAGAAAGTGAATGAAGGAAACTCCACTGACATGAGATTGAACTAATAGACACATTAGGGGACCTGTATATAACGCATTTAGAAACTGAGCAGATATATCAAATAACCTCAGAGCAGTGATAATAGGGCTTAATATACAGGTCTCAAGAATAAATTCCATTACCTGGTTACTACAGACAAGGATATGTAAGTGGATCACATTTATTCCCACAGGATCAGTAGTGTAGTACAAATCACTGCTGCCTGAGGCAAACCAGTAGGAGCAGTAAAACAGCTTACCCAGTTTACAACAATGGGCCACAGATGAAAAAAATCCCAAGTACACCAATCACATATAATGCCAATGTGCATGAAAAAAAGAAATGCAACATTCACAACTATGTTTTACTCAAATAGTTTCAGGATCTTCAGTGAATACAATGAGGGGAAACAGCAATGAGAGAATGGGGAAACATCAATGAGAGATAATCACAACTAATTCAGATAATGACCCATATAGATGCAAAAAAACAATAACAAAGTTACAGTGGGGATAATATCCAGGCTCTTAATAGAGCAACTTACTGCACCCTGTGATCATAGCTTTGATCGGGACTGGGACGTTGGCACCCCCCTATTTGGATGATTGCATTTATCTTGTCTTATTATCTCCTCTGGTGGGCCCAAGGTCTGACATTGATCCAATGCAAAACCTAGACAGAAAAAAGGTGCAAATCTTTCCATAATAAGTGCCACTCCTGGTTTTTGTTAAAAATACTATGTGTGAACATAGCCTAATAATTGCATATACAGTCATGGCTGTAAATGTTGGCACCCCTGAAATTTTTCAAGGAAATGAAGTATTTCTCACAGAAAAGGATTGCAGTAACACATGTTTGGCTATACACATGTTTGTTCCCTTTGTGTGTATTGGAACTAAATCAAAATAGGGAGAGAAAAAAAAAAGCAAATTGGACATAATGTCACACCAAACTCCAAAAATGTACTGGACAAAATTATTGGCACCCTTAACTTAATATTTGGTTGCACACCCTTTGGAAAAAATAACTGAAATCAGTCGCTTCCTATTACCATCAATAAGCTTCTTACACCTCTCAGCCGGAATGTTGGACCACTCTTCCTTTGCAAGCTGCTCCAGGTCTCTCTTATTGGAAGGGCGCCTTTTCCCAACAGCAATTTTAAGATCTCTCCACAGGTGTACAATGGGATTTAGAGCTATACTCATTGCTGGCCACTTCAGAACTCTCCAACGCTTTATTGCCATCCATTTCTGGTGCTTTTTGATGTATGGTTGGAGTCATTGTCCTGCTGGAAGACCCAAGATCTCGGACACAAACCCAGCTTTCTGACACTGGGCTTTACAGTGCGACCCAAAATCCATTGGTAATCCTCAGATTTCATGATGCCTTTCACACATTCAAAGCACCCAGTGCCAGAGGCAGCAAAACAACCCCAAAACATAATTGAACCTCCACCATATTTCACTGTAGGTACTGTGTTCTTTTCTTTGTAGGCCTCATTCCATTTTCGGTAAACAGTAGAATGATGTGCTTTACCAAAAAGCTCTATCTTGGTCTCATCTGTCCACAAGATGTTTTCCCAGAAGGATTTTCGCTTACTCAAGTTCATTTTGGCAAAATGTGGTGATGCTTTTTTATGTCTCTGTGCCAGCAGTGGGGTCCTCCTGAGTCTCCTGCCATAGCATTTCATTTCATTTAAATGTCGACGGATAGTTTGCGCTGACACTGATGCTCCCTGAACCTGCAGGACAGCTTGAATATCTTTGGAACTTGTTTGGGGCTGATTATCCACCATCCGGACTATCCTGCGTTGTCACCTTTCATCAATTTTTCTCTTCCGTCCATGCCCAGGTAGATTAGCTACAGTGCCATGGGTTGCAAACTTCTTGATAATGTTGCGCACTGTGGACAAATGCAAATCTAGATCTCTGGAGATGGACTTGTAACCTTGAGATTGTTGATATTTTTCCGCAATTTTGATTCTCAAGTCCTCAGGCAGTTCTCTTCTCCTTTCTGTTGTCCATGCTTAGTGCGGAACACACAGACACACAATGCAAAGACTAAGTGAACTTATCTCCTTTTTAGCTGTTTCAGGTATGATTTTTATATTTCCCACACCTGTTACTTGCCCCATGTGAATCTTATTTTTCCACAATTTTGAAAAGTTGCCAATAATTTTGTCCAGCCCATTTTGGGAGTTTGGTGTGACATTATGTCAAATTTGCTTTTTTTACCTTCCTTTTTTGGATTAGTTCCAATACACACAAAGGGAATAAACATTTGTATGTTTGTGTGTATTGGAACTAAATCAAAATAGGGAGAGAAAAAAAAAAGCAAATTGGACATAATGTCACACCAAACTCCAAAAATGTACTGGACAAAATTATTGGCACCCTTAACTTAATATTTGGTTGCACACCCTTTGGAAAAAATAACTGAAATCAGTCGCTTCCTATTACCATCAATAAGCTTCTTACACCTCTCAGCTGGAATGTTGGACCACTCTTCCTTTGCAAGCTGCTCCAGGTCTCTCTTATTGGAAGGGCGCCTTTTCCCAACAGCAATTTTAAGATCTCTCCACAGGTGTACAATGGGATTTAGAGCTATACTCATTGCTGGCCACTTCAGAACTCTCCAACGCTTTATTGCCATCCATTTCTGGTGCTTTTTGATGTATGGTTGGAGTCATTGTCCTGCTGGAAGACCCAAGATCTCGGACACAAACCCAGCTTTCTGACACTGGGCTTTACAGTGCGACCCAAAATCCATTGGTAATCCTCAGATTTCATGATGCCTTTCACACATTCAAAGCACCCAGTGCCAGAGGCAGCAAAACAACCCCAAAACATAATTGAACCTCCACCATATTTCACTGTAGGTACTGTGTTCTTTTCTTTGTAGGCCTCATTCCATTTTCGGTAAACAGTAGAATGATGTGCTTTACCAAAAAGCTCTATCTTGGTCTCATCTGTCCACAAGATGTTTTCCCAGAAGGATTTTCACTTACTCAAGTTCATTTTGGCAAAATGTGGTGATGCTTTTTTATGTCTCTGTGCCAGCAGTGGGGTCCTCCTGAGTCTCCTGCCATAGCATTTCATTTCATTTAAATGTCGACGGATAGTTTGCGCTGACACTGATGCTCCCTGAACCTGCAGGACAGCTTGAATATCTTTGGAACTTGTTTGGGGCTGATTATCCACCATCCGGACTATCCTGCGTTGTCACCTTTCATCAATTTTTCTCTTCCGTCCATGCCCAGGTAGATTAGCTACAGTGCCATGGGTTGCAAACTTCTTGATAATGTTGCGCACTGTGGACAAATGCAAATCTAGATCTCTGGAGATGGACTTGTAACCTTGAGATTGTTGATATTTTTCCGCAATTTTGATTCTCAAGTCCTCAGGCAGTTCTCTTCTCCTTTCTGTTGTCCATGCTTAGTGCGGAACACACAGACACACAATGCAAAGACTAAGTGAACTTCTCTCCTTTTTAGCTGTTTCAGGTATGATTTTTATATTTCCCACACCTGTTACTTGCCCCATGTGAATCTTATTTTTCCACAATTTTGAAAAGTTGCCAATAATTTTGTCCAGCCCATTTTGGGAGTTTGGTGTGACATTATGTCAAATTTGCTTTTTTTACCTTCCTTTTTTGGATTAGTTCCAATACACACAAAGGGAATAAACATTTGTATAGCAAAACATGTGTTACTGCAATCCTTTTCTGTGAGAAATACTTCATTTTCTTGAAAAATTTCAGGGGTGCCAACATTTACAGCCATGATTGTATAAACCTGAACACCTCAGCTACTGGGCTAAATTCTAGACACTGTTAAAAGCAGAGCAGCTATGCATGAAGCAAACCATACATCTAGAGATGAGCGAAGTTACAGTACAGTACTTTGATTCTGCAAGAACCTCGCGGCTCGGCGGTTGCTGACTTTAGCCTGCATAAATTTGTTCAGCTTTCAGGTGCTCCGGTGGGCTGGAAAAGTCCTCTCCTAGGTCTGTATCCATCTTTTCCAGCCCACCGGAGCATCTGAAAGCTGAACTATTTTATGCAGGGTAAAGTTAGCAACCGCCGAGCCGCGAGATTCGTGCAGAATCGAAGTACTGTAACTTCACTTCACATATATATATATATATATATATATATATATATACGCATACATCCATCAACTAAGGTCAGGTTAGTCACCTAATATAGTCTTCTTGCAGTGGAGTGGCTGAACTATTTTAGGTAAATGTAATATGTAACATCTCATACAGTACTGAATCTAATAATAATTAGTATGTATCTAAGGTAATTTTTTCTTTCCCCTTTAGAGTGTTGGGGGTCCCTATTTGAGAAGATGACAGGTATGGGAATAATCAATAGTTCTAATAAGAGTGTATGTTTTAAGACACTAGCCATGGATTAGTATTAACAGCTTGGTATTGATTGTGTAATTAAATTAAAATCCTGCAGATGCTACTTAGATGACAGTCCTGTAGACTCAATACTTCACTCCCAAGGTACTAAGAGCTCAACAGAGATTAGTGCTAAAAGTGACCTAAAAGCTATTTGTTCTGTATGTTTGGGGGGTTTATCATAGCAGGAAACAATATAAAAAAGAACCATGTTAAGCTAGTCCTAGAGAAAATACTTTTAAGGCAGGAAAAATTGTATTGTACAGCAATTGTTTTACTCATTATTATCACAAACATTACTTGAGCCTAACACACTTCCCCACATCATAATGACGGCACAACCATACTTTTTGGAGCCGATATTTGGATAGATTTACTATTGCAGAGGTGCCATATTTTTAGCACAATTTGTCCTTGCATGCCTTGGACCACATTTACACGCTTAGTGTGAAAAGGGTATGACTTTTTGCCAACATTTTGCTGTACAATGGTGGCTTAAAGGGGTTCCCCTGGTGGATTTTTTTTTTTTTTAATCAACTGGTGCCTGAAAGTTAGACAGATTTGTAAATGACTTCTATTAAAAAATCTTAATCCTTCCAGTTCTTATCAGCTGCTGTATGCTACACAGGAAGTTCTTTTCTTTTTGAATTTCTTTTCTTTCTGACCACATTGCTCTCTGCTAACACCTCTGTCCATGTCAGAAACTGTCCAGAGCAGGAGCAAATCCCCATAGCAAACCTCTCCTACTCTGGACAGTTCCTGACATGGACAGAGGTGTCAGCAGAGAGCACATCCTGTAGTCCAGAGGAGTTCTGTGTGAGAAGCTGTCGGGTGTGTCTCTTTTGAGCTCCAGACATCCAGAGAAGCAGCATTTTACATCAAGGCTTTCCCAGGGGTGTGGCAGGCTCCCTGGGAGAACTTTCCTGCATGGAGCCTCAGGCCTCCATTCCCCGTTCTTCAAGGCTGGCGGGGGGTGGAGAGAAAACTGCTACAGCCATTGTTCCAGCCGGAGGCAGAAGATCCAGCAGAGTCTGCAGCAATGCAAGCTCTGCTCATCAGGCAACAGGTGCCAGCCAGAGATCTGGTGGTGGAAGGAAAACAAGGAGGAAGAGTTTGGAGATGTGGGCTGAAAGAGGCCCCAAAGAATCAAGTGAGACCTACTGCTCCCGCATGGCCGCACGCTTTGCGGAATACGACCGCTGCAGTAAAGAGCTCAGGCTTGCAAGAGAAGATCTGCGTGGGACTCAGAGTCTGGCAAACTCTGGGTCCAGGAGAAGCAAGCCTGAGCTGAAGAAAAGGATCACAGCCCTGAAAGCCCAGATTGCCAAGCTGGAGGAGAGGAAGGCAGAGATCCTGGAGGGCAGCGGTCTCCTAAGAGAGAAGCTGGCAAATGATGAAAGGTTTGCCGCCATGAAATCCCCAGGTAAGGTGGAGGTTGAGGTGGATGATGGGGAGAGTAGTGGCGGTGAAGATAGTGAGGATGGCAGTGAAGGAGTTAAGGAGAAGGTAGAGGAAGGATCGCATGTGGTGGAGGATGCTGTGTCTGTTCCTATGCCCTGTGACACCCAGGACAGCTACATAGAGCCGGCCCAAGTGGCGCTCCCTGTGACTGACAGTGAGGAGGACGATGTGGAGAGTGAGGCTGGGGGTTTATTGAGGGCAATTGTCATGCAGGAATCCCCAGTCCACCTCCAGAATTTCACCTTCGGTGAAGATCAGTGCGAGGATGGAAAAGTCAGGCGTAAAGCAAAGAAGCAGAAGACCCAACAATCTGTGCAGTACATGTTCGTACCTTTCCAGCAGTCTGGGTCAGCTGCAAAGCTGGTTCAGGCTGCTGAGCCCCCCAAACTGCAAGACGCCGTTCCTGTGGTGGAGCGGGGCCAGCAAGGGGGGTATAGAATGGCGTCTGAAATGGCTATGGACGCAATAGATGTGAAGCCCACCCGTCCTGCCGGTAGGGAAGGGCAGGATGGGCTCATGTTGGGCAACTCTGGCGCTGCTGGGACGCCCCAGGGTGGCGGGGGGCATGTCCAAATGCCAGAGAAGAGCTATGCTGCCGTGTGCTTGGGGGGCGGTTCCCCGAGTGCTGTGGGCACTACCGACGCTGCTGGGTACTCTCCTGTGAGGGGGGGGAGTGTCCGGGTGTCGGAAGCAGAGAAAGGTCGGTCGGTGTGCTCGGGGGGCGGTCCCCCGAGTACTGTGGTTTCTGCGGGCGCTGCGGGGCACTCCTCTGTAAGGGGGGAGAGTGTCCGGGCGTCAGTGTCATCAGCAGAGCCTGAACGGTCGGGCAAGCCTAGTGGTGGCATTGTGGGAGGAGCTGGAGTGCGCCCGGTGGGGCAGCCCCAGACTCAGGTGGTAACATCGCCTATGAAGGAGGAGCCATCAGCGTTGACCCCAGCGGCAGCTAAGCCAGCAAGAAAACCTGTATTAAAACCGGCGGTACTACAGGTCCCAGCCAGCCCAGGATATGTTAGGCAGGAAGTGAGTGCAGGTTGTGAGAATGATGGGGGTGGTAGTGTTGTGATTGGGAGGAGTGCCAGTGGAGTGAATGATGGTGGGAGTAGTGGTGGTGTGAATGCAACATCTGGTATGGATGATGGGAGTTGTGGTGTGAATGGTGCTCCTGGGTCTGGGTCTGGTCCGGCTGCCCCCCCGGCAGTGACTGCTCCTAGGAGCTATGCCAGTGTTGCTGCCGGGGATTCGGTGGGGTCCCCATCTCCGTCCGGCCCCGGGGGTTACTTGCAACAGCGCCTCCTGGAGGCTCTGCGTAGGGGCGACAGGTCGATCCAGGTAGAGGGAAGGGGTGAGGTCGACCTGTCTTTCTGGATAGAGAGGCACGGTTTGGGGGCTTTCCGAGAGCAGAATGGGGAGGTGGTCTGGTCCCTCCCGACACCCGGGCAGGACAATAACCGTAGGAATGTGGTCCGTCTGATTTGGAGGGGCGAGGATGCGTGCCCGCCTCGCGCTAAAGTGGTTGAGCTCCTCCTCCAGATGGAATTCAGGGCGAGTGACATCTTTGCCCTGATCCACCCCTACGGTTCGTCTGAGTTTGACGTCAGTTTCGTTCGGCCGGAGGGTCTCGAACTCTTCTGGTCAAACTACGAAGTGGCGAAGAACGAGCCCGGCTGGCGGGATTTTGCTGTAAAGGCGATTTCCCGTCAGAACTCAGTCAAGAAAGTGACAGTTTTGACCCGTAATGAGTCACTTTCTTGTTATGACATCATGACCTGGCTCGGTCGATATGGGGATGTGACGGACATGCCCAAGAAAAATTTGGATGAGCACGGGATCTGGTCCGGGGCCTGGACGTTTTCCGTCAAACTCAAACGTTCAGGTAGTACAGTTGCCCACATTCTGTCAGCCGCCTTCCTTGGACGTGACAGGATCCAGGTCTTCTACCAGGGGCAGCCTAAGGTCTGTCACAGGTGCGGCAGCCCCACCCATTTTAGCGCAGCCTGTACTGTACAGGTCTGTGCTTTGTGTGGTGGGGTGGGTCATCTGGCCGCATCCTGTAGGCAGATTCGGTGCCACCTGTGTGGTGTCCTCGGGCACCCTTTCAGCCGTTGTCCGAGTGCTTTCGCCCGTGCTGCGACTGCTCCGGCCGGGGAGAGCTGTGAAGTTGCCTCGGCTGGGGAGGGTACGAGCAGGGATGGGGGCACAACAGGGCTAGTGACGAGGATAAAGGGCCCCGCCAAACTAAGGCGGGAGGAAACTCGTAGGAGGAATAGGGAGCTGGAGAGTGCCCAGGTGACTGGGGTAGCTCCGGCCCCTGGTCCTGAAGCTGGCCCTGTAACCACTGAAGCTCTGGGGGAGAATGTGCTGAATGAGGAGATCAGGAGGCTGCGCAGAGAGGAAGGCAATATGGCCGACCCTTCCGATTCCTCCCACTATGAAAGTGTGGATGAGGAGAGTGGGGAGAGGCCAAAAAAGAAAGACAAGGGCAAAAGAAAAGGGAGAAAGAAGAGGTCGGAGCCCTCTGTTAAGCCTTGTACTACGGGCCAGGTCCAAAACGGAAGCCTGACTGCCCCCCCTCTGATTGACCTGTCAAACCGGTACCTCGTCCTCGATACCATCTCCTCCCCCTCCTTGGAGGGGGAAGGTGAGGGCGGGGTGCCTAGGGTGAGAGAGCCTCTGGGGGGAACTGGGCCCTGTCCTGCGGAGGCACCTTCCTCGGAAGGCAGGGCTAGACTGTGGCCGGACGGAGACGGGGACCCCATGGACCAATCAGAGTCTAAGAAAAGGTCGAAAAGTGGTCCTGCCCTTTCCTCTTCTTCAGGGGATGAGGGGGCAAAAAAGAAGGGGAAGCAGAAGTAAAGGTGTGGCCGTCTAACTCAATCACCAATGATGGCGGCACTCACCCCATTGACGCTGGCATCTATTAACTGTGCCAGTATAAAGTCGGATACGGCTAGATTCGTAGCCTTCGATTTTCTCGGCCGTGTTGAAGCCGACATTTTCCTTTTACAGGAGACCAGGTTGTCAGATCTAGCCTCTCTGGTGAAAGCCAGAAGAGAGTGGAGGCGCGGGCCCTCCCACTGGTCTCTTGCGGCTGAGCCGTATAGTGGGGTGGCGGTCCTTTTTACCGCTCCGGTTGAATGCAGACGGGTTATTGAGTTAGAAATGGGGAGGTGCCTGATCTTAGATGTCCTCATGAAGGGACAAGAGCTCCGGCTCATAAACATCTATGCCCCACAAACAAAGCTGGGCCGTAAAAATCTCTTTATGAGGATTAAGCCCTTCCTTTTTACTAGCCGGCTGGTGATCTTTGGAGGGGACTTCAATAATGTCACAAGGTTCCAAGATAGGAGAGGCTCCAACGGTCCGCTGGATTGCGATAGTGTGGCCCTTAATAATATAGTTAGGGAAGCTCGCCTAGAGGATGCCCACATCCGGAGCCCCTCAGGCCACGCGGGTTTCACCTATCATCAAGGTAGTCGCAGGTCTAGGATAGACAGGTTTTATTTAAAGGAGGAAGCCGTCTCTTCCGCAGTGTCCGTGGTTGAGGTGGAGTTCTCTGATCACTGTATGATTTTGTTTTCCCTGAATGTTTCAGAGACCCCCCGGATGGGTAAAGGTTATTGGAAGCTGAATTCGTCCCTCCTGGAGGAAGCGGAGATAAGACAGTCCTTTGAGGATTTTCTTCAGAGTCAGGTACCTTTACTGGGCCTTTGTAGTAGTAAGTCAGAGTGGTGGGAGATATTCAAGAAGCGGGTTGCGGGGTTCTTCCGCCAGCTCTCGAGCCTCAGGTCCCTGAATAGGTATCGCCTGTATCAGGGTCTGAGGAGGAAACTCGAGTTTCTTGTCTCGACTGGAGGTAGTCGTGATGATATCTCCAGAAGTCCTTGCTGATGAGGTGTCAGTACGATAGGCACGCATCTTTGGTTTTTGAGAGGGATTATGGGAAGTACCGCTCGCCCGACCCTTACAAGAACTGCAAGATGTCAGTGAGTAGTAAAGTAGTCTCAGGACTGGTTGATAGTACAGGATCTCTGAATCGGTCCAGATCAGGGATCCTGGAGGTCGTCAGATCCTTCTACTCACACCTCTTGGGGAGGAAGGATCTAGATCGAGACAGGATGTCGGTTTTCCTGGCTGAAGCCATTCCTGAGCCAGGGGTAGACCCCTCTCTTGATGTTTTGGCAGAAGATATCAGGGAAGAGGAAGTGAGACTGGCGATCGAGGGGCTCGCCCCCAAGAAGTCGCCAGGTCCAGATGGCTTAACATCCGAGTGGTATAAGACCTTTAAGGAGTCTTTAGCTCCCCTCTTGACCAAGGTGTTCAATGAGTGTCTCTCCTCGGACACTCTGCCAAAGTCAATGAGGAGGTCAGCCCTGATTCTTCTCTCAAAAGGTAAAGATCCTAGCCGTGTTGAGAATTGGAGGCCCATAGCTCTTCTCAATACGGACAGGAAGCTTCTGGCCAAGATACTGTTTAATCGGCTGGTGAAGTTTGCACCCCGGCTCCTTTCGGGGGCTCAGAACTGCTCTGTTCCAGGCCGAAGCACCTTAAGTGCTGTCCTCAGTGTCAGGGAGGCAGTGGAGCGGAGTAGTGCGGGTCTCTGGAAGGGGTACTTGCTGTCCTTGCATCAGGCCAAAGCATTTGATCGGGTGAACCACGAGTACCTCTGGTCCGTCCTCCTGAGATATGGCTTACCGAGTACTTTTGTGAATTGGCTTAAGATCTTGTATGCCGGGGCAGAGAGTTTCCCACTGGTGAACGGGTGGTCTGGCCGCTCTTTTGAGGTGGGGTCCGGAGTCCGTCAGGGTTGTCCTTTGAGCCCGCTTTTATACGTGTTCTCGATTGATCCCTTCGTCCGGAGAGTAGATCGTGGGCCGTTGGCGGGAGTCGGGATGAGTCTGGTGGAGCTGGATGTCACCCAGAGAGTGGTGGCGTACGCTGATGATGTCACTATTTTCGTCTCCTCGAGGGAGGAGGTCGATGTGGTGATGTCAGAGGTGGAGCGCTACTCGGAGGCATCCGGGTCCAAGATCAACCGGGAAAAGTGTGAAAGTCTCTGGCTGGGAGAGGGGGATCCCACATTTGATCTCCCGGACACCCTCCCAGGGCTCCAAGACTCAGCAAAAATTCTGGGCATCACATTCGGCCAGGATGATTATCCCACCAAAAACTGGGACGGTAAGCTCCATGATGCCACTCAGAGGGTGAACCAGTGGAAGGGTTGGTCTATGACTCTCAGAGAAAGGGTACACCTGATCAAATCATACCTGCTCCCCTTGTTTATCTATCTGGGCAGTGTATGTATCTTGCCAGAGGCTTACTACACTAGGGTCTACAGCCTGTTTTTCCAACTGTTATGGGGGAACAGGTTGAACCTAGTCAAGAGGGAGGTTACGTACCGTACGAGGAGACTAGGGGGTTTATCTATGGTAAACCCTGTGGTGTTCTTAACAAACACCTTCTTGAAAGCTAACATCTCGAACCTCTGGAAAGAGAGGGCTTCTCCGTGGGTACTCTCCTGCAGGGAATGGTTTCGGCCTTTCTTCCAGGAATGGGAGAGAGGAGGGCAAGTGAAGGACCTCCGTACACCCCATGGATATCTTCCGGCTTACGCTACCCCGACTCTGAAGGCGTTACGTCGGTGGGGTCTGGGAGTGTGGGAGATCAGGACCCAGTCAAGGCAGTTCCTTGACAAACGGATTCTGTTGACCCACTTCCAGAAGCCTCTGGCGCTCAGGGACTGCCCAGGTCGGGATCTGAGGGTGGGGTTGTATCTTTTAAACTTGAAAAGGATCCCCCAGAAGTTTTGGGACTTGGCCTGGCGCTGCTTTCAGGGGAAGCTAGGTGTAAGGGACAACCTGAAGTACAGGAACTCTGATGACCGGGGGTGTCCCCGAGAAGAGTGTGTGGACACGCTGGAAAGCATGGACCACTTCCTGCTTCATTGTCCCTTTAACGTAGGGGTCTACAACCGGGTGGGCGCTTCCATTGGCTGGAGTCAGCTTGCCGGCCTTACCTATCCGGAGTGGGCTTATGGGGCATTCAGGACCCTCGGTGGCCGAGATCGGGGCACTTTATTTTTAGTTAGCTTAGTGGTTAAGTATCACACGTGGAATGCACGGTGTTTAGTGTCAACCCAGCAGAAAGTCCTCTCCGAGGTGGAGGTCTGTAGGAATATCACTGGTGACCTCGGGAAGATCAGGTCTTTGGAGTATGGCAGTCTTGACACCAGTAGGGCTTCTCTCCTATGGAGAGGGTTTTCTTTTGATGTGCCCTAGGTACTAGACCTTTTTGGTAGAGTACCTTTATTTTGGTTAAGGAAAGGCATACAGGGATAGAGATAGGGTGATAGTAAGGTCAGTTTGATAAAGGGATAGAATTAGGGAGAATAGTAGGGGGAGTTAGGGAAAGAGTTTAAATTTCTTCAGTGTATCAGATCTGCCATCCTTCTCCCTGGTGGTGGGTTGTTGCATGTGCACCATAGCTTTTTGTTTTGTTTTCAGCTGATATGGTATGAAGGGCTTACAGGCACTGAACTTGGACCTAAATTGGGTTATGGTCTTGTATGTAAGGTTGTATTTAGTTGGTTGGTTGGAGTGCTAGGTGGGGAGGGGGCATTTGTGGGTGTTGTTTATTTATTTATTTATTTATTTTTTTTCTCTTTCTTCCTTAAGGGATCTGACATGGGTCAGTTAAGGACTGGACTTAAGAACTGTACGAACGGTTATGGACTGGCCCATGTACAGGAGGGGTGGTGTGGGAGAGGGCACAGTTTTAGTGTAGGATTTATTTTTGGGTTTTTGTAGGTATTTTTGTGAGGCACATTTATTATATTTGTATGTATACTGTGCTATGTATATTGTTTTATATTATTGTTTTATTTTATTTATTTGTTGGTATATTGTGTCATGTATTTCGTTTTATATTGTTGCATTAGCCATAAGAAAAGGGCAGTCGGACCAGTTGTAGTTATGTAGTATTATTATTGTATATAGGTGTTTTTTGTCTGTGTGTATATATAACTTTTATTTAAAAAGCAGAGGTGTGCTTTTTTTTATTATTGTGTTTTTTTTTTTTTTTTTTTTTTTTTTTTTATTTATTTGTAATTTTTTTTTTTTTTTTAATAATTTTTTTTTTTTTTTTTTTTTTTTTTTTAATTAGCCAAGTTGTGCTGTTGTTATTTTCATTCTCAATATATGTGTGTGTGTGTGTGTGTGTCTTTCTTAGTTTTGGAGATTATGCGTGTGTTATGTTTTCTGTTGCTTTATTTATTTATTTATTTATTTTCCCAAGTATGGATGATTTTGAGTTATAGCCAGGTGGTGCTGAATTTTATGTTGGTTTATTTATTTCATTTAATTAGCCAAGTTGAGCAAATAATATTTATTTATTTATTTATTTATTTTTGTTATGTGTGTGAGTGAGTGTGAATTTCATAGTTTGCTTAGGTGTATAGGTATAGTATAGTTGTAGTTTGGTATATTTTGGAATTTATTAAAGCTGGGCTGGCCGGTTAGGCAGGGTTTTATTTTATTTTACATTTCTGTTGTAGCTAGTTAAGCTTGTTTTGTGTTCTTGTTTTTTGGAATTGTTTTGTATTTTTATAATAAAAAAAGAGTGTCAGCAGAGAGCACTGTGGCCAGACAGAAAATAAATGAAAAAAGAAAAGAACTTCCCTAGCATACAGAACCTGATAAATGCTGGACGGATTAAGATTTTTGAATAGAAGTAATTTACAAAGCTGTTTAACTTTCTGGTATCAGTTGATTTAAAAAAATCTTTTTCCAACCGAGTACCCCTTCAATGTAAACCAACTAATAGGTCACCTAAACTTTGGCTAGATTGCATCATATTTATCAAGAAGCCTGATACAGTGTGATAATTTAGGCTAATTTTAGTCTATCTTAAGAATTAGGCAGTATTATTAAAACTGCCCCATTGTATTGCCTTGGCCAAAAGGTTATCTCTTAAAAGTGTTATTCAGCCCCCCCAAAAAGTACACCCTATCCATAAGTTAGGTGATAAGCATGTGATCATGGGGGGGTCCAGCCATTGTGACCCCCACAATTTCCAGAATGGGCCCCTACTCTCTCCTCTGCATGGAGCAGTAGATGGAATGTGCTCCATGCACTGTCTATGGGAGCGCCAGAGATACCTGTGTGGTGTACTCCCATATTGGGGCACTTCTATAGACAGTGCATGGAGCGTGTGCCATCTACTGTACCTTATTCCCTATCCTGTGGTTACGTTATTTTTCTGGGCTAATTAACCCCTTGGGGAACCTGCTATCTACTTCATGTGTACGGTAGTGACAGAAATGCTGATTTTTCAACAGGGTGTCTGTTATGTATAAATATGCTCTACTTTGGCTAAACATATATCTTATGTGTTATAGCACACTGTGAGTGTTGTATGTCAGGAGTTCAGTGTGTTCATGAGCATTAGGGTTCCCCTGCCAACCCTGCTCCCTTGTACTGCGCATAAGGAATAATCTGTCAATCAGCATCAAGGGGCCTGGGGGAACTGGAGCTCATAAATGCCCAGACTATAAGATGTACATTTTGCCAAACTACAATATATTCATATATAAAGATACACTATTGAAATCAGAATGGCTGTCACTACTGCACGCTGCTGTCAGAGGGCATCAATAAACAGGGGACAGTTTTAAAGCTGCAACTGATAAAGTATGACCTGCATAATAGTAAAAAAAAATGATGATACCCAGCACTCACCAATAGGAAGACAGCTGAGGAAGGTAACTTCCTTGTACTACACTATAGCATAATAAATCTTCACTGCGCATCACTGGTGAGTGCTGGGTATCATCTTTCTTCTACATGTGGCTTTACCCTACCTCGTTCACCATCGCAGATTTCACGGAAGTGCCGACATATCCCTATATTGAACTGAACAGTAGTAAGGCTGTGTTGGTAGTCACTGTTTCACCCATCATTCCTGACGACCTTACAAGTGAACATGGTGCTGGGGCCCAGTCAAGCAATAGCTTTTGTCTTGTTTCACCTTTTCTTCTGTACCAAACATTGTGTCCCCTGCAAAATGTTACAGACACACACTTTGCCGTTTCTGTACGGATTCCGCCAAAAGAATGTTAATTTGTTCTGTAGAACCTGGTTCCGAGTCGGAAGTTCCGCTGTGGAACTTCCAACATGTAAACAGAGCAGCACAATAGCTTTAAAAACAATGGGAGAATGCGGCAAGTAGATTCCACTTAGTGTGTATGGGCCCTTACTGTTATAATAAAGGTAGATAACGTTTGCATTAATTTGTTTTCAATTTTATAGTACAGAGTTTTTCTTTTGCCATTCACACATGGCAGATTTTAATGCAAATATTTCTGAAACTGTCCTATTTATTGGAACAGTTATTATTAACATTTGACCGCTAAGCGGTCACTGAGACCCTAAATTTCCCACCCAATATAAAACTTAACGTTTAATGAGCCAAGATTAAAATAACCTCACACATATAGATCCATAGTGCATTGATTGGCATGACACTGCATGCTATAGTGAGTGAAATGAAAAGATAGATTGTGGCTGCAGTCCACAATCTATAGTGTGAGACAATTAAAAATCTAACACATTGCCCGCCCGCCCGACGTTTCGCCACAGGCTGTGGCTTTATCAAGGGCTAAGAGGCAAATGGCCATTTGCCTCTTAGCCCTTGATAAAGCCACAGCCTGTGGCGAAACGTCGGGCGGGCGGGCAATGTGTTAGATTTTTAATTGTCTCACACTATAGATTGTGGACTGCAGCCACAATCTATCTTTTCATTTCACTCACTATAGCATGCAGTGTCATGCCAATCAATGCACTATGGATCAATATGTGTGAGGTTATTTTAATCTTGGCTCATTAAACGTTAAGTTTTATATTGGGTGGGAAATTTAGGGTCTCAGTGACCGCTTAGCGGTCAAATGTTAATAATATTGGATTCACCCTCCATCCATAGGTCCCCTTTGTTGCATTTATTGGAACAGAACTTAAAAAAATCTAAGTCCCTGCTGCCAAATCAACCTCATTTAAATAAATGTGACTGATTTCCAGTTACAGAAATTTTTGAAACAAAATCTGCTGCTTGATCATTGTAAAAAGAAAAACAGATTCAACCCATGTGGTTCAACACAGCATGAAAGAGTTTAAGAGGGTGATTCATTTTTCCCAAGGTCGCCCTCACAAACATTAGAGTTTGTTATAAATATAAAAGAACTGTTATTCTGTTTTTTTCTTTCTTGTTGAATTGGTAGCAAAAAAAAAAGAAGCCAATAAAATGATATAAGATCTAGACTATGCTGTGGTGGGGAGCAGTACTTCATACCCTGTCCCCAGTTTATGATTAAAACAATGATTTCTCTAAAATTTGGAAGTATTTTAAAGTAACTCAGAGCACACTGTAACATGGTTAGGTTTGGGCAGCAAGAAACAATTTACAGGTTCCCTTTAAATCATAAAATGTAGCTCGCCTTTAACAGCCTCTAGATGGTAAGGCAGCTCATTGATATATTTTTTATAATTTAGTTCAAACATACTGTACAATTATGGATACAGTTAGCTACCCCTAGTGGTTGCCATGGGGCAGATAAAAAATTTTTTTCAGGAAATGGTCTACTGTTTAAATTAAAGTTTTATGTTAGGTTTTAATGATCATAAGAAGTATTTTTGGCGTATTTTTTTTTAAATAACTCTAGAATCCTGTAATTTTCAGTCTGGCCACTGAGCCAAAAAATAGACAGACACCTTCTGTTCTGTAGAGATCATGCTTTTCACTATCATCACACATGCATGTCAATAATTTTGATCGGTTGGGGGTCTCAGTGCTGAGACCCCCACAATCCTGGGTAAACTGGGAAAGCGTTCTTCACTCCCTGGCTGGATGCTTAATCCAACACTTTGCAGATCATATCAAATATACAGTACATTCAGAAAAACTTCAGGCCCTTTCACTATTTTGTTATGCTGTGTCCCTGTGCTAAAAGAAAAAATCATGTTACCCCCTTATTCTGCACTGAATACCCCATAATGACAAAGTCAAAATGGAAGGTTAGAACACTTTACAAGTTTATTATTAAGGGAAAACTATAAAATCCCACTGACATGAATATTCTAACCCTTTACTCAGTACTGAAGCACCTTTGGCAGCGGTTACGGATGCCAGTTGTTACGCCGAGCGCTCCGGGTCCCCACTCCTCCCCGGAGCGCTCGCAACATCCTCGCTATCGCAGCGCTCCGGTCAGACCTGCTGACCGGGTGCGCTGCGATACCTCTCCCAGCCGGGATGCGATTCGTGATGCGGGTGGCGCCCGCTCGCGATGCGCACCCCGGCTCCCGTACCTGACTCGCTCTCCGTCGGTCCTGTCCCGGTGCACGCGGCCCCGCTCCTTAGGGCGCGCGCGCGCCGGGTCTCTACGATTTAAAGGGCCACTGCGCCACTGATTGGCGCAGTTGGCTTAATTAGTTTATTCACCTGTGCACTGTGCACCCTATATAACCTCACTTCCCCTTCCCTTCCTTGCCGGATCTTGTTGCCATCGTGCCAGTGAAAGCGTTCCCAGTGTGTTCCTAGCCTGTGTTCCAGACCTCCTGCCGTTGCCTCTGACTACGATCCTTGCTGCCTGCCCCAACCTTCTGCTACGTCCGACCTTGCTCTTGTCTACTCCCTTGTACCGCGCCTATCTTCAGCAGTCAGAGAGGTTGAGCCGTTGCTAGTGGATACGACCTGGTTGCTACCGCCGCTGCAAGACCATCCCGCTTTGCGGCGGGCTCTGGTGAAAACCAGTAGCAGCTTAGAACCGGTCCACTAGCACGGTCCACGCCAATCCCTCTCTGGCACAGAGGATCCACCTCCTGCCAGCCGAATTGTGACAGTAGATCCGGCCATGGATCCCGCTGAAGTTCCACTGCCAGTTGTCGCCGACCTCACCTCGGTGGTCGCCCAGCAGTCGCAACAGATAGCGCAACAAGGCCACCAGCTGTCTCAACTGACCGCAGCTACAGCAGCTACTACCACAGCTTCAGCAATCATCTCCTCCGCCAGCTCCTGCACCTCCTCCGCAGCGAGTGGCCGCTTCCGGCCTACGACTATCCTTGCCGGATAAATTTGATGGGGACTCTAAGTTTTGCCGTGGCTTTCTTTCACAATGTTCCCTGCACTTGGAGATGATGTCGGACCAGTTTCCTACTGAAAGGTCTAAGGTGGCTTTCGTAGTCAGCCTTCTGTCCGGGAAAGCTCTGTCATGGGCCACACCGCTCTGGGACCGCAATGACCCCGTCACTGCCTCTGTACACTCCTTCTTCACGGAGATTCGAAGTGTCTGTCACGATCCCGGCTGGTAGGAGGTGGATCCTCTGTGCCAGAGAGGGATTGGCGTGGACCGTGCTAGTGGACCGGTTCTAAGGCACTACTGGTGTTCACCAGAGCCCGCCGCAAAGCGGGATGGTCTTGCTGCGGCGGTAGTGACCAGGTCGTATCCACTAGCAACGGCTCAACCTCTCTGACTGCTGAAGATAGGCGCGGTACAAGGGAGTAGACAAAGCAAGGTCGGACGTAGCAGAAGGTCGGGGCAGGCAGCAAGAATCGTAGTCAATAAGGCAAGCAGGAGGTCAAGTACACGGTATGGATAAACACAGTAACGCTTTCACTAGGCTCTAAGGCAACAAGATCCGGCAAGGGAGTGCATGGGAGGAGATCAGATATAGCCAGGGAGCAGGTGGAAGCCAATTAAGCTAATTGGGCCAGGCACCAATCATTGGTGCACAGGCCCTTTAAGTCTCAGAGAGCTGGCGCGCGCGCGCCCTAGAGAGCGGAGCCGCGCGCGCCAGCACATGACAGCAGGGGACCGGGACGGGTAAGTGACCTGGGATGCGATTCGCGAGCGGGCGCGTCCCGCTGTGCGAATCGCATCCCCGACGGCCATGACAGTGCAGCGCTCCCGGTCAGCGGGACCGACCGGAGCGCTGCGGAGAGAGAGACGCCGTAAGCGCTCCGGGGAGGAGCGGGGACCCGGAGCGCTAGGCGTAACAGTACCCCCCCCTTAGGTCTCCCCTTCTCTTTGTCCGGTAACTGCCTCCCCTGGGATGAGGACACCGGGAAAGAAAGGAGGGTTTCCTCAACGGCAGGCAGTACAGCAGGAGTGGGAATGGGGAGGGAGGGCAGAGGGCGAGGCCTGGCACGGGGCAGTGTGACACCAGGACGGGGGCCATGGGGAGGCACCGAGGCTTGCCTGACTGGACTGGGAGGGGGGGAGAGGCACTTCTTATGGCAGGACGGCAGACCGGTTACAGGAGGAACCACAGGGTCACGGCAGGGAGTACTGGGAACCGGTTTAAGGCAGTCCTTGAAACAAGAGGTACCCCAGCTCTTGATCTCCCCTGTGGACCAATCCAGGGTTGGGGAATGGTGTTGAAGCCAGGGTAGTCCAAGGAGAATTTCGGAAGTGCAATTGGAGAGGACCAAAAACTCAATTTTTTCGTGATGAGGTCCGATGCACATTAGGAGGGGCTTCGTGCGGTAACGCACGGTGCAATCCAACCTGACTCCGTTGACCGCGGAAATGTAGAGTGGCTTGACGAGACGGGTCACCGGGATGCGGAATTTATTCACCAAGGACTCCCGAATAAAATTCCCAGAGGCACCAGAGTCCAGGCAGGCCACGGCTGAGAGGGAAGAGTTGGCTGAAGGAGAAATCCGTACAGGCACCGTGAGACGTGGAGAAGCCGACTTAGCATCAAGAGACGCCACACCCACGAGAGCTGGGTGCGAGCGTGCGTTTCCCAGACGTGGAGGACGGATAGGGCAATCCACCAAAAAATGTTCGGTACTGGCACAGTACAGACAAAGATTCTCTTCCCTACGGCGATTCCTCTCTTCCTGGGTCAGGCGAGACCGATCCACTTGCATGGCCTCCTCGGCGGGAGGCCTAGGCGCAGATTGCAATGGAGACTGTGGGAGATGTGTCCAGAGATCTAAGTCTTTTTCCTGGCGGAGCTCTTGATGCCTCTCAGAAAAACGCATGTCAATGCGAGTGGCTAGATGAATGAGTTCATGCAGGTTAGCAGGAGTTTCTCGTGCGGCCAGAACATCTTTAATGTTGCTGGATAGGCCTTTTTTAAAGGTCGCGCAGAGGGCCTCATTATTCCAGGATAGTTCAGAAGCAAGAGTACGGAATTGTATGGCGTACTCGCCAACGGAAGAATTACCCTGGACCAGGTTCAGCAGGGCAGTCTCAGCAGAAGAGGCTCGGGCAGGTTCCTCAAAGACACTTCGAATTTCCGAGAAGAAGGAGTGTACAGAGGCAGTGACGGGGTCATTGCGGTCCCAGAGCGGTGTGGCCCATGACAGGGCTTTTCCAGACAGAAGGCTGACTACGAAAGCCACCTTAGACCTTTCAGTAGGAAACTGGTCCGACATCATCTCCAAGTGCAGGGAACATTGCGAAAGAAAGCCACGGCAAACCTTAGAGTCCCCATCAAATTTGTCCGGCAAGGACAAGCGGAGGCTAGGAGTGGCCACTCGCTGCGGAAGGGGTGCAGGAGCTGGCGGAGGAGATGGTTGCTGCTGTAGCAGAGGCAGAAGTTGCGACTGAAGATGCTGCACCGTGGTGGACACTTCCGACAGCTGGTGGGTTAGATGGGCGATCTGTCGGGATTGCTGGGCGACCACCGTGGTGAGATCAGAGATATAAGGCAGGGGAACCTCAGCGGGATCCATGGCCGGATCTACTGTCACGATCCCGGCTGGTAGGAGGTGGATCCTCTGTGCCAGAGAGGGATTGGCGTGGACCGTGCTAGTGGACCGGTTCTAAGGCACTACTGGTGTTCACCAGAGCCCGCCGCAAAGCGGGATGGTCTTGCTGCGGCGGTAGTGACCAGGTCGTATCCACTAGCAACGGCTCAACCTCTCTGACTGCTGAAGATAGGCGCGGTACAAGGGAGTAGACAAAGCAAGGTCGGACGTAGCAGAAGGTCGGGGCAGGCAGCAAGAATCGTAGTCAATAAGGCAAGCAGGAGGTCAAGTACACGGTATGGATAAACACAGTAACGCTTTCACTAGGCTCTAAGGCAACAAGATCCGGCAAGGGAGTGCATGGGAGGAGATCAGATATAGCCAGGGAGCAGGTGGAAGCCAATTAAGCTAATTGGGCCAGGCACCAATCATTGGTGCACAGGCCCTTTAAGTCTCAGAGAGCTGGCGCGCGCGCGCCCTAGAGAGCGGAGCCGCGCGCGCCAGCACATGACAGCAGGGGACCGGGACGGGTAAGTGACCTGGGATGCGATTCGCGTGCGGGCGCGTCCCGCTGTGCGAATTGCATCCCCGACGGCCATGACAGTGCAGCGCTCCCGGTCAGCGGGACCGACCGGAGCGCTGCGGAGAGAGAGACGCCGTAAGCGCTCCGGGGAGGAGCGGGGACCCGGAGCGCTAGGCGTAACAGTGTCTTTGAGGAACCTGCCCGAGCCTCTTCTACTGAGACTGCCCTGCTGAACCTGGTCCAGGGTAATTCTTCCGTTGGCGAGTACGCCATCCAATTCCGTACTCTTGCTTCCGAATTATCCTGGAATAATGAGGCCCTCTGCGCGACCTTTAAAAAAGGCCTATCCAGCAACATTAAAGATGTTCTGGCCGCACGAGAAATTCCTGCTAACTTGCATGAACTTATTCATCTAGCCACTCGCATTGACATGCGTTTTTCCGAAAGGCGTCAGGAGCTCCGCCAGGATATGGACTTTGTTCGCACGAGGCGTTTTTTCTCCCCGGCTCCTCTCTCCTCTGGTCCTCTGCAATCCGTTCCTGTGCCTCCCGCCGTGGAGGCTATGCAAGTTGACCGGTCTCGCTTGACACCTCAAGAGAGGACACGACGCCGCATGGAGAATCTGTGCCTGTACTGTGCCGGTACCGAACACTTCCTGAAGGATTGTCCTATCCGTCCTCCCCGCCTGGAAAGACGTACGCTGACTCCGCACAAAGGTGAGACAGGCCTTGATGTCAACTCTGCTTCTCCACGCCTTACTGTGCCTGCGCGGATATCTTCCTCCACCTTCTCCTTCTCTACTATGGCTTTCTTGGATTCTGGATCTGCAGGAAATTTTATTTTGGCCTCTCTCATCAACAGGTTCAACATCCCGGTGACCAGTCTCGCCAGACCCCTCTACATCAATTGTGCTAACAATGAAAGATTGGACTGTACCGTGCGTTACCGCACGGAACCCCTCCTAATGTGCATCGGACCTCATCACGAAAAAATTGAGTTTTTGGTCCTCTCCAATTGCACTTC
The DNA here is from genome assembly GCF_029499605.1 of Hyla sarda. Lineage (NCBI taxonomy): Eukaryota > Metazoa > Chordata > Amphibia > Anura > Hylidae > Hyla > Hyla sarda. The sequence goes on along the minus strand of NC_079189.1, from coordinate 175,856,815 downwards.
CGAAATTCTCCTTGGATTACCGTGGCTTCAACGCCATTCCCCAACCCTTGATTGGTCCACAGGAGAAATCAAGAGCTGGGGTACTTCTTGTCTCAAGGACTGTCTTAAACCGGTTCCCAGTACTCCCTGCCGTGACCCTGTGGTTCCCCCTGTAACCGGTCTCCCTAAGGTTTATATGGACTATGCTGACGTGTTTTGCAAAAAGCAAGCTGAGACTTTACCTCCTTACAGGCCTTATGACTGTCCTATTGACCTCCTCCCGGGCACTACTCCACCCCGGGGCAGAATTTATCCTCTGTCCGCTCCAGAGACTCTTGCTATGTCTGAATACATCCAGGAAAATTTTAAAAAGGGGTTTATCCGCAAATCCTCCTCTCCTGCCGGAGCTGGATTTTTTTTTGTGTCCAAAAAAGATGGCTCTCTACGTCCTTGCATTGATTACCGCGGACTTAATAAAATCATGGTAAAAAAACGCTACCCCCTACCTCTTATCTCAGAACTCTTTGATCGCCTTCAAGGTGCCCACATCTTTACCAAACTGGACTTAAGAGGTGCTTATAATCTCATCCGCATCAGGGAGGGGGACGAATGGAAGACTGCATTAACACCAGAGATGGACACTTTGAGTATCTGGTCATGCCCTTTGGCCTGTGCATTGCCCCTGCCGTCTTCCAAGACTTTGTTAATGAAATTTTTCGTGATCTCTTATATTCCTGTGTTGTTGTGTATCTGGACGATATTCTGATTTTTTCTGCCAACTTAGAAGAACACCGCCAGCATGTCTGCATGGTTCTTCAGAGACTTCGAGACAATCAACTTTATGCCAAAATGGAGAAATGTCTGTTTGAATGTCAATCTCTTCGTTTCCTAGGATACTTGGTCTCTGGCCAGGGATTACAAATGGACCCGGATAAACTCTCTGCCGTCTTAGATTGGCCACGCCCCTCCGGACTCCGTGCTATCCAACGTTTTTTGGGGTTCGCCAATTATTACAGACAATTTATTCCACACTTTTCCACCATTGTGGCTCCTATCGTGGCTTTAACCAAGAAAAATGCCAATCCCAAGTCCTGGTCTCCCCAAGCGGAAGACGCATTTAAACGGCTCAAGTCTGCCTTTTCTTCTGCTCCCGTGCTCTCCAGACCTGACCCATCCTAACCCTTCCTATTGGAGGTAGATGCCTCATCAGTGGGAGCTGGAGCGGTCCTTCTACAAAAAAATTCTTCCGGGCATGCTGTTACTTGTGGTTTTTTTTCTAGGACCTTCTCTCCGGCGGAGAGAAACTACTCCATCGGGGATCGAGAACTACTGGCCATTAAATTGGCACTTGAGGAATGGAGGCATCTGCTGGAGGGATCAAAATTTCCAGTTATCATTTACACTGATCACAAGAATCTCTCCTATCTCCAGTCTGCCCAACGGCTGAACCCTCGCCAGGCCAGGTGGTCGTTGTTCTTTGCCCATTTTAACTTTGAAATTCATTTTCGCCCTGCCGACAAGAACATTAGGGCCGATGCCCTCTCTCGTTCCTCGGATGCCTCGGAAGTAGAGGTCTCTCCGCAACACATCATTCCTCCTGACTGTCTGATCTCCACTTCTCCAGCCTCCATCAGGCAAACTCCTCCAGGGAAGACCTTCGTTTCTTCACGCCAACGTCTCGGGATTCTCAGATGGGGTCACTCCTCCCATCTCGCAGGCCATGCGGGCATCAAAAAGTCCTTGCAACTCATCTCTCGTTTCTATTGGTGGCCGACTCTGGAGACGGATGTTGTTGATTTTGTGCGGGCCTGTACTGTCTGTGCCCGGGACAAGACTCCTCACCAGAAGCCTGCTGGTCTCCTTCATCCTCTGCCTGTCCCCGAACAGCCTTGGTCACTGATTGGTATGGACTTTATTACAGACTTACCCCCATCCCGTGGCAACACTGTTGTTTGGGTGGTCGTTGATCGATTTTCCAAGATGGCACATTTTATTCCTCTTCCTGGTCTTCCTTCAGCGCCTCAGTTGGCAAAACAATTTTTTGTACACATTTTTCGTCTTCACGGTTTGCCCACGCAGATCGTCTCGGATAGAGGCGTCCAATTCGTCTCTAAATTCTGGAGGGCCCTCTGTAAACAGCTCAGGATTAAATTAAATTTCTCTTCTTCTTATCATCCCCAATCCAATGGGCAAGTAGAAAGAATTAACCAGGTCCTGGGTGACTATTTACGGCATTTTGTTTCCTCCCGCCAGGATGACTGGGCAGATCTTCTACCATGGGCCGAATTCTCATACAACTTCAGAGTCTCTGAATCTTCTGCTAAGTCCCCATTTTTCGTGGTGTACGGCCGTCACCCTCTTCCCCCCCTCCCTACTCCCTTGCCCTCTGGTTTGCCCGCTGTGGATGAAGTGACTCGTGAGCTTTCCACAATATGGAAAGAGACCCAAAATTCTCTTTTACAGGCTTCATCCCGCATGAAAAGGTTTGCCGATAGGAAAAGAAGAACCCCCCCCCATTTTTGCTCCCGGAGACAAGGTATGGCTCTCCGCTAAATATGTCTGCTTTCGTGTCCCCAGTTACAAACTGGGGCCACGCTATCTTGGTCCTTTCAAAGTCTTGTGCCAGATTAATCCTGTCTCTTACAAACTCCTTCTTCCTCCTTCTCTTCGTATTCCCAATGCCTTCCATGTCTCTCTCCTTAAACCACTCATCATCAACCGTTTCTCTCCCAAACTTGTTTCTCCCACTCCTGTTTCCGGTTCTTCTGACATCTTCTCCGTAAAGGAGATACTGGCCTCCAAGACGGTCAGAGGTAAAAGATTTTTTTTGGTAGATTGGGAGGGCTGTGGTCCTGAAGAGAGATCCTGGGAACCTGAGGACAACATCCTAGACAAAAGTCTGGTCCTCAGGTTCTCAGGCTCCAAGAAGAGGGGGAGACCCAAGGGGGGGGGTACTGTTACGCCGAGCGCTCCGGGTCCCCGCTCCTCCCCGGAGCGCTCACAACATCCTCGCAATCGCAGCGCCCTGGTCAGACCTGCTGACCGGGTGCGCTGCGATACCTCTCCCAGCCGGGATGCGATTCGCGATGCGGGTGGCGCCCGCTCGCGATGCGCACCCCGGCTCCCGTACCTGACTCGCTCTCCGTCGGTCCTGTCCCGGCGTGCGCAGCCCCGCTCCTTAGGGCCACTGCGCCACTGATTGGCGCAGTTGGCTTAATTAGTTTATTCACCTGTGCACTTCCCTATATAACCTCACTTCCCCTTCCCTTCCTTGCCGGATCTTGTTGCCATCGTGCCAGTGAAAGCGTTCCCAGTGTGTTCCTAGCCTGTGTTCCAGACCTCCTGCCGTTGCCCCTGACTACGATCCTTGCTGCCTGCCCCGACCTTCTGCTACGTCCGACCTTGCTCTTGTCTACTCCCTTGTACCGCGCCTATCTTCAGCAGTCAGAGAGGTTGAGCCGTTGCTAGTGGATACGACCTGGTTGCTACCGCCGCTGCAAGACCATCCCGCTTTGCGGCGGGCTCTGGTGAAAACCAGTAGCAGCTTAGAACCGGTCCACTAGCACGGTCCACGCCAATCCCTCTCTGGCACAGAGGATCCACCTCCTGCCAGCCGAATCGTGACACCAGTCTTCTTGGGGATGATGCTACAAGGTTTGCACTCTTGGATTTGGGTGATTTTCTGCCATTTTCTCTGCAGATTCAGAGTGTCCCAGAGTGACAATTGGGTTCTTGTCATCTCTCTTACCAAGACCATTCTTCCCTTAATACTTAGTTTGGTTCAGTGGCCAGCTCTAGGAATATACCTGATTTATCCAAACTTCTTTATTTTGAGAATTATGGTGGCACTGTACTCTTAGAAACTTTCAGTGCACCAGAAATTGTTTGGAGCCTTAGCCAGATCTGTGCCAGGACACTCTATAGACAGTTCTTACCACCTCATTGCTTAGTTTTTGCTCTGATATGCATTATTAGCTGTGATACCTTATATAGACAGATGTGATGTGTTGGCCCAGCACGAGCTGTACCAGCTGCTATGCTACTATGGGTGGCTGAAGCAAGCTGATAGATGCAGGAGATGTCCTAACTCCTTATCTACCTAGCCTGGTTGAAGTTGGTTCTAGTTCATTACTAGTTAGTCAGTCTAGCCCTGGCCAGAGCCAGGAGAGTATGTATGTATGTTAGCCAACTCCTATTAAACTACTTGAGGAGGCTGAGAGTAGTAACTAGAGATGAGCGAACTTACAGTAAATTCGATTCCTCACGAACTTCTCGGCTCGGCGGTTGCTAACTTTTCCTGCATCAATTAGTTCAGATTTCAGGTGCTCCGGTGGGCTGGAAAAGGTGAATACAGTCCTAGGAGAGTCTTTCCTAGGACTGTATCCACCTTTTCCAGCCCACCGGAGCACCTGAAAGCTGAACTAATTTATGCAGGAAAAGTCACCAACTGCCGAGTCGAGAAGTTCGTGATGAATCAAATTTACTTTAAGTTCGCTCATCTCTAGTAGTAACCTTAAAGCATACCCGTCAGATCCAACAAAAATTTTTTTTTAAATATATCACTCAGTACCTAATCCTGACCATCTAATTTTTATGTGTCTAGCACCTTTATTTTTTTTATTACACTTTTAATTTAGCTCACTAGTCTGAATTCCTCTCAAAGGGAGGGGGCGTGGCCTCACTTTGCAGGTCTCCGCCCCCTCCCACAGTATGCTGTCTGCTTCCATCTCCCCTAGCATTAGCAAAACTACAACTCCCAGCTTGTCCTCACTGACAGTAGCGGGACACAAGCTGACAGTGGGAGGGTTTTTCCTTCAGCTGTGAGCCCTGTGCTCACAGCTGTCAATCAAGGATGTGTGTCCATGATATAGGTGATGATGCATGGACACAGCGGGACTAGTGTGTGTCCAAGCAGGCAGGGGGGGGGGGCAGTTGTTTGACTGGCTTTTTCAGTATGAAATACTGAAAATTTTCTAATGAAAGCAAATGCAAAACCAATTGGTTTTGCATGCTTTACAACATATCAAAATTTTTGGTATCTGACAGTGCCCATTTAAAGTATAGCTAAATCTTAGGCATACCACAAACAAATTGGCCACAATTCCACCAGTCCTGTGTAAAAGTAAAATGTTGCCCAATTGGTCCCACTACAAGGAATAATTAACACTCCAGAATAGTCACAAAGGGGTAGCAGCGAGGTTAAATTGAGCAAGGACTTTGTTGAAAATAACTGAATTAATTTTGCCTCAGGTCATGGTCCAGAGCCTCGCCTGTTAAGTCGGGGGAAATTCTTCTGAATGCGCCTTTCAGAGCATCGTGTCTCAGTTTTCCATAGAAGTAGTTGTAATTGTAGTGAAGTTTCACAGACACTCTTGCCAAAGTTCACCCCTAGTGAGAACCCTTGTTCACTTAGTTCAAGTAATAAGAACACAAAGCTAGTGCATCAGAGAGTCACAAATGTGTCTACATCTATAATAGACAAGTATAAGTGCAAGAAGGAACCAAGGTCAAAGCTATGTGCTAAAAGCATAGTCTGAGAAACAAGACACCATCTTAAAGGGACAGTGACTACAATTGTGCTTCTATTAAATTAAGCTAAACTACCAAAACTGTACAAACTCAAGCAACATTCCAAGTATCTGTATTGTATTAAATTGCTTCAGTTATGTGTAGTTTACAGTTGTTCACTGAAACCCTGGCTATCAGAACGTTTTTTTCCTGGGCTTTGTGTAAGAGTAACAGCTTAATTTGACAGAGGGACTCTGGGTGTCACAACTTCACCAAGTGACATATCAGGGACTACTAACCTCATCATACCAACCAACATATACAACTTCTCAGAAACACCACAGTGTGCCTTTACACATCCTCTCCAATCACCTGAATTGACCATATGTGACTCCAATCAAGGTGTCGAAACATCTCAGAGATGATCAAGTGATATAGAAGTCCACAGAGCTGAATTTCAAGTGTCACAACAAAGGGTCTGAATACTTATCCCCTTGAGGACACAGATCATTTCTATTTTTGCGCTTTAGTTATTTTTCTTCTTGCCTTCTAAGAGGCACGACTTATATGAGGACTTGTTTTTTGTGCAACCAATTGTACTTTGTAATGACACCTTTCATTCTTCCAATTCGGCACATTTTTGCCATTTGTTTTTACACAGTGCACTTTATGGTAAAAATGACATATTCTCTTTATTCTGTGGCACAATACGATTAAAACGATACCCAGTTTAGATTGTTTTTTTATTATTGTACCAAAATGTATACTTAACATTGTCATATTCTGACCCCTATAACTTTTCCAAAGGTAAGCAAAAATAAAAATATAATACAAAAATAATAATAATAATTTATGCTAGAAATACTGCAATTATTTTAAATAGCTATAAAAAAAAGCCTTACATGACTTTTGATATTAAGATAGAGGAGATAACCCCTTTTACAAACAAAATTATAATTAAATAGCACAATAGCAGTTTTTCCTAGCATGTTATAAAAACAAAGTAAGAACCTTTTTGCATTTAGTGAGTAGCGAGCAGATGGAGATTTGTTATATATCATGTATTTGAAAAGATCAGAAGATTTTTCTGCAAAGTATCAAATCAGAATATGTGCAGAACATGACCTCCTTGCCGGAGCGATAAACCTCATTACCCTCGATGTACTCTCGAGATGCATTTCAATAACCCTTCTCGATCCTGAGTTGGTTTCTTATTACACCTTTACTTCTATCAGTCAGCAACATACTGTATAGCTGGTAAGATATATAAATAAGAAGCTATCAGCTTGAAAAGGCATCAATGTGAAATGAAAAAGAGGAGAGCATGAGACACAATGTTCTGCTCTGAGAAGATGGTATCAGTGTTAAGACAAATAGATTGAGATCTTGTTTGAAGAAGTGTCTGTGGCAGATCCAGAAGGGTGCTTCGTGAGTCATGTTGACAGGTGTGTTCTTGAAGTGATTCAGGTGGTCTGGAATGTCACATAAAAGAAGAAGAAATTATCCATAAACAAATTAACTGCTTCAGAAGCACGAGGGAACTACGACATATACTATGGCAAGGATTTAAAGACTTGTTTTTAAAATGGATTAGCAGTCTCAAAAAGATAAGATGCTTCAACAGGTATATGTCTATGTGTATGCTTAACTATGTACATACACATATTACAGCTCATTTTATATACAAATATTGCAAATCTGCCAGGGAGCTCATGTATGGATTAAAATGTAACTCTAACCAAAAGCAAAGCAAAAAAGTGGTTTTAGGTGAGGTTAAATGAATGAATAAAATAAATAGTACTTTATCCGCTCTGCTGGAACTACATGACTCATATGAGTTTTAGAAAAGGTAGGGGTAAAGGAGGCCATAGACATGCCAAATCTATTAATAAACTGACTGTGAATGTATATATGCAATGCGTGTTGCACAAGTGTACACATCTCTTTAACCCCTTAAGGACCAGGCCATTTTACACCTTAGGACCAGAGCGTTTTTTGAACATCTGACCAGTGTCAATTTAAACATTAATAACTCTGGAATGCTTTAAGTTATCATTCTGATTCCGAGATAGTTTTTTCGTGACATATTCTACTTTAACATGGGGGTAAATTTTTGTGGTAACTTGCATCCTTTCTTGATGAAAAATCCCAAAATTTGATGAAAAATTTGAAAATGTTGCATTTTTCTAACTTTGAAGCTCTCTGCTTGTAAGGAAAATGGATATTCCAAATAAAAAAATTTTGATTCACATATACAATATGTCTACTTTATGTTTGCATCATAAAATTGACAAGTTTTCACTTTTGTAAGCCACCAGAGGGCTTCAAAGTTCAGCAGCAATATTTACAATTTTTCACAAAATTTTCAAACTCACTATTTTTCAGGGACCAGTTCAGGTTTGAAGTGGATTTGAAGGGTCTTCATATTAGAAATACCCCATAAAAGACCCCATTATAAAAACTGCACCCCCCCCCCCAAAGTATTCAAAATGACATTCAGTCAGCGTTTTAACCCTTTAGGTGTTTCACAGGAATAGCAGCAAAGTGAAGGAGAAAATTCCCAATCTTCATTTTTTACACTCGCATGTTCTTGTAGACCCAATTTTTCAATTTTTACAAGGGGTAAAAGGAGAAAATGTATACTTGTGTTTGTAGGTCAATTTCTCTCGAGTAAGCACATACCTCATATGTCTATGTAAAGTGTTCGGCGGGCGCAGTAGAGGGCTCAGAAGAGAAGGAGCGACAAGGGGATTTTGGAGAGTACGTTTTTCTGAAATGGTTTTTGGGGGGCATGTTGCATTTAGGAAGCCCCTATGGTGCCAGAACAGCAAAAAAAAAAAAAAAAACACATGGCATACCATTTTGGAAACTAGACCCCTTGAGGAACTTAACAAGGAATTAAGTGAGCCTTATTACCCCACAGGTGTTTCACGACTTTTGCATATGTAAAAAAAAAAATATTTTTTTCACTAAAATGTGTCTTTCCCCCCAAATTTCACATTTTTGCAAGGGATAATAGCAGAAAATACCCCCCAACATTTGTAACCCCATCTCTTCTGAGTATGGAGGTACCCAATAAGTGGACCTAAAGTGCACTGCATTATCTGCATAATGCAGGCATCTCCGAATGGCCTCGAACCGCCTCTGTGTCATCGCCATACTGTAAAGCGGGGTCTGATAGAGGACGTCCCCGCTCCAGTAATGATGAGCACTTGTTTTTTTGTCCAGGCCCATATGCAGCGAGAGGCCCCAAAATGTCCTCATTTCCGCTGCATCAATGGTGTACCATTCATTGGGCCTGGCAAAAAGCGAATCGGGGTGGTGGGCAATGAACTGCTGGGCATACAAGTTCGTTTGCTCCACCATGTGATTGACCAGGCTGTCACTGAATTTAAAAAAAAAAAAGTCCAGATCAGTGAAGCCAACATGGTCAATCCGGATTCCTGAGTCGCCAACAAACTCAGGAATCCGTGGCTGATAACCCTCTGGGGGGCTCCAGACAGGGTCATCGGAAGGGGGCTCCGGTGCACTTGTCTGGGGGGGGCCAGACTCCTATTACGAGTGGCATTGCCACTCGTACTAGTGTCGGCCACTGGGTCACTCTCATGGGGGGTGCATGGCCTCGCCTGGGGGCGTCTCCGCCGTACAGGGGACTCATCATCACTACTAGATGATGATGAGGATGAGGAAGAACACAAAAATGTAGGATCTTCCTCGTCCTCACTGGCAGAATCGGAGTCGGAGGCTAAAAAAGCGTAAGCCTCCACTGCCGAAAATGCCCGGCGGGCCATCGCCTTTTTTCTATGGGGGGGGGGCAGTGGCGGGGGGGTAGGGGTGTGTGCAGGGGGGCGGGGAAGTATGTAGTGTGTGGTGCTTGTAAAAAGTGTACAACAGTAATAGAAAAAAAAAAAGCTGCGGCCCCCCCCCAAAAAGGGGGGGCGCACACAGCTCCCTGAATCCCTAATAGGACCCCGGTCCTTTTTCATCAGGCCTGATGAAAAAGCCAGTTCAGCTTTGAAACGCGTTGTGTGCTTTAATAAAATTTCTCCTACAATACCTGGCCTTCCGAGTATCTTCCAGAGATTGGCAGTGCAGGACATCTTCCAAAATTTCCTTGTGTGCTTGTTTGAGTATCCATTGCACACCATTCGGCGTGGGAAGTCCGCAGCAGCCCTGCTACACTTCAGTGTGATCTCTGCTTTCTGAGCGTTGTGCCTCGTACATTGAACAACTGCAATAGGTGAGCAATTCCCTCACCCCGTTCATACTCTACCCACCTGGTGATCCCACACATGGAAGCGCTCCTGTTCCCTTTTTACATCTCTTTAAAGGGGCACTGACAAATTCAAAAACTTTTTATATGTTGTAAATCTTTTTATGTTGTAAATATTATGTGTTGTAAACTCCTCTGTGCTCTCTCCTGTCTTATAGGACTCCTGTATGCTTTCTCCTGTCTGAAAGTACTCCTCTGTGCTCTCTCCTGTCTGATAATACTGCTCTGTGCTCTCTCCTGTCCGATAATACTCCTCTGTGCTCTCTCCTGTCTGATAGTACTCCTCTGTGCTCTCTCCTGTCTGATAGGACTCCTCTGTGCTCTCTCCTGTCTGATAGGACTCCTCTGTGCTCTCTCCTGTCTGATAGGACTCCTCTGTGCTCTCTCCTGTCTGATAGCACTCCTCTGTGCTCTTTCCTGTCTGATAGGACTCCTCTGTACTCTCTCCTGTCTGATAGGACTCCTCTGTGCTCTCTCCTGTCTGATAGGACTCCTCTGTGCTCTCTCCTGTCTGCTAGCACTCCTCTGTGCTTTCTCCTGTCTGATAGTACTCCTCTGTGCTTTCTCCTGTCTGATAGGACTCCCCTGTGCTCTCTCCTGTCTGATAGGACTCCTCTGTGCTCTCTCCTGTCTGATAGGACTCCTCTGTGCTCTCTCCTGTCTGCTAGCACTCCTCTGTGCTTTCTCCTGTCTGATAGTACTCCTCTGTGCTTTCTCCTGTCTGATAGTACTCCTCTGTGCTCTCTCCTGTCTGATAGTACTCCTCTGTGCTCTCTCCTGTCTGATAGCACTTCTCTGTGCTCTCTCCTGTCTGATAGCACTTCTCTGTGCTCTCTCCTGTCTGATAGCACTCCTCTGTGCTCTCTCCTGTCTGATAGCACTCCTCTGTGCTCTCTCCTGTCTGATAGCACTCCTCTGTGCTCTCTCCTGTCTGATAGGACTCCTCTGTGCTCTCTCCTGTCTGATAGCACTCCTCTGTGCTCTCTCCTGTCTGATAGGACTCCTCTGTGCTCTCTCCTGTCTGATAGGACTCCTCTGTGCTCTCTCCTGTCTGATAGCACTCCTCTGTGCTCTCTCCTATCTGATAGGACTCCTCTGTGCTCTCTCCTGTCTGATAGTACTCCTCTGTGCTCTGTCCGGCCTGATAGGACTCCTCTGTGCTCTCTCCTATCCTATCAGAAAATATATTTTTTTCTTTGGAGTACCTCTTTAACCCCTCAAGGACCAAGCCCATTTTGGTCTTAATTGGTCAATGTCAGATCCCAAAACTTTTTATATGTTGTTACTGATGAAAATTAAAGACCTTTTGTAATATGATATTTTTTTTTGAATATTTAATAAAGAAAATGGCTCCTGAAAATCTAACCACTAGGCTGTAGAAATGACTAATGAACAAGGCTGCTGTAAGAACCAGAGGGGTTAATCTGCACTTTTGTTATTCTGGTTACTGTGGAAACGCCCTGTTCTCTGGATGGTCAGCTGACCTCGTTGGCTTTTCACTTGCTTAGCCCCCTTTTTAAACTGAGAGCTCAAACTCCTAGCTAGTGTTTGTACTGTATATTGTATTTCTGGCATATTTGACCCCAATGGCTCTGCTCTCTGACTCCTCTCCTGTTTCTGCGATTTGGCTTTTCTGTTATCTCTTGGTACTGACTCGGCTTCTGGACTGTGACATATTGTGTGTGTATGTTTATGTGGTAGCCCTTGGGGGGTTTATGATAGTTGGGGTGTTGTTTCGGTAGATGAGGGGTTAATGTTAACCCTATAGTTTGTAACGCCAGGCTGAAGGCTAGTATGCTGAGATAATTCTCCGGCCTATCGCCGCCCTTCCCAGTAACGATAGGTGCATGCATAAAATGACTGAAGGTCCACAAGGTACTTGAACTTGAACTTGGATAACTTTACTTAAATGCTTGCGGTACATCTAATGAACAGTAACAGTCTCAGGAATACAGTCTCTATCTAGTGCAATGACTGACAGTTGTTGCGGGCCTTGACTTCTCATAAGAGTCTCTGAATTAGGGAATATTGTGAAGATCCGTCCGGATTTAGGGGATAAATAAGGTCCGGTGATCTTGCAGACTGTTTAGGGATTGACACACTCACAATTTAGCAGATATTAGCCGTCGCCGCAAGGCTCAGGCCTAAACTCACTGATGACAGCAGTGCAGATTCTTCTCCACCAACAGCCCACAAGGAAAGAGAGTGAGCAATGGCCGCCGCTCCCTTATATGGGCAGGGGCAGGGCCGTTTTTACTGGTCCAATCAACTGTCACTCACCGAGTGATGGGTGATAAACGTCACAAGGATCTCCAAAGGTCCTCAAGCACAAAACCATAGAGTTCACCCGGTCACATGACCCGCAGGTCCTGTTACGCTATGCATAGGTAATTAACCATTTATATAAACTTGTACGATCCTATATATATATACAAATCCTAAAGAATTATTAGATAACTAATACCTAGATGAGAGGTGACTAGGGGCGGGCTAGTTAAGAAGAACCCCGACGTCCTAGGAACTTATATACAAAGGTACCGGATAGGATGCGGTACCGGGACACCACATTTACTTATTAGTTAATAAAAAAAACACTATTTTGTAAGGCTTCAAATTGCATACACTGTTCAATGCTGAGCCTGGCCAGAGTTTCAGAGCACCAATCTGACGGCTAGGAGGCAGCTAAGGGCCCTTCTGTCATCCACTCAGCTCATCAGGACCCAGGATTTTGCAGCGGGTGTCCTGATCAGCACCACTGAGCTAACCGACACAGTTAACTCCCACATTTAGACGCTGTGATCAACTTTGATTGTGGCATCTAAAGGGTTAATGCCGGGCATTGGCCCGATTGGCGATGTCTGGCGTTAACCGCGGGTCCTGGCTGCTAAAAGCAACCAGGACACACAGGGTATGAAGCGTGCTCAGCTCGTGAGCACATTTCAAACCCCCGGTAACAGGATGAGGGTGTACAGGGTCATTTTATTGGCCCACAGAAATTTTACCCCCTAGTAGTCATGCAAAGTACATGAAAATTGCTGCTACCTGGTCCTCCTACATGTATGTCACATTGTACAGTGAGTTTATGAAGTACAGCTTTAAGTTACCGTATTTTTCGCCATATGCTCCGGCATATAAGACGCACCCAATTTTAAAGGGTGAAAATCTAGAAAAAAAAGATTCTGAACCTTCAACCTGCGGACCTCCAGATGTTGCAAAACTACAACTCCCAGCATGCCAGGAGTTGTAGTTTTGCAACATCTGGAGGTCTGCATGTTGAAGACCACTGCAGGGGGTAATACTCACGTGTCCCCACCGCTCCGGACCCGTCACCGCTGCCCTGGATGTCGCCCTCCATCGCTGTCGCTGCATCCCCGGGGTGTCCCCGTCGCTCCAGAACGTCTCTGCTGCCGGGTATCCTCGCTCTCCGTCGCCACCATCATGTCGCTACGCACGCCGCTCCTATTGGATGACGGGACGGCGTGCATGACCACGTGATGATGATGAAGGAGAGCGCCGGCCATGCAGGGGATCTCGGCACGGAGCAGACACCGAGGAGGCAGGTAAGGCCCCTCCCGGTGTCCTGTAAGCTGTTCGGGACGCCGCGATTTCAGCTTTGATCACTGCGTCTGAAGGGTTAATACAGGGCATCACCGCGATTGGTGATGCCGCAGGGACCATCGCAATAGAACAGGTTTTAATGTGTATTTGCCGTATAAGACGCACCAAATTCCCCCCCCCCCCCCCCCCCCCAAAAAAAAGTGCATCTTATACGGCGAAAAATACAGTATATGTTTAGCAAAAAAATCAGGAATGGGAGAAAACTCCATTGGAAAAATGTGCACCTTTTTCTGTATTTTGGACACACTCCTGGTTTAGGCTGAAAAGACCAAAATATTGACCAAAATACTTTGGGTGAACCCAGCCATAGCGGTAAACCATCTAAGAGCCTTGTGAGTCATTTGATATGAGTCATATGTCAGTAGAGGTTTTACATGGAATTTAACAAGGGTCACATGAGACGAGATGTCTTAATATAGAACAAAGTTCATTTCTCCTTGCCTCACAGCAGATGAGTGAAGGAGCAGAATCCAGACTTGGTCCTTATTTTTACAGGTTATTTGGAATTCATTGGTTATTTTACTGAGGGATTAATCATTACTTGTGCTTGATTTCTCCAGCAGTGTTGGGACATTCGTGTTCTACTTTAGATGTGTCTTTTGCACACTTGTAATGACACCTGCTGACATGGAACATCTGCTCCCCGGTTAAAATCTAAGAGTCTGGGTCTTATATATCGCTCTCACGTCGATACAAGCTGACTTTCTAGTATCAGTTGTTGACTCATACATCCTCCAGCTGCCAAGGCATCTTAATACTTTAACATCTGGTATGTTTTCATATCAGCATAAACAAACTACATACCAAAGCCATATTTTCTGGTTCCTTAGTAAAGTATAAAATTGCATTTCAGGTGTCTAAACCTGCTAGGAATTTCCTTCAAAGTAACTCCAAATGTGAGATCACCTTGATCTGCTGGAAAAAAGAAAGACTGAAAGGGGTACTCCGGTGGAAAATGTTTTTTTTTTTTTTTAAATGAACTGGTGCCAGAAAGTTAAACAGATTTGTACATTTATTCTATTTAAAAATCTTAATCCTTCCCATACTTTTTAGCAGCTGTATGCTACAGAGGAAATTCTTTTCTTTTTGAATTTCTTTTTTTGTCTTGTCCACAGTGCTCTCTGCGGACACATGATGCCCGCATCAGGAACTGTACAGAGCAGGAGAAAATCCCCATAGCAAACCTATGCTGCTCTGGACAGTTCCTGACATGGACAGGGGTGTCAGCAGAGAGCACTGTGGACAAGGAAAAAAAGAAATTCAAAAAGAAAAGAATTTCCTCTGTAGCATACAGCTGCTAATAAATACTGGAAGGACAAATATTTTTTTTCATAGAAGTAATTTACAAATCTGGGATAAAAGAGAAATGGAGTGGCTCTCTGTTCAATCGTAACCAATAGCTACCCGGGCTACCCAATAAAAAACACCTATACCTAAGGTGAAAATAAATGGTACTAATTTACAAGAAGATAATTGGAGCACAGGGTAAAGGATATGCGGACACAGCTGGCTTAATTACTTGCAATATTAATATTTATTAATTTATTAATAGTAATAATAATAAATTTATTTCAGTTAAGAGACGCAATGTGTGAACCGTGACCCACAGGGCCCTTGTGAATCCACGGCACTCACTATAATATGTATTGAATAATATAATAATAGGTATGTTACAAAAAGCTAATAAAAATCTAATGGATAAAAGATAATGAGACTAATCACATAAAAATGATAGAATAATATATATATATATATATATATATATATATATATATATATATATACTTATAAACTTATTCAAGTTCAACAAATAAAGTTTAGCCCTCCTAGGATATTGGTAACCAATAGCAACAGTGAGATTAATAGGCATAAAAGTTTATCCAAATTCTGTTTAGTCTATTAACAGATAGCTTATTGGTTTAATACTGTCAGTATCCAGTTAAATCAGGCAAGTGCATATCCTGCAGCACTATTAAGAGTAGCTGTCACTTAATAACACAGTTCTAAAATGTTTACCAGCAATTAGACAGTTTGTAGCAGTGAATGTGAAGGATCTACAGGCACAGCTGCAACATCTGTGGGCAAATGTGCCATAGGATTCCATACTGAACCTGTATGCCTCCATGCCCAACCATATCTCATCTTGTATACAGACTAGAGCAGCCAAACAGAGTACTAGAAGTAGGCGGAGTTGGCACTCGTATCGTGATGTGGTGCTCGTGGACCAGCAGGCATATGGTAGGTAGAAGAAATCCCGGCACACACGAGTAGATGCAAATCACCTGGAGTGTTTATTTACAGCATGGCATAGCATAGCATGACAATGTAGCGACATGCAGGACGCGTTTCGGCCAGCTTGTGGCCTTCAGTAGTACAGTTTTCCCAAATAAATGAAATGTATTATGTATTATGCTCTAATATTGTAACCACTTACATATATCATCATTACATCAACACATATAAAGGTTCATTCAATTTTAACTACTTCTTAGTCCGTTTTTTTTTGTCAATAACTGTAGCTATTCCTTAATGTTGTTAAAAAAGATGCAATAAAACAATGAATAAATAAAACACATTATATAAACATTGGCTGAATATATTGCTAGTATAATTTATGTGTCAAAATGGTCCACATACTGTACATATAATTAGTAACGTAAACATCCATATTATTGTCAATCATGGTAATGTGTATGTTATGTAAACAAGTTCAACATGAAATGTTTCTTACATTCTTCTCACGCCTAGACTCCCTTGATTTTTTTAGGGAATTCATAATCTGTAGATCTCATATATAGAGGGTATGTGGGTTATTTTGCAAACCAACTAGTTGAGAAAATACTAAAGAAAAATGTTAAAATGAAATAGCAAAGGTTGAGTATTTAACATAAATATATTAAAGGGAACCTTTCCATATCCTAGTCAACTTTAATAAACATGCTTAGTTACAGTCTACAATTACTGGGGCTTCCACAATTTACACAATAATCTATTTAGCATATATAGACACTAAGTAGTTTTTGACTATTGCTTCCCATTCCAAGTGTCAAATATTTATGGCTAGGCTAGGTTCAGACCTAAAGCTGTACTCCTCCCCTGGACATCTTATCCCCTATCCAAAGGATCAGGGATAAAATGTCAGATCGCGGAAGTCCTGCCGCTGGGACCCCCCGTATCCGCTGTGGCACCCCAGTCATTCAGTGCACGGAGCGAAATTTGCTCCGTGACGGATGACTGGTGATGCAGCGCTGGAGGCTTGTGACGTCGCGCCCACCTCTCAATGCAAGTCTACGGGAAAGGGGCATGATGGCCACCACGCCCCCTCCCATAGATTTGCATTGAGGGGGCGTGATGTCATGGGGGGGGGGGGGGTTTGGGGGATAAGATGTCCAGGGGCGGAGTACCCCTTTAAGATTTTCCGAGCGTAATTCCATTTAGAAATTACAATGGGAAATTTCCGATGCAGCAGAGTCCCATTGCTGTCCATGGGATTCTGCTGCACTGTGCACACTTCAGGGTTTTAGCGGCGGAACCTATGCCACTGAAATTCTTCTGCCAAGTGAATGATCTTTCGGATTCTTTTGGAGGAATACTTTGCAATCTATGGGAACTGTCAATGTCCACGTGGGCCGATTCACTCAGTGCCGCCTGCTCTTGAAATCCTCAGTCTGAACCCATCCTAACTGTCTAAAAGACCTGTTTCATACAAGCTTTGCTTTCCATTGGTTTCACCTGAGTGTAATTTTTGAGCCTGACCATAGTTATATGAAGCCAAACTGACAGCATCATGTATCCATACAATGTTGTGGCTTTGGAATGTTATATTCACAATAGAGTGGGAATTGCAGCCAAAGTACAGCTCTAAAATCATGCCATTATTATACTTGCGTGATACTGGCCTTCATAGCAAAGGTGATGGAAGCATGGGTTAACTGAATTTTCTAGGTGATCTATTTAGCTTACATTTTAAGGAATTGCCTCTAATATCACTTACAATGACTTCCAAGCTCTAATGAAGTAAGCACTTCTTATCATCAGGGCACATAAAGATGAAGAGGAACCCAGCTGAGATGAGTCCTTCTGAGTTGTCATCATGGTTCATGGGTAAATAAACAAGCAGACTGAGCTAGGGGTATAGGACATTCAATAAACCTAAGTGGCAAAACAAAACTCTGATGGCTGACTGATTTATAGCAAGAATACTTAACATAAGTGCTGGCACTAAGTGGGAGAAGAGGACTACTACTCCTATAACATGCACATATGTGGAGTGTATTCATCAATAGTATAAATGACAAAGGTGGCAAAGTAATGGCTAAAGGGCCTTGCAGCACTGGGCTCCTAGGTTAAAGGGGTATTCCGGCTTTATACATCTTATCCCCTATGCAAAATATAGGGGATAAGATGTATGATTGCAGGGGTCCCACTGCTGGGGACCCCCACAATCTCGCCGGGCCGGGCGCTGGCTACGAGACGGGGACGTGATGTCACTAGGGGGTGTGGCTGTGACTTTGGATAGGGGATAATCTGTATAAAGCTGGAATACCCCTTTAAATCCCACTTTGACCTCATATACAGCATCTAGTGTGTATCTTCTTAATCTGTCTGTGTGGGGTTCCAGTCATATATTAAAGAAAAATGAGTCTCCATATGTAGCACTCATTTGCAGCTTCTCTTTCATGACTTGTGAAAGTGAAAAATCATACAGTGACCAACATCCTTGTCCTAATGGCATACATTTTTGTAAGAGACATTGAAGATCTAGTTCTTTTTTTTTTTTTTTTACCATATATATTTCTAAAATTGCTGCCCACAGAATCCTAGCAGTTGAAGACGTGCAGTTGAAGTTGAAGACGTTTGAGTTTCAGCCTTAGCTGACCGGAATGTCTCGGTGTATCTTCTTGTCAATCCATAAGCTTGAAAACCTCAGTTTAAAACCAATCTTTGCCAACTGTGCAAATCATTTTATTTGCTTGTGCTTTTCACTTTTGAGAGCTATGATTCACACATTTCTGTGGTGTGGATTTTTTTTTTGTTCGCAGGATATACATTTGAATGCTGCTTTAACCATGCCCGATTGGCTTATCTTTCTGAAAATACACTGACCACAATACTGTTCTTCAGTTGAGAAACACAACCTGAATGACAGGCTGATTCCCTTTCTGCATCTAACAAAAGGTGTTTGGGAAACACACTCTGCCCTGTTTCCTTTCCCAAACAGACTCTGAAATGAGACTCTTCTCTGCCTTGTTTATGCAGAAAACTTATCAGGGCTGAAGACAGGCAGTTCCTGCAGGTGGACAGAAGCTTTCCAAATGGGGACACACAAACCTTTTTTAAGGTTAGCCCTTTCACAAGAGAATAGGAGATGTGTGGTTACAGTGGTATTAAAGGAGATGTCCGGTGCTCACTTTTCTTATTTTATCCGTTCTGGGCTGAAAAATTTAAGAAAACAAATTTTCTCTTACCTGCCTAGGCTCCCCTGGTGCTTCAGTACAGGTGTTCGGTCCCCGGGCTGTATTCTTCTTACTTCCTGTTAGCCCGGCACGTCACACGGTGCTTCAACCTTTCACCGGCCGCAGCGATGTCCCGCCTCGGCCAGTGATAGGCTGAAGCTCTGTGTGACAAGCCGGGCTAACAGGAAGTAAGAAGAATACAGCCCGGGGACCAAACACCTGTACCGGAGCAACGGGGGAGCATAGGCAGGCAGGAGAAAGCTTATTTTCTTTTTTTTTGCAGCCCGGAACGGATACAATAAGAAAAGTGAGCACCGGACATGTCCTTTAAAAGGGTGTTTATTGATATGTAGGCTAAATGAGATACATAAAACAATATTTCTACAGCACCACAATATTGTTACAATAAGGATCTTATCACTAAGTCTGGGTTCACACTGTAGAATTTGTGAACCCAATTCTGCTTAGAAATTCGGCTTGGAAATTCTGGTGCAGCAGAATTCCATTGCGGTCAATGGGATTCCACTGCAAAGTCCAAACTGCGGAATTCCTAAAGCTATGTGACAGGTGAGTTTTTTTAAATCTCTCTCAAATGGGTCACAAAGGATGTTTGATACAATATAATGGCACAGAAGGACCTAATACCATATGGGAACAAAGAAAAATCTAATACTGTATGGGGGCACAGAGGGACATACCACTATATGGGGACACAGAGAAGGGCCTAATATTATATGGGGGCACAGATGGGGCCTAAAACCATAGAAAGACACAGCGGAGGCCTAACACTATATGAGGACACAAAGGGACCTAGTACTATAAGGGGATACAGAGGAGGCCTAACTACTGTATCAAGGCAGAGAGGGGCTTAACTGGTGAATTGGTGCACCATTACCTTGTGGGGCAATACAGATGGAAAGTTTGTATGGAGAAGGGTGCTGGAGAGAGGAGCCTAAAATGTTTGTCTTGCAGACTCTGCTATTCTTATTCAGCAACAGTATGGTGATATTCTCCAGTCACTCTGTGGTATAATGGTAGTGGTCATAGTGTGGTGGTATGTGTTCCATGTATACTGGTATTATTGGTGATATTAGTTTTAGTATACTAGATTTGGTCAGTAATAGTATGATGGTTATATATGTGTAGATATGTGATAAAGAGATAGATGGGAAAGAGAGTCGATAGATCCAGTATGAGAGTGATAAATATCTACCATCTTAATCATGTACTGTATCTGGAATTGCACATATGTGTGCAACCACAGCATGTGAACACAACCAGGTGTTGTCTCTTACATGTTAATGAATGATAAAGGCTACACTAAGCAGCAGCAGTAACCTTCTCACTCCCTCTCCTACCCTGCCCTGCATAACTTACAAACAGGCCATCTTTTACTATTTTTCCATATTTTTTCCCATCTCATAGTAAATGTCTTTTGAGTTTTTCCCCATATTCATGAATGTGTTCGAAACATGAAAGGAAATTTTGGCAGTTGTCATTTATTTAACATCCCTGATAAAAGTGAAAAATAAAAGTGTGTGAAAAGGCACTTAAAACAAGGTGAACACTTTGAAAAAATTGAAGCAGGGGGAAAAAATAAAATTTTGATGCACATTTGGCCTACAATGATAATAAATGCCTTTCCCCATACAGTTGTCAGCTGTTTACATGGTACTCCAATGGTACATGAAGGCCACAGTGTTCGACCTTCAGTGGGGAGCCCTGGTGTCAAACAATCAAAGAAGAAAAGGAAGGGGGAGCTAGGACGCAAGCTGTCGGGTTTGGCACAACACTATTATATTTTTATTTTTTATTTTATTTATTTATATAGTGCCTACAGATTCCGCAGCGCTTAACACTACATTTCAGCTGGTAACAAAAGGATGATTTTACAAGTTTTAAGATGGCAGTTATATCTCCCTAGCACCTATCTGGTGGGATTTGCAGTTCCATACCTGGAATGGAGCTGGCAGACTCTCTTCAAGGATACTGTCATGTTGGGCAGGAATATGTGTTATTCTGAGCTTCCATTCCTACCAACCTGACTATTTCCCCTAAGTGACAGTCCCTCAACTGGTTGTCAGTCCCTATACTGGTTAAGTGCAATGAAGTAAAAGACAGCAAAGGAGATAAATCAACAGGTTGGGGCACAATGGGTTGACAAAAAAAAAAAAAATAACCAGGAAACAAAACACAGGCTATGTCAAAACTGACAAACAAAAAAACAAAGACTGGTAAAACCAAAACCAAAATAGCAAGAGGAAATTATATGCTTAGAAGAGTTGGGTTACAAGCATAGAAGTCATTGCAAATATTCAAGAGGTCACAGATAAAAAGCCAGAAACCAGGTAGAAACCAATATCGCAGGCAAGCGCACTGACCAAAATGAGCTTTTATAGCTTACAGCAGGAAGGTGTGGACAGCAGGAGGGATTACAATTGGCTCCACGTTGTCTATGCCATCTGATAAACCCTCAATTGAGGACCCAAGGGGTTTTAGCTGCTGCTAGACTCAGAAGTAGGCACACCAGTAACAGATACGCTCACAGATGCTTAATCTGTTGTGGAGTTTGTGTTGTGGATTTAATGCTGCCAATTTAACCAGTTTATCTCATCCAGAGACGGCAAGCAGTGTATGGCGCGGGCTCTGGACTCGAGCCCACGCCATACCGGCCGACCCACAGCTGATTCCTGTAGCTGGGGGCTGCCGTTAATAGCTGACATGCGGCGATTACCAGGGCCGGCTATTAACCCTTTAGCTCGGCGCTGTCAACGTTGACAGCGGCATCTAAAGGGACATTTAAACCATCCCTGGTGGTCCAGCTGTGGCTGTCCCGGCTCTGTGATTGATAGAGCCTGGTTGAACCAGGCTTTATCAATTAGGCGCAGAGCACACAGATCAATGTGGTTCTATGGAACCACATTGATCTGTATGAGGAATCTGCTGATTCCTCCTAAAAATCCCCAAAGGGGACTATAAGTGTAAAAAATAAAATTTGAAAAAAAAGTAAAAAAAAAAAAACACCCATTAACCCCTTCCAAATTAAAAGTTTGAATCCCCCCTTTTTCAAATTCCATATAAAAAATATGTAAACATAATAAAAATAAACATATGTGGTATCGCCGAGTGCATAAATGTCAGAAATATAAAAATATAATGTTAATTAAACCGCATGGTCAATAGCGTTTACGTAAAAAAATTCCAAAGTCCAAAATTGCATATTTTTGGCCACTTTGTATACCCTAAAAATATTTATAAAAAGCGATCAAAAAGACCATTCAAAACAAAAAGGGTACCGATAAAAGCTTCAGATCACCTTATACATTCCTGTATATGGAAAAATAAAAAAGTTATAGGGGTCAAAAGATGACAATTTTACACATACTAATTTTGGTGCATGTAATTATAATTTTTTTATAGTAGTAAAATAAAATAAAACCTAATAAATTAGGCATCCTTGTAACGGTATGGGCCTACAGAATAAAGATATTGTGTCATTTTTACCATAAAGGGCACTGCTTAGAATCAGAAGCCCCCAAAAGTTACAAAATGGCGTTTATTTTTTACATTTTCCCCCAGAAATTTTTTTTTTCTGGTTTTGCCATAAATTTTGTGGTGAAATGATTGATATCATTATAATGTACAATTTGTCGTGCAAAAAAAAAAAAAGCCCTCGTATGGGTCTGTATGTGCAAAAATGAAAGCGTTATGATTTTTAGAAGGTGATGAGGAAAATACTAAAGTGCAAAGACGGAAAAACCCTGCGTCCTTAAGGGGTTAATCAATATAAATATATGGCTAAAATCTTCAGCAGATGAAGGACGTGTGAATGCATCCAAACTATAAGCTGCTAACTATGGGCCAGGGCTGTGTGCTTGCCATAGGGCCAAAATTTCCCAGCCAGACCCTGAACGGAAGTAATACAAATACAGAAACAATCAAAACATTTAGGTTTTATTCTCATCTGTATTGGAGATTCCAAGAGCCTCAATCACAGATTCCATAGTTTTTGATTGGAAAAATTGTGCAGCATGCAGCACAGTTACTTTACGTTAAACAATGGACACTTTGGGTAAAACCAGAAAGACTCTATTATAAGTCATTGCTGCGGGTATCCATTGTATGCCAGAACTGGCACTGTGTTGTTTGGGTTAACAATGGAAACCATGATGCACGTGTGACACAGTCTAAGAGGTGTGCTTGAACAATCCTAGGTTTATATCTCTCTTGCTATGATCTAGTAGGAAATGAGGTTTTGCCAATTGGTCTATCTATCTATCTATCTATCTATCTATCTATCTGTAGCTATCTATATATCTATCTATCTATCTGTATCTATCTATATATCTGTATCTATCTATCTATCTATCTATCTGTAGCTATCTATATATCTATCTATCTGTATCTATCTATCTATCTATCTATCTGTATCTATCTATCTCTATCTATCTGTATCTATCTATCTATCTATCTATCTATCTATCTATCTGTATCTATCTATCTATCTATCTGTAACTATCAATCTATGTATCTAGCTATCTATCCAAATACAAAAAAGATCCAAGCAACACTCTGGTATATGTGAGTAAAAACGAATGCAATTTATTCACCCATGTCAGCGACGTTTTGGCTACCCACTTGTAGCCATTCTTGAGTATCTATCTATCTGTCATCTTTTTGCTTATATAATATCACTTCTATCGGTTTTCCAACCTTCCTATCATACATCAAAAAGTAACTGCCCCCTAAAACTAAATTGCTGTTGGGGCATTTTAGCCAACTCTTAATCCAGACATTTGGTATATTTCGGTGTTTATTTTCAGCTATAGCATCTTAATTCAACCTATATGTTTTTTCTCCTCAACACTTCAGTTGGAACATCATTTTTTAGAGCATAACCCAATTACAATAATGCTACTGATTCCAAATAGACCAGTATGATCATCGTGAGAATTTTCTCCTACAGTTTTGGCCATTTCCTGTGAATATTTCCATGCCATCGCTTGGGAATGAGCAATACAGTGGATATGTTATTAGCATTGTTTCCTAGTTTTAAATGCGACCAAGGGCAACATCTGCATGGAGTTTAAAATTTTTCTTGTGACCCTCAACACTTCAAAATTATCCTGATGGGTTAATGTTCTATATAACTGCCCCACTATATGTATGTAAGATAGGAACCTATCATGAATGGGAGAAGAA
Source organism: Hyla sarda (assembly GCF_029499605.1). Classification (NCBI taxonomy): domain Eukaryota; kingdom Metazoa; phylum Chordata; class Amphibia; order Anura; family Hylidae; genus Hyla; species Hyla sarda. The sequence goes on along the minus strand of NC_079189.1, from coordinate 175,832,779 downwards.
CCAAGGGGGCAGCATTCAGTGGAAATTATTAACACTGACATACAAGGCATCCAGAACCTGTCCTCTCCAAACATCTCAGACCTAATCTCCCCATACATCCCCACATGTAATCCTCCTCCTCCTTTGGTTTCCTCTTGAATACTTCTCACACAACTATCTCCAAGATTGTTCTTGTGCATCCCCCAAAATCTGGAACTACTCCAACACATCAGACACCCATCCCACCTTTGAAACCTTCAATACCAACCAAGCTCTAACAGACTGTTGTCCTTTTGGGAATGAGGAAGCCTATGCAGTGTCCCAGTAGAGTATATTTCTTATGGTTCCATCACCTGAATTTATTGTACTGTATGTAAAATGGCACTGGAATGCTGCTGAGTTGCATTATTGTATGATTACACGGCAATAGATGATGGTATGAAAAGGGCTGGTGCACGGATTTTTGCCACCCTAGGCGAAAGCAAATCTCCTTACTACTGGGGTGACACACTGTAACAAACCTCTTCCTCATGTAATCTCCTTACTACTGGGGAGACACACTGTAACAAACCTCCTCCTCATGTAATCTCCTTACTACTGGGGTCACACACTGTGACATACCTCCTCCTCATGTAATCTCCTTACTACTGGGGTCACACACTGTAACAAACCTCTTCCTCATGTAATCTCCTTACTACTGGGGATACACACTGTAACAAACCTCCTCCTCATGTAATCTCCTTACTACTGGGGTGACACACTGTAACTAACCTCCTCCTTATGTAATCTCTTTACTACTGGGGAGACACACTGTAACAAACCTCCTCCTTATGTAATCTCCTTACTACTGGGGTGACACACTGTAGCAAACCTCCTCCTCGTGTAATTACCTTACTACTGGGGTGACACACTGTAACAAACACTAGTTTAGCAGACAGTATAACATTTAGCAGTATGAAATAGAGAGTTACAGCAGACAGTATCACACATTACAGGATTGGATACAGGGGCTCAACAACCAGTATCATACATAGAGGGATTAGATACACAGCTCAGCAAACAGTATCACACATGGTGATTAGATACATAGCTCAGCAGACAGATCACATATGGGAGATTAGATACAGGGGCTCAGCAAGCAGGATCACACATGGGGGGATTAGACACACAGTTCAGCAGACATATTAAACATGGGGGGAATAGATACATAGCTCAGCAGACAGATCACACATGGGAGATTAGATACAGGGGCACAACAAACAGTATCATACATGGGGGGATTAGATACACAGTTCAACAGACAGATATGACATGGGGGATTAGACACAGGGGCACGGCTAAAAGTATCACACATGGGGATTAGATACATAACTCATCAGACAGCACATGGGGGAGTTAGATACAGGGGCTCAGCACACAGTATCACACACTGGGGATTAGATACACAGCTCAGCATACAGATCACACATGACAGGAGTCTCACCAGGTCAGCGTCTCTTCCCTCTCTCTGCTGGCTCTGAGGTCAGGAATGTCCGATACTAGTGACTTTTCTCTTTTCACTCTGGTTTCACTGAAGACACGTGGAGCGCATTGCTGAGGCAGAGACCTCGGGGGAGGGAGCAGCGCTCCTCCAGCACGATAAAGTAAGCAGAAAAGCTACAGTAATGTGGTGGTGGTGATTGGGGGAGTTTAAAGCGGATTATGGTACAGTAGATCTGTCAGCGCTTCTCAAGATAATGAGGAGCGGGAGTACAGTGGAGCTCACAGCGTTCCTCCAGGAACATGAATGGCAGGGTGGGGGTGTTGTGGGATGGGGGCGCTGTCACAGACGATCTCTGCTTTTGCATGTAGTGCTCCTCCAGCATGATGAGGCCCGGGAAAGATGTGTATTGTCAGTGGACAGTGGACAGCGCTCCTCCAACATGGGGCGTGGTGATGCTATCAGGCCTGTGCTGGGTGGTTAAAATACTGATTGCATTTGCTGCAACAGGCAGAGCGGCGCCCCCCACCAGGGGCCGCTCTAGGCGGTTGCCTACTTCGCTTATAGGCAGAGCCGGCCCTGAGTATGAAGGAGTTAAACCCATTCACACACACTCACATAAACTTAAGCTATGTTCACACGCCAACATTTCAGCGATTAATTCTGCATAGTGAATGGGACAGCGGAATCCCATTGAAGTGTATTGGCTGAAAAATGCATGCAGAATTTCATGCAGAATTCCATGCAGAAATTCTGCCGTGTGAACAAAGCCTAAGGGCGCATTCATACGGCGGAAATTCTGCATGCATTTGTTTTTGGAGAATTCCGGATCTTTTTTTTTTACATTTGCAGAATTGATGCGGAATTGATGCTGCAGAATTCGTGCTGCAGAATCCGGATGCTTTCTACATGATTCTGCAGCACAGTTAAAACAATGGAATACATGTGGAATTCTGCACAAACTTAATCCCCATTGACTTCAATGGGATTCTACCGCCTTTGTCCGGAAAAGACCAGACTTATATTTTTCTGGAGTGCATCAAACATTCCACAGCAGAAATTCTGTGTGAATGACCATGTGGAATTCCAATAATGGGCAATACATTTTTGCGGAATTTCATGCCGAAAATTCCTGCCTGTCATGTGAACACGGCCTTATTGCTTTCTGCTTGCAGCTCTGGTGGATGGACCCTATGTAAATTCTGCTCAGTGAAGGGGACAGAAACCAAAACCACAGAACTCTGCTTCATATGTCTGGCATTTTCGGGTTTAGGCAACCTGATGTCATATGGCCAGTCATTTGATCAGTGGCTGAAGCAGAACATCCCTGCGGCCACTGATGAGCGACCATGTGATGTAATGTTACCCAAACACGGATGCGCCGGAAAACAAGTCCTGTGATTCCGGCGATGGCACTGGAGTGAAGAAGATGAGAAGGGGTGGGTTTTTCACATTCCCCCTCCCCAACCCGATTTTACATCACATTAATTCACAGGAGTACCCCTTTAACCACTTAGGGACCCAGAGCGTACAGGTACGCCCTCGTTCCCTGGTACTTAACCCCTTAAGGACCCGGGGTTTTTCAGTATTTGCATTTTCATTTTTTCCTCTTTACCTTTAAAAAATCATAACTCTTTAAATTTTGCACCTAAAAATCCATATGATGGCTTATTTGTTGTACCACCAATACTACTTTGTAATGACTTCAGTCATTTTACCCAAAAATGTATGGCGAAACGGAAAAAAAATCATTGTGAGACAAAATAGAAAAAAAAAAAACATTTTGCAACTTTTGGGGGCTCCCGTTTCTACACAGTACATTTTTTGGTAAACATGACACCTTCTCTTTATTCTGTAGGTCCATATGATTAAAATTATACCCTACTTATAAAGGTTTGATTTTGTCGTACTTCTGGAAAAAAATCATAACAACATGCAGGAAAATTTATACTTAAAAATTGTCATCTTCTGACCCCTATAACTTTTTTATTTTTCTGTGTATGGGGTGGTATGAGGGCAAATTTTTTGCGTAATGATCTAAAGTTTTTAGCGGTACCATGTTTGCATTAATAGGACTTATTTGTAATAATTTTTTCATGATATATAAAGTGACCAAAAATGGACTATTTTGGAGTTTATAATTTATTTGCGCGTACGCCATTGACCGTGCGGTTTAATTAATGATATATTTTTATAATTCGGACATTTCCGCACGTAGCGATACCGCATATGTTTATTTTTATTTACACTGTTTTTTTTTTTTTTTAAATGGGAAAAGGGAGGTGATTCAAACTTTTATTAGGGAAGGGGTTAAATGATCTTTATTCCCTTTTTTTTCACTTTTTTTTTTGCAGTGTTATAGGTCCCATAGGGGTTATAACACTGCACACACTGATCTTTTACATTGTTCAATGGTTTCTCATAGGAAACCATTGATCAATGATTCTGCCGCTTGACTGCTCATGCCTGGATCTCAGGCACTGAGCAGTCATTCGGTGATCAGACAGCATGGAGGCAGGTAGGGACCCTCTGGCTGTCCTGTAAGCTGTTCGGGATGCCGCAATTTCATCGCGGCTATCCCGAAAAGTTCCCTGAGCTAATCGCCATTAGTTTACTTTCATTTTAAACGCACCGTTCAACTTTAGGGTTAATAGTGAGCGGCATCGCGATCGGTGCGGCACACTATTAGCCACAGGTCCCGGTTGTTGTTAGCCGTCGCTATGAACGGGACGGGAGCGGACTCATGAAGTACCAGTACGTCATGGGTCCTGTAGGGGTTAAGGACCCAGGGCGTACCATTCAGCAGGCAAAATCATTCAGCAGGCATCCCGTGACAATGCCCAGGGGGTCCTGACCACCCCCAAATCCCCGGCAACTGTCTTGTGACTGGCCCCGGAGGTCACTTACCAGCGTAAGAGGCGGTGATCAGCAGCAGCGAGGTGGCAAAGACGTGCGGTTGGCTCCCTGGTGCAGACTACGGAAGCCGGTGAGTTGCCTAGCAACATCTGGAGGGCTACAGTTTGGAGACCACTATACACTGGTCTCTAAACTGTAGCCCTGCAGATGTTGCAAAACTACAACTCCCAGCATGCCCAGACAGCTGTTTGGGCATGCTGGGATTTGTAGTTTTCAACAGCTGGAGTTCTACAGTTTGGAGATCACTGTGCAGTCTGTCTTGCCATGCTGGGAGTTGTAGTTAAGTTCCTCCAGCTTTTGTATAACTACATCTCCCAGCATGCCCTTCGGCGATCAGTAGATCAGTACATGCTGGGAGTTGTAGTTTTGCAACAGCTGCAGGCACACTGGTTGGAAAATACTGAGTTTTATAACAGAACCTAATTGAAGGTTTTCCAACCAGTGTGCCTACAGCTGTTGCAAAAGTACAACTCCCAGTATGCATGGTCTGCCAGTGCATGTTGGGAGTTGTAGTTTTGCAACAGATGGAGGTTTTGCAACACTACACTAAACTAACACATAATAAAAGGTAAAACACTACATATACACCCCTTTACACTGTCCCCCACCAATAAAAATGAAAAACTTATCGTACAGCAATGTTTCCAAAATGGAGCCTCCAGCTGTTGCAAAACAACAACTCCCAACATTTCCAGAAGGCCACTGACTGTCCAGGCATGCTGGGAGTTTAGCAACAGCTGGAGGCACCCTGTTTGGGAATCACTGGCGTAGAATACCCCTATGTCCACCCCTATGCAATCCCTAATTTAGTACTCAAATGCGCATGGCGCTCTCTCACTTCGGAGCCCTGTCGTATTTCAAGGAGACCGTTTAGGACAACAAATTTTGGGGGGGCTTTTTCTCCTTTTACCCCTTATGAAAAGTAAAAGTGGGGGTCTACACCAACCTGTTAGTGTAGAAAAAAAAAATGACACTAACATGCTGGCGTTGCCTCATACTTTCTATTTTTACGGGTAAAAGCAAAAAAAAAAAAAACACAAAATTTGTAACGCAATTTCTCCTGAGTACGGAAATACCCCATATGTGGGCATAAAATGTTCTGCGGATGCACAACAAGGCTCAGGAGTGAGAGCGCACTATGTACATTTGAGGCCTAAATTGGTGATTTGTTCTCTGTCAAAAGTCCCGAGGCCTGGAAGTCTGTCAGGGGACCCTTCCGGAGGCCTCGCCCGGGTTCGGTGCACCCTGCCTGGGCACAGGGACACACACTTACCCCTGGCCGATAACCAGACTTTGACATTTTTCCGTCTGGCCCACCCTGGGGGGGTCCAGGGGCATCGGGGGCCCTCGGCCGACCGGACTTCGTACTCGCTCGACTATGTCGAATATGTCGACGCTTCCTCTTCCCCGCCGCGGGGGGGTCCGCGTCGACGATCCTTTGCCCAAGGATGGCGCGTCCTGCCTGGGTACAGGGACCCGCGCCTCCCGCCCTTGATCCTTCTCAAATGTCCCGAGGCCTGGAAGTCCGTCAGGGGAGCCTTCCGGAGGCCTCGCCCGGGTTCGGTGCACCCTGCCTGGGCTGATTTTACAGCGGTTCTGACATAAACGCAAAAAAAAAAACCCACATGTGACCCCATTTTGGAAACTACACCACTCACGGAACGTAACAATGGGTATAGTAAGCTTTAACACCCCAAATGTGTTTGACAAATTTTCGTTAAAGTTGGATGGGAAAATGAGAAAAATTATTTTTTTAACATGCTGGTGTTACCCAAAATTTTTCCTTTTCACAAGGGAAAATAGGAAAAAAAAGCCCCCCAAAATTTGTAACCCCATTTCTTCTGAGTAAGAACACACCCCATATTTGGATGTAAAGTGCTCTGTGGGCAAACTACAATGCGAGAGAGGGGGCGCCATTGGGCTTTTGGAGAAAAAATTTGCCCAGAATTGAAGGCCACGTGTGTTTACAACGCCCCATGGTGCCAGAACAATGGATCCCCCCCCCCCCCCCCACACACACACATGTGACCCCATTTTGGAAACTACACCCCTCACGGAATGTAATAAGGGGTACAGTGAGAAATTACGCCCCACAGGTGTCTGACAAATTTTTGGAACAGTGGTCCGTGAAAATGAAAAATTGTATTTTTCATTTGCTTAGCCCACTGTTCCAAAGATCTGTCAAATGCCAGTGGGAAATGGACTGGGTCCTTAAAGGGTTAAACTTCTGGAATCTCTCACAGTTTTGTTGCTGCCTAAAGTTTAAGTGAGAGCATAGTTGCTAAAAGCTAGATACAAGCAAAAAGACTAAACGGATACTCTATAATGCAATGCACACTCTTGAAATGGCAACTACAATACATGACAAAATGTATCTTTATTAGCATGTATGCAAATCTGGTATAAAGTAACAAAAAAAAGGACACAGATGGTTGAAACAATTAAAAATGGTTGAACCTGAGCAATCTCCTGCTAAACATGGGGTCACATACTTCCACCCTCAAGCAGGTACATGTACACAAAATACAATCTGTCCCAAGCCCCAACACTACATGCAAAAAATATTATACCTATGGCAGCAATCATAAAATTCTGATGAAGCAGAAAAGTATACTATGAAATGATTGCAGGTGCTACCTTATGTATAGGAAAAATAGAGAAAAGGACAGGCGTCCTGCACTCATCGGCTCCCATCTTGGGCTGCTCCTCTGGTAGGGTCCTCAAGACAGTGTGGGGCGCTCAGAGGCGACTGCCGGTGGTTTCACACATAGGAATGCGCTTCGTCCGGCCTCGGACAGACGAAGCACATTCCTATGCGTAAAACCGCCGGCAGTCGCCTCTGAGCGCCCCACGCTGTCTTGAGGACCCTACCGGAGGAGCAGCCCGAGATGGGAGCCGAGTGACCAGGTCTTCCGCGGTGAGTGCAGGACGCCTGTCCTTTTCTATATTTTTCCTGTTTGAATTGTCCTTGCACCACCGTGTATGGTTTGTACTGGTCTCCTACCTATCGTGAGTATATCCACCTCGTGGTTTTGAGGGCTGTCATGCCACTTGGTTGGATTTTGCTACCTCATGTATATATGCACAGTCTTGGCAGGCTATCCCTAAGTGCATAATTGTATAATAAATAATAATGCAGAATATGCAAATCACAGTGCAGGATGCCAGACAGGGGATCAGACAGAAACGGGTAGAAAAGGATCATGATATGTGTTCCCACAGAGTCCCTCGCACTCCGTTGCTGTTAGGCAACTTCCTCAGCTATTGCTGGTCTAGACAGGACACCGCTGAGCCAATGATTAGCTGAGCTGCAGTTTGACTGTTGACCCCTCAGAAGCAGGAAGAAGGTCGCAACGGGGACAGGAGCAGGACATCGTAGGCATCACTGAAGAGTTGGAGGTGAGTAGAGCAAACTTCAAAAAAAAAAAAAAATAAACTTTTGCTGGATATCTTCTTTGAGTCAAAGGGGCATTCTATGAGACAAGATGCATTCGTGATGTACTGTAAATAAGACTGCTAAATGATTTAGAGAGTGTGGTCACTTTAATGATTGCCTGAATGTGTTCATTAATTATTGTTGTTATGGCGGCTTGTTGGGTTTTTAAGAATAACCTAGAAAAACAGCATAAAACTAGAGCATGAAAACCAATGAAACACAAGCACAGTATTTCCATTTTCTTGCCACAAGGTGTAATTAATTGGCGCTTCTAGTTATTTCACTGCACTAACAAGCGTGTCGTGTTTTTTAAATGGAGTCTTAATTTATACAGAATACAATTAGCAACATGTTGCTTTTCTGCAAGTGCAGCATGGCTTTATTTTCAGAAGGTTGGCTGATAACTGAAGGGATTTAAAGGGGAAGGTGCACATTACTGATCCCAATAGTTCATAGAGTTATGCGATATGCAGATGAGTTTACAGAAAGCTCAAACTTTTCAAAAAAATATACGACATATTAAAAGGAAGTGTGTTTTATTTTTAATACAAAGAAGGAGAGGCAGCACGTGATGCCATCCACCCTGTAAGTAACCAATCCGGATGCCAATCAGCAGGGAATAGGAGGTGTCACACTACTGAGACTGCTCTAGTGGGAAAACACATTTTTTTCAATATATTTTTAGGATAGTCACAAAAAATAGAAAACATGTGTTTATAATAAAACCTAATTTAAAAAACATGTAATTTTATGTTTATACGTCACCTATTAATATTGGCTTTCTAATGTTATGTTATGAAAGGAAGCACTCCCTTCAGCTACTTATCATTCTGGGATTGGAAATAAATTCCCTGTGGCTTCCCTGCGATTTATCTGCAGGCTTTGAGCTGTTTTATGATAATTCGTAGACTGTATGGCATTTTATTCTTAACAAAACATAAGGGCATTTTAGATTTCCTGTGTGATTATAGCTCAATAAAGCAATGTAACGTTAATAAATACCACAATATGCTGTCTGAGGTAATATCTGCTGTTGTAGGTTTCTGTTAATACATCACAGGTGTTGCAGGTGCAAAGGATTATGGACAGTATATGAGGAACTTTGGCTAAAGCATTCCGAGACGAGGTACAGCAGATTTTAAAGTAGATGTGTTCTTAAAAACTACTGTACATGTCTTTTTTATGATCATTTTCAGGAAATGAATCACACGGCTGTTTTTACAGGTGTACTCTCATACACAGATTTTATTTCAAAATACTACTTGTTAAACATCACATGGGACAGAGATAAAATTAGCCTTACAGTAAGCTATTTATAGAAGTTTTTTTCTAATATGCAATACTCTAGAAACTAGAACCCAATATCATTTTTATATATTTAGAATAACACAATCATAGATTTTATCTGATAAATATACAGTAGGTTGTTCAAATGACCCTCGTATGCGACAAACAAGGAAAAAATATGCAAATCGTTTCATTAGGCTATGTTCCCGCAGTATAAGGCAATGTTCATACAGCTTAAAAGAAACTCCAAAAGTGGCCTGAAAAGTGACGCGGTTTCCAGCTTCAATTGACATTCATGGGCAATGTTCAGAAACAGTGTGCTGAAAAATGCAGCTCAAAACCAGCTTCAAAAGAGAGACTGTTTCCTGCACCCATTTACTTGAAGGGTAATTGTCACTTCTTTTTTTTTTCAGTGCTGCATTTTTCAGGGTAGGTGATAACTATTTGATTCAGTGAGGTCCTACTGCTAGGTCCTCCAGTGATCTTGAGAATGGGGCCCCGAGTTTCCCATCAGAAAGGATCATGGCCACTCCATTCATTCTTTACTGCAGAGGTATCTGAATGCGGGTAGCTGGTATCCTGTTCCGTCCTGTTTTAAAGGTACTAAAAAATAAATAAATAATCTTCCTTTAACCGGTTGCCGTCTAAGGACAAGCCCTACAACGGAAAGCGGTGTATGGCGCGAGCTCCTGACTCGAGCCCGCTCTATACTGGCCGACCCCCAGCTGATTCCTGTAGCTGGGGACTGCCGTTAATAGCAGACATGCAGAGATCGCCACGGCCGGCTATTAACCCTTCAGATCGCCGCTGTCAAAGTTGACAGCAGCATCTAAAGGGACCTTTAACTAGTCCCTGGTGGTCCAGTGGGGTGGATCGCTCCCCCACAGCGTGATCGCACGCGTGGAGGGGGGGGGGATTGGGGGGGATCCACTGTGGAAGTAGCCAGAGGGCTTACCTCTCCTGCTGCACTGGTCCTGGCTCTCTGGCTGAACCAAGTTAAAGGACAACTGCAGCGGTATGACACTTATCCCCTATCCACAGGATAGGGGATAAGTGTTTGATTGTGGGGGGTCCGACCCCTGGGACCCCGGGAGATCTCCCTAACGGGGCGCCGCCATTAGCGCTCATGGTGAGCGCTAAGGCGCGTAGCGTCAACCTAGAGGTCGACGGTGAAGCCCCGTCTCCTCCCCGTCCCCATACAGTTCAATGGGGTGACGGGGAGGCACGAATGCTGCCTCCCCGCCTCTCCTATAGAGATGTATGGAGGAGGCATGCCGGCTGCAACGTCATTCTGCGGCCGGCACGCCCCCTGCACAGGACAGCCGTGGCCCCGTACAGGAGATCACAGGGGGTCCCAGCAGTCAGACCCCCCGCGATCAAACACTTATCCCCTATCCTGTGGATAGGGGATAAGTGTAAATCATGCTGCAGATGTCCTTTAATAGCCGACATGCGGCGATCACCGCGGACAGCTATTAACCCTTTGGCTCGCCACTGTCCAAGTTGACAGCGGCATCTAAAGGGACATTTAAACCATCCCTGGTGGTCCAGCTGTGGTTGTCCCGGCTCTGTGATTGATAGAGCCTGGCTGAACCAGGCGGCTTTATCAATCAGACGCAGAGCACACTGATCAATGGCGTTCTATGGAACTCCTAAAAGTCCCCTAAGGGGACTAAAAGTGTAAAAAAGTTGAATAAAAAGTTAAAGGGGTACTCCGGTGAAAACCTTTTTTCTTTTAAATCAACTGGTGGCAGAAAGTTAAACATATTTGTAAATTACTTCTATTAAAAAATCTTAATCCTTCCTGTACTTATTAGCTGCTGAATACTACAGAGGAAATTCTTTTCTTTTTGGAATGCTCTCTGATGACATCACGAGCACAGTTCTCTTTGCTGACATTATTATAATAACACTTTATCTATTGTTGTGCTTAGTGGGATTTGAACCCAAGTCCCCAGCACTGCAAGGCAGCAGTGCTAACCACTGAGCCACCATGCTGCCCTTGGCATACATCTGCTATGCATGGTTGTTAAAATGGACAGAGATGTCAGCAGAGAGCACTGTGCTCATGATGTCATCAGTGTTCCAAAAATAAAGGAATTTCCTCCGTAGCATTCAGCAGCTAGACTGTTGAGACCCAATTAGCTCCTAGCAGGCTATAACTACCCCTCCCCCTTATTACAATAATTAATTAAATAATAACTGACACAACAACAATTTAACTTTTCCGTGGGTGGGAATCGGCCACAGCTTTATTTATAAAATTACTTATATAAATAACAATTTAACTGTAACAAAGACACCGATTGGCTTCTTACCAACCCGAGAGGTGCTGCCACACTGTCCTGTGTGGAGGTCTACCCCGGGTTGACCCCGCTTTTACCGTCTTCTTACCGCCAAGCTGTGACTTACAATAAACAAAGATACAAAAAGGGAGGGAGGGAGGGCAAAACTCCGGGTCCTGGGCAGATTGAGGGGGGAAGGGAGGCACCACAGCTATAAATACCCAGGGGAGGGCCTCTGAAAGCCCGGGAAACTATTAAACCCCTGATTGGTGCACTCCTTCCCCCCTACCCATGGGACATACCACTGTAGCCACTGGCAAGTTTTACAGGCGGTGGAGGGGGCTAAAAAACCTTGCCTGTACATTTCTTCACCCCTTAACTGCTCACCAGTCAGGGGGCAAGCTAGTTATGCACAGCTTGCCCCTTCAATAAGTACTGGAAGGATTAAGATTTTTTAATAGAAGTAATTTACAAATATGTTTAACTTTCTGCCACCAGTTGATTTAAAAGAAAAAAGGTTTTCACAGGAGTACCCCTTTAAAAGAAAAAACACCCATTAACCCCTTCCATATTAAAAGTTTGAATCACCCCCCTTTTCCCAAATTCCATGTATGAAATATGTAAACATAATAAAAATAAACATATGTGGTATCACCACGTGCAAAAATGTCCGAACTATAAAATATATAACATTAACCCCTTAAGGACCCGGGATTTTTCCATCTTTGCACTTTAGTTTTTTCCTCCTTACCTTTAAAAAATCACAACTCTTTCAATTTTGCACCTAAAAATCCATATGATGGCTTATTTTTTGCGCCACCGATTTTGCTTTGTAATGACCTCAATCATTTTACCCAAACATCTACGGCAAAATGGAAAAAAAAATCATTGTGCGACAAAATTTAAGAAAAAAAACCACCATTTTGTAAATTTTGGGGGTTTCCGTTTCTACGGTAAATTTTTTGTTAAAAATGACACCTTCTCTTTATTCTGCAGGTCCATACAATTAAAATGATACCCTACTTATATAGGTTTGATTTTGTCGTACTTCTGGAAAAAAATCATAACTACATGCAGGAAAATTTACATGTTTAATATTGTCATCTTCTGACCCCTATAACTTTTTTATTTTTCCACGTATGGGGCGATATATGGGCTCGATTTTTGCACCGTGATCTCAAATTTTTAGCTGTACCATTTTTGTATTGATTGGACTTTTGATCACTTTTCATAAATGTTTTCATGATATAAAAAGTGACCAAAAATTCGTTATTTTGGACTTTGGAATTTTTTTGCGCATATGCCATTGACCGTGCGGTTTAATTAACAATATATTTTTATAATTCGGACATTTCCACACGTGGCAACACCACATATTTTTTTTTTTTAATATTAAAGTTTTATTAAAAGTACAAAGTTCAAGTAAAGTACAAAAACACCATCAATAAACAGGCATCGTAAGAAACGCGGTTGTCGATAGGGTACACACATATGATGCGTACCATCACTATATAAAGTCAGGTGTTCAGTAACAAGACAGGATATTGAATACATTAAAGTGAATAGTTAAAGACATGACAATTCAAACATCAACTAGTCAACTCAAGGTACATGGTCCGAGCTTCTATGTGATCAGGGTAGGTACAATCAACAACAATGTAGTTGGTGTAAGCAACATATGGGAAGAAGAGGAGATAAGGACAGAAATAAGGAGGAAGAAGAGACAGGAAAGGGTTCCAAAGGGACAGAAGGGAATGGAAACGAGGAAGACTACTAGGTTCGTAAGAAAGAGGTTGTTAGACTTACCCAGCGGGTCAGGAGGGCTTCAGAACAACATGGCAAAGCAATGAGGCATGGTGGCTATTTGTGAAAAATGGGCTGTTTAGGTAGAGGGAGCACCGGAAACCGGGCGTGCTGTAGGGCTTGGGGGACATATGTTTCCGAGTGAAAGATGCATGGACGTATAGTCCCTAGAGGATGTAAAATGTGTCCAAGGGTGTCAGACGGTGTAGTATTTGTCTATCTGATTTTTGGAGTCGGCTAGCAATTCTTCCATCCTGTGTAGATGGGAGGATTCTTGGTTGGAGGAAGTTGCGATTTCCAAAGTCTTGGAATTACCGTTCTGGCCGCAAGCAACAGAAACAATATTAGTTTGGCCGTATGCTTGGGTATGTGAGCAGGAAGGATGGTGAGTAGAATGACTTCTGGCATGGGGGGGAGCTGGGTCAATGTGATACGATGTATTATATCTATAACTTGAGTCCAGTATGTAGATAAGTGGGGGCAGGTCAGCCAAACATGAAGCATAGTGCCACCTACACCTCCACATCTCCAGCACGTATCTGGAAAATCGGGATAAAATTTGGCGAGTAAGGATGGCACTCTGTACCATCTCGTTTGAACTTTATAGTTGATTTCTTGTGCTTTACAAGAGATGGAGGTGTGGTGGCATTGATTCAGAGCCCTGGTCCAGTCTTCCTCCGTGAATTGATGTCCTATTTCTTTTTCCCAGCCTAACCGGAATGGGAGCGGATCGGTTGTAAATTCATGTATGAGGAGAGAGTAAAGGACACTGATTTTATGGTTGATTTTATGCGAGGAAACACAGAGGTTTTCAAAGTTGGTGAATGGACGATGAAGTGATAGCTTCCTTTTGTTAGACAGGTAAAAGTGACTGAGTTGTGCGTATTGAAAGAGTGAGTGGGTAGTCACCTCGGTCTCCTGTAAGAGATCAGGTAGGCTCTTCAACGATGTCTGAGATATTAATTTGGAAAAACAAGTGCCATCTCCCCTTTGGAAGGTGAGGAAGGGGCTCGTGGATAAGGCCGGGGGAAAAGCTGGGTTGTCAAATAATGGGGTAAGGGGGCCGTCTGGGGAGAAGAGCGAAAGATGACTAAGATATGTATTGCGAGTGCGAATGATTGAGTTAAGGACAGCCGGGAGACTGGCCACATCTTTAGTGGAAGAGATGTATTGCGGGAGCCAAAGTAAGAATTTGGGGTTTTGATTCAATTTACACATTTTTTTTTTATTTATTAATTATTATTTTTTTATGGGAAAAGGGGGGGGGGGTGATTCTTACATTTATTAAGGAAGGGGTTAAATGATCTTTTTTAACTTTTGTTTTCATTTCCCCCCCCCCCCCACTTTTTTTCACTTTCACTTAGGGGACTATAACACTGCACACACTGATCTTTTACATTGATCATTGTTATCCCATAGGATAACATTGATCAATGATTGTGCCGCTTGACTGCTCATGTCTGGATCTCAGGCACTGAGCAGTCATTCAGCAATCGCACACGCAGGAGGAAGGTAGGGCACCCTCTTCGTGTCCTCCAGCTGTTCAAGACAGTGCGATTTTGCCACGGCGGTCCCGAACAGCCCACTGAGCTAGCCAGGGGTAGTTTACTTTCACTTTAGACGCGGCGATCAACTTTGAATGCCGCGTCTAAAGGGTTAATAGCGTGCGACACCCCGATCAGTGCTGAGCGCTATTAGCCATGGGTCCTGGCTGTTGTTAGAGGCTGAGCCCGACCCGCTATGACAGCACTGTGGCCCTGCGTTATAGAAAGGGAGAGGGACGTACAGGTACACCCTGGGTCCTCAAGTGGTTAAACTGCACAGTCAATTACGTAAAGGCGCTTACATGAAAAACTGCCATATGCATATTTTTGGTCACTTTCTATACAATAAAAAGATTTATAAAAAGCGATGAAAAAGTCCCATCAAAACAAAAATGATTCCGTTAACAACTTCCATTTTGTACCTGTTAATCTGTCAAGGGCCTACATACTGTGAAAGGACAGCCAAAAGAAATCACCGGCTGGTGTTTTTACTCAGTTACTTTTTAAGTGTACTGTAGCGCATTTTCTTCCGTCATAAGTGCATACCACATACGTACATCAAAGTAGTGTACTATTTTGTACTTGTTAATCTGTCAAGGGCCTAGATACTGTAAAAGTCCAGGCAAAAGTACTCACCGGCTGGCGTATTTACTCAGATACTTTTTTATGTGTACTGTAACGCATTTTTCTGCCTCATAAGTGCATACCAAATACCTACATTTAAGTAGTGTACTATTTTTACCTGTTAATCTGTCAAGGACAGCCAAAAGTAATCAACAGCTGGTGTTTTACTCCAATATGTTTTTTAACCGTACTGTAGAGCATTTTTCTGCCCTCATAAATGCATACCACATACCTACATCTAAGTAGTGTACTATTTTTACCTGTTAATCTGTCAAGGGCCTAGATACCGTGAAAGGACAGCCAAAAGTAATCACCGGCTGGTGTTTTATTCAAATGATTTTTGATGCGTACAGTAGCGCATTTTTCTGCCTTCATAAGTGCGTACCACATACCTACATCTAAGTGGTGTACTATTTTATACCTGTTAATCTGTTCAGGGCCTACATACCGTGAAAGGGCATCCAAAAGTTATCAACAGCTGGTGTTTTACTCCAATATGTTTTTTAACCGTACTGTAGAGCATTTTTCTGCCCTCATAAATGCATACCACATACCTACATCTAAGTAGTGTACTATTTTTACCTGTTAATCTGTCAAGGGCCTAGATACCGTGAAAGGACAGCCAAAAGTAATCACCGGCTGGTGTTTTATTCAAATGATTTTTGATGCGTACAGTAGTGCATTTTTCTGCCTTCATAAGTGCGTACCACATACCTACATCTAAGTGGTGTACTATTTTATACCTGTTAATCTGTTCAGGGCCTACATACTGTGAAAGGACAGCCAAAAGTTATCAACAGCTGGTGTTTTACTCCAATATGTTTTTTAACCGTACTGTAGAGCATTTTTCTGCCCTCATAAATGCATACCACATACCTACATCTAAGTAGTGTACTATTTTTTACCTGTTAAACTCTCAAAGGCCTAGATACTGTGAAGAAGTATAGGAGAAAAAAGCTGCAATGGCGCTCCCAAGGAAGTAACCCAAGTCGTGGGTATTGATGTGATGTATTGAGATCAATACCCACGACTTGGGTTACTTCCTTGGGAGCGCCATCGCAGCTTTTTTCTCCTATACTTCTGTAATTCTCTACGGACTCTCCTCTGGGCTCCGTCCTCACGCTGCTGGCCTGCATACCAAGCTATCATCACCGGCAAAGAATACGCTACCCCTACCTGGGTACCAACCTATATTGGCTAAAGACCTAAACCGCACCCGGCGCTACCTCCGCTTTTTTTCCTCCATTTACTGCTAGATACTGTGAAAGGACAGCCAATAGTACAAACCTGCTGCTGTTCTAGACAAATACTGTTTTAAGCGTAGTGAAGCGAATCATACTCCCCTCATATAAGTATGTCAGGCAGAGTAGTGCCAGGACATGCACAGAGGAGTGGCAGAGGCCTAAATTCATCAGGTGCAGGCAGAGGTTGCAGCAGAGTAGGGGTGTGTGCCAGCCGGAGTCGCAGCGAGAGGTCTAACCCCCCGCGTCAGCTAGCAGTTGTGTCGCGACCAGCAACCCAGCAGCAATGATTGATCAGTTCACTCGGTCATCCACTTCATCCCAAGTGACATCCAACACCCCTAGTCAACAGTCGGTGGGTTCCTCAAACTCAACCCTCAGTTGGCATGGCCCTCATGCTGCTGCTGCCAACTAGTGTTGCTCGCGAATATTCGCAATTCGAATATTATTCGCGAATATCGCATATTCGCGAATTCGCGAATTTCGCGAATATAGCGCTATATATTCGTAATTACGAATATTCTTTTTTTTTTTTTTCACAGTACACATCACAGTGATCATCCCTCTCTGCTTCCAGCTTGTGTGGTGTAAAGAAGGCTGTAATACTACTGTGTGAGACTGGCGTGCGAAAATTCGCATATGCGAAAATTAGCATATGCTAATTTTGTATATGCTAATATTCACATATGTTAATTTTCGCATACACGAATCTTCGCATATGCGAAAATAACACGAGAATATAACGAATATGCGAATATTCGCAAATATATGACGAATATTCGTCCATATATTTGCGAATATTCGCGAATTCGAATATGGCCTATGCCGCTCAACACTACTGCCAACTCCAGGCTCTGTCATTGTGCTGCTCAATGGTCTCCTCATGCTAATGCTACCACCTCTAAGCTCTGTCACTGTGCTGCTCTATGGTCTCCTCATGCTAATGCTACCACCTTCACACTCTGACATTGTGCCACCATATGGTCTTTTCATGCTGATGCTACCACCTCCAGGCTCTGTCATTGTGCTGCCATATGGTTTCCTCATGCTGATGCTGCCACCTCCAGGTTCTCTAATTGCGCTGCTCTATGGTCTCCTAATGCTGATGCTGCCACCTCCAGGCTCTCTCATTGTGCTGCCATGGATACTGCAAAACATAATTAAGGTGCTGGTCCCCAGTTTCAGAATTTCCTCTGCATTAGGGTCACTTTCAGGACTCCTGATGCTGCTGCTGCCACCTCCAGGTTGTCCCATTCAGCCACTATATGGTCTCCTCATGCCTTAGCCAACTCCAGACTGTGCCATTCAGCCACTATATGGTCTCCTCATGCTTCAGCCACCTCCAGGCTGTACCATTAAGACACTAAATGGTCTCCTCATGCTGCCACAAACTCCAGACTGTGCCATTCAGCCACTATATGGTATCCTCATGCTTCAGTCAACTCCAGACTACGCCATTCAGCCACTATATGGTTTACTGATGCAGCTGGGACTAGGACATTACCGAAAAATATTTTATGGTAGCACTAGCTACCATAAATCTTCAATTTCAATTTTAAAATTAATCTTTTAATCTTAGGGCTTCTGAAGCCCTATTGTCTACTAATGCTTCAGTCACCTCCAGGCTGTGTCATTCAGCCACTATATGGTCTCCTCATGCTGCCACAAACTCCAGGCTGTGCCATTCAGCCACTATATGGTCTCCTCATGCTTCAGCCACCTCCAGGCTGTGCCATTCAGCCACTATATGGTCTCCTTATGCTTAAGCCACCTCCAGGCTGTGCCATTCAGACACTATATGGTCTCCCCATGCTTCAGCCACCTCCAGGCTGTGCGATTCAGACACTATATGGTCTACCCATGCTTCAGCCACCTCCAGACTGTGCCATTCAGATACTATATGGTCTCCTCATGCTTCAGCCACCTCCAGGCTGTGCCATTCAGCCACTATGTTGTCTCCTCATGCTTCAGCCATCTCCAGTCTGTGCCATTCAAACACTATATGGTCTCCTCATGCTTCAGCCACCTCCAGGCTGTGCCATTAAGCCACTATATGGTCTCCTCATGCTTCCACAAACTCCAGGCTGTGCCATTCAGCCACTATATGGTCTCTCCTCTTGCTTCAGCCACCTCCAGGCTGTGCAATTCAGCCACTATGTGGTCTCCTCATGCTTCAGCCATCTCCAGTCTGTGCCATTCAAACACTATATGGTCTTCTCATGCATCAGCCACCTCCAGGCTGTGCCATTCAGACACTACGTGGTCTCCTCATGCTGCCACAAACTCCAGGCAGTCATTCAGCCACTATATGGTCTCCTCATACTGATGCCACCTCCAGGCTCTGTCATTGTGCTGCCATGTGACATGTGACTCCTTGTTAGATTTGGTCCTTTGTAACCACACACTGGGGCCCGGGACACTAAAAATTGGGAGTGTTATCTTACATTTCAATTTCAAAATCTTACATTTCAATTTCAAAATCTTAAATTCCAATGGTCTCCTCATGCTGCCACAAACTCCAGGCTGTGCCATTCAGCCACTATATGGTCTCCTCATGCTTCAGCCACCTGCAGGCTGTTCCATTCAGCCACTATATGGTCTCCTCATGCTGCCACAATTTCCAGGCAGTCATTCAGCCACTATATGGTCTCTTTATACTGATGCCACCACCAGGCTCTGTCATTGTGCCGCCATACGACATGTGACTCCTTATTATTTTTAGTCCTTTGTAACCACAGGCCAGGGCACGGGACACTAAAAATTGGGAGTGTTATCTTAAATTTCAATTTCAAAATCTTAAATTTCAATGGTCTCCTCATGCTTCTGCCAACTTCAGGCTGTGCCATTCAGACACTATATGTTCTACTCATGCTTCAGCAAACTCCAGGCTGTGCCATTCAGCCATTATATGGTCTCCTCATACTGATGCCACCTCCAGGCTCCGTCATTGTGCTGCCATGTGACATGTGACTCCTTGTTAAATTTGGTCCTTTGTGCACACACGCCGGGGCCCGGGACACTAAAACTTGGGAGTGTTATAGCAAAAACTTAAATTTCAAAATCCTAAATTTTAATTTCAAAATTTTAGATTTCAAAATCTTAAATTTCAATGGTCTCCTCATGCTTCTGCCAACTTCAGGCTGTGCCATTCAGACACTATATGGTCTCCTCATGCTTTAGCCTCCTCAAGGCTGTGCCATTCAGACACTATTTGGTCTCTTTATGCTTCAGCCAACTTCAGGCTGTGCTATTCAGACACTATATGGTCTCCTCATGCTTCAGCCAACTCCACGCTGTTAAGAACAGTAGCAAAAAGTTTCCTCTTTAGGCGCAAAGGTTCCCCAGATGGAATCAGACAGGATAATATGTTTAAATAAATATTTTATTTAACCCCTTAAGGACCAGGGGGTTTTCCGTTTTTGCACTTTCGTTTTTTCCTCCTTACCTTTAAAAAATCATAACCCTTTCAATTTTGCACCTAAAAATCCATATGATGGCTTATTTTTTGCGCCACCAAATCTACTTTGTAATGACATCAGTCATTTTACCCCAAAATTTTGTAACTTTTGGGGGCTTCTGTTTCTACGCAGTAAATTTTTCGGTAAAAATGACACATTCTCTTTATTCTGTAGGTCCATAGGATTAAAATGATACCCTACTTATATTGGTTTGATTTTGTGGTACTTCTGAAAAAAATCATAACTACATGCAGGAAAATTTATATGTTTAAAATTGTCATCTTCTGACCCCTATAACTTTCTTATTTTACCGCATATGGGTCGGTATAATGGCTCATTTTTTTGCACCGTGATCTGACGTTTTTAGCGGTACCCTTTTTGTTTTGATCAGACTTGTTGATCACTTTTTATTCATTTTTTCATGATATAAAAAGTGACCAAAAATACATTATTTTGGACTTTGGAATTTTTTGGCGCGTACGCCATTGAGCGTGCGGTTTAATTAACAATATATTTTTATAATTCGGATATTTCCACATGCATATGTTTATTTTTATTTACACAGTTTTTTTTATGGGAAAAGGGGGGTGATTCAAACTTTTAATAGGGGAGGTGTTAAATGATCTTTAGTCACTTTTTTTTCACTTTTTTTTTGCAGTGTTATAGCTCCCATAGGGAGCTATAACACTGCACACACTGATCTTTTACATTGATCACTGGTTTCTCATAGGAAACCAGTGATCGATGATTATGCCGCTTGACTGCTCATACCTGTATCTCAGGCACTGAGCAGTCATTCGGCGATTGGACACCAGGAGGCAAGGTAGGAGACCCTCCTTGTGTCCCAGAGCTGTTCGGCGCGGCGATCCCGAAGAGCTCCCTGAGCTAACCGGCATGGTTTCACTTTCACTTTAGATGCAGCGTTCAACTTTGAACGCCGCGTCTAAAGGGTTAAAGGAGTAGTCCAGTGGTGACTCAGTGGTGAGCAACTTATCCCCTATCCTAAGGATAGGGGATAAGTTGCAGATCGCGGGGGGTCCGACCGCTGGGGCCCCCTGCGATCTCCTGTACGGAGCCCCGACAGCCCGCAGGAAGGGGGTGTGTCGACCTCCGCACGAGGCGGCGGCCGACACGCCCCCTCAATACAACTCTATGGCAGAGCCGAAGCGCTGCCTTCGGCAATCTCCGGCTCTGCCATTGAGATGTATTGAGGGGGCGTGTCGGCTATCTGGGCGGAGAGCCAGGGCCCCGTACAGAGAGATCGCAGGGGGGGGCCCCAGCGGTAGGACCCCCCGCGATCTCAAACTTATCCCCTATCCTTAGGATAGGGGATAAGTTTTTCACCACTGGACTACCCCTTTAATAGCACGTGGCACCGCGATCACTGCCGCACGCTATTAGCCACGGGTCCCGGCCGTTGTTAGAGGCCAGGCCCGACCCGCTATAGAAAGGGAAAGGACTCAGAACGTACCGGTATGTCCTTGGTCCTTAAGGGGTTAAACCAATGACGCGTTTCGGGTATACACCCTTCCTCAGATTGGCACATTACCTTAAATTCCAATTCCAGGCTGTGTCATTCTGCCAGATTATGGTCTCCTCATGCTGTTGCCACCTTTAGGCTCTGTCATTGTGCCGCCATGTGACTACTTGTTAGATTGGGGTTTGTTGTCATACAGTATTAGTTCAAAGTAAACACCGGGACATTAAACTTTGGAATCTAATATAAATCCTACATTTTAATTTAAAAAAATTGATAAATCTTTTCAAGACTGAGGCACTATGGTCGTCAATGTCATATTACCTGTGGAATTATCACAAGAATCCAATGAAACAGCTTGGAGCGATAACAATGAACCATAACTGATTAAATGCAACATTCGCACTTTCATAGTCAGGGGGGCACTGAGAGGCAGGGGCTGGAACATGTGGTATCTTGCCTGGCGAAGGACCACCAGCTCGATGCTCACCAGATTTGGTACTCAAGTAAATAAATTCTAATTAAATTAAATAAAAATTCAATTTTGACACCATATGGTCTCCCTGCTGCCATATCGATGCTCTGCAGCAGTGATTCTAATAGCAATGCCTGTAATCTGCATGTCATACTGAATAACAGTATTATTTCACTCACACAGCACACTCCCTATGCGTGTTCTACACCCCTATTGAGGCTCTCTGTAGGCCAGAAATAGCCATTTTTAATACAGATTCGCCGCAAATAAATCGACCCAAAACAAATTTTTTCGGAAAATTCGGCGAATAGGCCGAATCTAATTTTTCAAAAGTTCGCTCATCCCTATCCACAATGTTTACAGTACCAGCAATTTTCAAACCTTAAGGACATGTTGTTAAAAAAGCACAGTACAAAAATTGACCAGCAGTGGAGCTTGTAAATGTGCAGTATGTCAATTGTGTGAGATAGTCTGCTGTTTTATTGTGGATTCTCCTGATTTGCTTCAACAAGGAAGTAAAAAATCCTTAATAAAGCCCCAGAGGGTTCGGATTTCACTGTCGATATGATGCATATACAAATTTAAATAATCAATTGCTTATTGCAAAAAGTAAATAAAAGAATAAATTATCATTTCCCTTTTAATGTCCTGGTTGTGATGGCTCAGTACTGCTCAATGACTTTTTTCCCTACTGTTCAGTTTTTGACAATGATGTTTAGTGTCAGGGTTCTAATCTTCTTCCTTTATATTGCCATTCATGTAGACTGGTTAGATATTTTAAAGACTTTTTATGAATATTTTGGCTGTGTTAAATTTCCTCCAAAATAGTAGTTGTTTACATTACATTTATGTTTAATGTGTATGCCAGGAGTAGCTTACATTGTATACATTAAATGTAGGCTGTGGCATATGCCTAACAGAGGCATGTGCCACCCACAGAATATAATGACATTCATTTAACGTATTCATCATGAGATCTTCAACAGTAATAAAATAGATGTCATTATAGCCTTTTGGGGATGGATTCCCATTACCTATATGCCCGTTTAACATAAATGTGTGACATGAAACAGTGTAGTCCACTATGCTGACATATACCAGCAAGAGGGAGGCCTTGGTCTACCAATGGAAGTCTATGAACATGTCTAGCAATTTCCCAGTATACATGCTAATCAAAACTAAAAAATGTCATGTGAACAGCCCATAGATCAGGCCATATAATATATATTAGGCTATATTGACATCAGCATTGTGGAGCCCCATTCCAATTGGGCAGAAATAGACGTTGTGGCACCAAAAACCAACAGAACCTGACAGATCCCATTCGCTTTGAATGGCGTCTGTTAGGGTTCTGTTATATGCCTGTTATTTTTAATGAGTAAAAAACCTGCAGGATTTTTTTTCTCCACTAAAGTTCCATTATTTCAATGAAAACTGTGAATACATTATAATCTCCCCAACAGAGCTGCAGACGCCGATGTGAACATAGCTTTAATTTTAATCTGATTTAAGAAATTATAATGTAAAAAATGTTTACCTTATGTCAAGCTACATGTCAAATTCAATGTGCATTATTTGAACATTTAATAGGAACTGTCATTTGCAAAGACTGTAGATACTGTAGATAATAACATCATAAGGTATGTATATTTGTAATATAAATTGGTTAAAAATGTGTAGTTTTTGCTTTAAAAAAGTATTACCTGTGTCTGGACAAGCAGGGCAGGCTCTTGGCTTG
The DNA here is from genome assembly GCF_029499605.1 of Hyla sarda. Classification (NCBI taxonomy): domain Eukaryota; kingdom Metazoa; phylum Chordata; class Amphibia; order Anura; family Hylidae; genus Hyla; species Hyla sarda. The sequence continues at coordinate 175,809,036 of NC_079189.1, read as the reverse complement.
TCAATCAGCCTGCTATGTGAGCCAGGGGTGCATCACAGAGCCTCCATATGCAGAGCCCTGTTCATCCCACTCACACCACCTGTATTTTGTCTCTAAACAGAGACACAGGCAATAGCTGCAGGGACAAGAAAGCATTTTTTCACCACAAAAGATACGCATTTTTGCCAATGTATATTGCAAATATACATAAAAGGTTATTTTCTACATTATCTAAAAGTTTTCGCTCATGAGAGTGCCCATTTTAATACTGTATATTTTCCTTGCATCCTCAGTTCTCCCTAACATAAATTTGTAATAACCACCCTCCCTCCCTATTAGCAACTAAAACACAGTTAATCAGCTCAATCTGATAAATATCAACATCTGCATCAATATATCAACATACTAAGCCCTTACAGGCAATGTAATGAAGTAGAGCAAGGATAGGGAATTTCCAGCGGCTCTAGGCTATTGGCACACAATTGAATTTGGCTTATTCTGTGCTGCAATGGGAAATTCATTAACTAATTTTACCTTACATGTCTTGATTTGCTACACAGAATGGCCTAAAATAAATTTGATAACCTAACCATTCATATTACATCCACTAATAGAGAAAGAATGCTGTCTTGTCACAGTAATGCAGTTTTAATTTGATTTATGTTGTTTAATTGTTAACCTAAATACAGGCTGTCATGAAAGAACTACTAGGAATAACTTTTCAGCTGTTATTATTTTTATTATTTTTTATTTTAATTGTGTTAGTTATTTCTGCCATTCATATCATGTTTAACAGATTCAGTAGGAAAAAGCTCCTCTTTTGGAGTGCTGCCATGTGGGCCAAAGTGGCACCATGCATTTCAGCCTCATACCAGGTTTTATCAGGCATATCAAAATAGGGCATAGCAACTGGTCTAAACATAGTCAAGATTAGGGGAAGGCGAAAGAAAGGGAAGGAGCTGAGTGCCTAATCAACAATAAATATATGTACAACACAAAAAGAGAAACACAGCCGCACATCTACCATTTGTAATTTGATCTAATTGCTTCTCAGCATAATTTCAAAAACTAACAGGTTGTTAGTATACATTTTGATCAAAAAGTACAAGCCCACTCTCCACATCAAGGCCACCTTGTTAGAGTGGGTCCCTAACCTGACACTGGTGTAGCCCCCGGCGGCGACCACTGCCTCCGAGACCCCATGCCCAACGGGGGGAGCGACCTAGTGGCCAGGCAGCCCCACTACTGCCCGACCAAGCCCCTGGCTCTTGGCCACTCCACCCCACAGACAAAGCATCACAGAAACAATGGCCGCCACAGAGAACCACACCAGTATGAAGCCTACTATGTGCTCACTGCCAGAGGGCTGGGAGAATGGTAGGAGGAAACCCTTATGCAGTTTCCTGCTAATTAAAAACGCCTGGGCCAAATGGGTGGAGTGGAGTGCTGGCTATGGAAGAAGGGAGAGACTACAAATGTGCAACACAAAAAGAGAAACACAGCCGCACATCCACCATTTGTAATTTGATCTACTTGCTTCTCAATTAATTTCAAAAACTAACAGGTTGTTAGTATACATTTTGATCAAAAAGTACAAGCCCACTCGCCATGTCAAGGCCACCTCGTTAGAGTGGGTCCCTAACCTGACACTGGCGTAGCCCCCGGCGGTGACCACTGCCTTCGAGACCCCATGCCCAAGGGGGGAGCGACCCAGTGGCCAGGCAGCCCCACTACTGCCCTACCAAGCCCCTGGCTCTGGGCCACTCCACCCCACAGACAAAGCATCACAGAAACAATGGCCGCCACAGAGAACCGAATAAATGTATGTAGCCTTAAAGGGATTATCCAGGAATAGAAAAACAGAGCTTTTTTTTTTTCAAAAACAGCCCACGTCTGTCCCCAGGTTGGGTGTGGTATTACAACTTAGCTCCTTTCACTTCAATGGAACTGAGCTGCAGAACCACTCCCAACCTGAAGACAGATGAAGAGCAGTTTTTGAAAGAATTTAGCTCTGTTTTTCCTGTATATCCCCTTTAAAGATCATTTACAATATCTCATAAAATATGTATAATACTTTAAACCTATAGTATACTTTTATTTAACATAACCATTAAAAAAATTTAATAATTTATGTAAAAGAAGCTGCATAAACCTGGATAGGTTTGGTGACCTGAAGACATATGGCTTCAAGAAAATGCTAATTTGGGCACCTGGTTCCAGAAGACTAGATATTCACCTCCAAACAGAAATTCAAGGGGGGTCAAGAGGCAAATGTATGTGTTGCTGTTGCCATAGAGATTGTAAGTGATTGCTCATTCAGTGGCCTTCATTGTCTTGAGACAAAGAATCTCTTGGGTGAAAAAAATGTTGAGAGGATAGAAATTCAATATTACAGATCAACATCTTTTATTGTTATATATACCAGTAGTCTAATAAAAGCTTCACCGGGAAACGCTGATCGTAACACCCAATAATACCTTCTAGTTATAGCTTCCACTGTGGATGCTAGAGAAAATTCAATCAAGACAGTGCGTATACCTACATGTTGCTGTCCTTCATTACCCTGAGCCATCATGGAAGATCATCGGAATCAATATATTGACCCGCCTTAGCCAATGATTAGCTGAGCGAGCATTTTCTGGATATAGAGATGGAAATATGAAGTGCTGATCAGTAGGGAGCAGGTCCCGTTGGGGTGATGGGCCATTGGGTAGGTGAAAAAGATCTAACACTTGGTAGAATTCAGAATTCTAAAGTATACTCAGCACTTCCTTATGGGGCATCTTTCTGTCTGACTGTTCCTGCCCCTTTATCTTAGGTTCTGATCTCTTTGTTGTGCTGCCGATGTGAGATTTGTGTTATGAGGTCTTACGTCATTATTCTTAATTAAATCTATTGTTCAATTTGTGAGTAGTGAGACATTGTAGCTTCAACCTGGCAGATATAGTTCTGTGCCTGGCAAAAGATATGTGGTGTTAACTGTGGGGAAAAGAGAAAGATGTCTCTCTCTCTTTTCTGTTTTTGCTTTGGAATCACAGAGGCCAATGAAAAGAAGTAAAGGCAGGAATGGATTAGGTGGTACTAAAATATCTACAGGAGTTACAATTAATGGTCTAGATATACAAAGAGAAAAAATAACATAGCATACCACTTGCAGTGAAAAAAGGAGGTTGTTTTATCAAGGCAATCCAAAAAACAAAGTGACGTTTCGGTCAATTAATACCTTCCTCAGACCTATGTAGAACAACATAATATCAGTATATATTATATACAAAAAACAGTCTGTATTGCACTAACATGGTCACTATCAGAACAGAACAAATAAAGAGATTGCTTCACAGTTAAAGAATAGGTAGATATAGACAAAACTGTTATAGTTAATGTCTGTGATAGAGAGAGAGGCTGTGCCCGGCCGATGCAATCACCTGACGGGAAGTGCATCATGTGGAAGGCATCTGCTACCACAGCGAGAACTAAAGTCTAGTAAATAAGAGAGGGGCATGACAAAGGCAGAATTATATGGAACTGATGTATCAAAGTTGAGGATTGACCTGGATAGAGTGTATATGATGTATGCAAACAGACATAAAGGGAGAGCATAGGAAAAAGATGGTATGTGAGCAAAGTAAGGATAGTGGGGAAAATTGTATGAAAATAAAGGGACAAAGGGAAAGTAATAGATAAGTAATAGATAATAGAAATGGGTGAATGTATGAGGTAATATGAAAGGGTAGAGTAAGAGTGGAGCAAAAATCAAGAGAGAGAATAGAAATAAAAATATCAATAAAAGGGAATGTCCATAGAAATAGAGATGGATATTAAAGGAAATCTGGAGGGAGAAAAAAGTGGAACCTAGTGGTGAATATATGATGGATATATATAGTAGATGAACTAATATACTGAGTCTAGGGATGTATGAAATGTGGTGGGAAAAATATATATGAAAATATATAATTACCATGGAATGAGCAACTGGACAAATTATAGTATGGTAAAATGGTCAAATATGGGGGACTGTTCTGACATGAGATGTCACAATTTTTCATTGATTAGAGCTAGATACTGAAACATGTTTATTATTTTTTTTTCTAATCTGTTTTTTTTGGATTTTAATATTTTAATTAAACATTTTATACATTATCATGAAGGCAGCCATATTGCTTGTGCTGTGTTTAACAGCATTTATGGATATTGTCACGATGCCGGCTGGCAGGTAGTGGATCCTCTGTGCCAGAGAGGGATTGGCGTGGACCGTGCTAGTGGACCGGTTCTAAGCCACTACTGGTTTTCACCAGAGCCCGCCGCAAAGCGGGATGGTCTTGCTGCGGCGGTAGTGACCAGGTCGTATCCACTAGCAACGGCTCACCTCTCTGGCTGCTGAAGATAGGCGCGGTACAAGGGAGTAGGCAAAAGCAAGGTCGGACGTAGCAGAAGGTCGGGGCAGGCAGCAAGGATCGTAGTCAGGGGCAACGGCAGAAGGTCTGGAAACACAGGCAAGGAACACACAAGGAACGCTTTCACTGGCACTAAGGCAACAAGATCCGGCGAGGGAGTGAAGGGGAAGTGAGGTGATATAGGGAAGTGCACAGGTGTAACCACTAATTGGAACCACTGCGCCAATCAGCGGCGCAGTGGCCCTTTAAATCGCAGAGACCCGGCGCGCGCGCGCCCTAGGGAGCGGGGCCGCGCGCGCCGGGACAGAACAGACGGAGAGCGAGTCAGGTAGGGGAGCCGGGGTGCGCATCGCGAGCGGGCGCTACCCGCATCGCGAATCGCATCCCGGCTGGCAGCGGAATCGCAGCGCCCCGGGTCAGAGGACGTGACCGGAGCGCTGCCGCGGGGAGAGTGAAGCGAGCGCTCCGGGGAGGAGCGGGGACCCGGAGCGCTCGGCGTAACAGTACCCCCCCCCTTGGGTCTCCCCCTCTTCTTAGAGCCTGAGAACCTGAGGAGCAGACTTTTGTCTAGGATGTTGTCCTCAGGTTCCCAGGATCTCTCTTCAGGACCACAACCCTCCCAGTCCACTAAAAAAAAATTTTTCCCTCTGACCTTTTTGGCAGCTAAAATTTCTTTGACCGAGAAGATGTCCGAGGAGCCGGAAACAGGAGTGGGAGGAACAGACTTGGGAGAAAAACGGTTGAGGATGAGTGGTTTGAGAAGAGAGACGTGAAAGGCATTAGGGATACGAAGAGAGGGAGGAAGAAGAAGTTTATAAGAGACAGGATTAATTTGACACAAAATTTTGAAAGGACCAAGATAGCGTGGTCCCAACTTGTAGCTAGGGACACGGAAGCGGACATATTTAGCGGAGAGCCATACCTTGTCTCCAGGGGAAAAAACGGGGGGAGCTCTTCTTTTCTTATCCGCGAACTTCTTCATGCGTGATGAAGCCTGTAAGAGAGAATTTTGGGTCTCTCTCCATATGATGGAAAGGTCACGAGAAATTTCATCCACAGCGGGCAGACCAGAGGGCAAGGGAGTAGGGAGGGGGGGAAGAGGGTGACGGCCGTACACCACGAAAAATGGGGATTTGGAGGAAGACTCAGAGACCCTGAAGTTATACGAGAATTCGGCCCATGGGAGGAGATCTGCCCAGTCATCCTGGCGGGAGGAAACAAAATGTCGCAAATAATCACCCAAGATCTGGTTAATCCTTTCTACTTGTCCATTGGACTGGGGATGATATGCAGAAGAAAAATTTAATTTAATCTTGAGTTGTTTACAGAGAGCCCTCCAGAATTTAGACACGAATTGGACGCCTCTATCCGAGACAATCTGCGTAGGCAATCCGTGAAGACGAAAAATGTGTACAAAAAATTGTTTAGCCAACTGAGGCGCAGAAGGAAGACCAGGAAGAGGGATGAAATGTGCCATTTTGGAGAATCGATCAACGACCACCCAAATAACAGTGTTGCCACGGGAAGGGGGTAAATCAGTAATAAAATCCATACCAATCAGAGACCAAGGCTGTTCGGGGACAGGCAGAGGATGAAGAAAACCAGCGGGCTTCTGGCGAGGAGTCTTATCCCGGGCACAGATAGTGCAGGCACGCACAAAGTCCACAACATCCGTCTCCAGAGTCGGCCACCAATAGAAGCGGGAGATGAGTTGCACAGATTTCTTGATACCCGCATGACCTGCGAGATGGGAGGAGTGACCCCATTTGAGGATTCCGAGGCGTTGGCGAGGAGAAACAAAGGTCTTTCCTGGAGGAGTCTGCCTGATGGAGGCAGGAGAAGTGGAGATCAGGCGGTCAGGTGGAACGATGTGTTGCGGAGAGAGTTCAACTTCTGAGGCATCCGAGGAACGAGAGAGAGCATCGGCCCTAATGTTCTTATCGGCAGGACGAAAGTGAATCTCAAAATTAAATCGGGCAAAGAACAGAGACCACCGGGCCTGGCGAGGATTCAGCCGTTGGGCCGACTGGAGGTAGGAGAGGTTCTTGTGGTCGGTGTAGATAATAACAGGAGAACTTGATCCCTCCAGCAGATGTCTCCATTCCTCAAGTGCTAATTTAATGGCTAGAAGCTCTCGATCCCCGATGGAGTAGTTCCTCTCCGCTGGAGAGAAGGTCCTAGAGAAAAAACCACAAGTGACAGCATGCCCGGAAGAATTTTTTTGTAGAAGAACAGCTCCAGCTCCCACTGAGGAGGCATCAACCTCCAATAGGAAGGGTTTGGAAGGGTCAGGTCTGGAGAGGACGGGAGCCGAAGAAAAGGCAGACTTGAGTCGTTTAAAGGCGTCTTCTGCTTGAGGAGGCCAGGACTTGGGATCAGCATTTTTTTTGGTTAAAGCCACGATAGGAGCCACAATGGTAGAAAAATGTGGAATAAATTGCCTGTAATAATTGGCGAACCCCAAAAAGCGTTGGATAGCACGGAGTCCGGAGGGGCGTGGCCAATCTAAGACGGCAGAGAGTTTGTCTGGATCCATCTGTAGTCCCTGGCCAGAGACCAAATATCCTAGAAAAGGAAGAGATTGGCATTCAAACAGACATTTCTCAATTTTGGCATAGAGTTGGTTGTCACGAAGTCTCTGAAGAACCATACGGACATGCTGGCGGTGTTCTTCTAGATTGGCAGAAAAAATTAGGATATCGTCCAGATATACAACAACACAGGAGTATAACAGATCACGAAAAATTTCATTGACAAAGTCTTGGAAGACGGCAGGGGCGTTGCACAGTCCAAAGGGCATGACCAGATACTCAAAGTGTCCATCTCTGGTGTTAAATGCCGTTTTCCACTCGTCCCCCTCTCTGATGCGGATGAGGTTATAGGCGCCTCTTAAGTCCAATTTAGTGAAGATGTGGGCACCTTGGAGGCGATCAAAGAGTTCAGAGATGAGGGGTAAGGGGTAGCGGTTCTTAACCGTGATTTTGTTAAGACCGCGGTAGTCAATGCAAGGACGTAGGGAGCCATCCTTTTTGGAGACAAAGAAAAATCCGGCTCCGGCAGGAGAGGAGGATTTACGGATAAAGCCCTTTTTTAGATTCTCCTGGACGTATTCGGACATGGCAAGAGTCTCTGGGGCAGAGAGAGGATAAATTCTGCCCCGGGGTGGAGTAGTGCCCGGGAGGAGGTCGATAGGGCAATCATAAGGCCTGTGAGGAGGTAGAGTCTCAGCTTGTTTTTTGCAGAAAACATCCGCGAAGTCCATATAGGCCTTAGGGAGACCGGTTACTGGAGGAACCACAGAGTTACGGCAAGGGTTACTGGGAACCGGTTTTAGACAGTTCTTGGAACAAGAGGACCCCCAACTCTTGATCTCCCCAGTGGACCAATCCAGGGTAGGGGAATGAAGTTGAAGCCAGGGAAGTCCAAGGAGAATTTCCGAGGTGCAATTGGGGAGGACCAAAAGTTCAATCCTCTCATGATGAGATCCGATGCTCATAAGAAGGGGCTCCGTGCGGAAACGTATGGTACAGTCCAATCTTTCATTATTTACACAATTGATGTAGAGGGGTCTGGCGAGACTGGTCACCGGGATGTTGAACCTGTTGACGAGAGAGGCCAAAATAAAATTTCCTGCAGATCCAGAGTCCAAGAAGGCCACTGTAGAGAAGGAGAAGGCAGAGGCAGACATCCGCACAGGCACAGTAAGACGTGGAGAAGCTGAGTAGACATCAAGGACTGTCTCACCTTTGTGCGGAGTCAGCGTACGTCTTTCCAGGCGGGGAGGACGGATAGGACAATCTCTCAGGAAGTGTTCGGTACTAGCACAGTACAGGCAGAGGTTCTCCATACGGCGTCGTGTCCTCTCTTGAGGTGTCAGGCGAGACCGGTCGACCTGCATAGCCTCCAAGGCGGGAGGCACAGGAACAGATTGCAGGGGACCAGAGGAGAGAGGAGCCGAGGAGAAGAAACGCCTCGTGCGAACAGGGTCCATATCTTGGCGGAGTTCCTGACGCCTTTCGGAAAAACGCATGTCAATGCGAGTGGCTAGGTGAATAAGTTCATGTAGATTAGCAGGAATTTCTCGTGCGGCCAGAACATCTTTAATGTTGCTGGATAGGCCTTTTTTGAAGGTCGCGCAGAGGGCCTCATTATTCCAGGACAATTCTGAAGCAAGAGTACGGAATTGTACGGCATACTCGCCAACGGAAGAATTACCCTGGACCAGGTTCAACAGGGCAGTCTCAGCAGAAGAGGCTCGGGCAGGTTCCTCAAAGACACTTCGGATTTCCGAGAAGAAGGAGTGTACAGAGGCAGTGACGGGGTCATTGCGGTCCCAGAGCGGTGTGGCCCATGACAGGGCTTTTCCGGACAGAAGGCTGACTACGAAAGCCACCTTAGACCTTTCAGTGGGAAACAGGTCCGACATCATCTCCAGATGCAGGGAACATTGGGAAAGAAAGCCACGGCAAAACTTAGAGTCCCCATCAAATTTATCCGGCAAGGATAAGCGTATCCCAGGAGCGGCCACTCGCTGCGGAGGAGGTGCAGGAGCTGGCGGAGGAGATGACTGCTGAAGCTGTGGTAGTAACTGTTGTAGCATAACGGTCAGTTGAGACAGCTGTTGGCCTTGTTGCGCTATCTGTTGTGACTGCTGGGCGACCACCGTGGTGAGGTCAGCGACAACTGGTAGAGGAACTTCAGCGGGATCCATGGCCGGATCTACTGTCACGATGCCGGCTGGCAGGTAGTGGATCCTCTGTGCCAGAGAGGGATTGGCGTGGATCGTGCTAGTGGACCGGTTCTAAGCCACTACTGGTTTTCACCAGAGCACGCCGCAAAGCGGGATGGTCTTGCTGCGGCGGTAGTGACCAGGTCGTATCCACTAGCAACGGCTCACCTCTCTGGCTGCTGAAGATAGGCGCGGTACAAGGGAGTAGGCAAAAGCAAGGTCGGACGTAGCAGAAGGTCGGGGCAGGCAGCAAGGATCGTAGTCAGGGGCAACGGCAGAAGGTCTGGAAACACAGGCAAGGAACACACAAGGAACGCTTTCACTGGCACTAAGGCAACAAGATCCGGCGAGGGAGTGAAGGGGAAGTGAGGTGATATAGGGAAGTGCACAGGTGTAACCACTAATTGGAACCACTGCGCCAATCAGCGGCGCAGTGGCCCTTTAAATCGCAGAGACCCGGCGCGCGCGCGCCCTAGGGAGCGGGGCCGCGCGCGCCGGGACAGAACAGACGGAGAGCGAGTCAGGTAGGGGAGCCGGGGTGCGCATCGCGAGCGGGCGCTACCCGCATCGCGAATCGCATCCCGGCTGGCAGCGGAATCGCAGCGCCCCGGGTCAGAGGACGTGACCGGAGCGCTGCCGCGGGGAGAGTGAAGCGAGCGCTCCGGGGAGGAGCGGGGACCCGGAGCGCTCGGCGTAACAGATATGCTTTACAGCAGGACTCATAGGCAACAATAGTCTGGAGCAGACCCTATTGATTTCTGTGGGAGAGTTTTCTAGGCATGCTCTGTTACTCTGTTATGTTTTGCTTTCAAATCAGAGAGGCCAATAAAAAGTAGTGAAGGGAGGAAATGATTAGATTATACTAAAATACCCACAGGGGTTGCAATGGATGATTTTGATAAGAGAGGTTTACGCATATCTTTTTGTGCTATAATAATGCTATATAATGCTGTGCATTTTCAATATTTTTGGGGATACTTTCATGACAAACATTGGGGGAAATTTATCAAAACCCATGCAAAGAAAAAATGACCAGTTACCCATAGCAAGCAATCAGCTTGCTTCCATTAGTTTTCAGAGGTCTTTTTAAAAATTTAAAAAAGCTATCTGATTGGTTGATATGGGCAACTGGACAGCTTTTCCTTTGCACAGTTTTAATAAATCTGCCCATTTGGGAGGTGTGTGCAGCCTCAGCCAATCAGACATTGAACCTCTCTCTGCTGCTCAGAGGGTGGGGTTTGACAGAGCTGCAATGATTGCTGGGAGATGCAGGCAAGGGGAGAGAAAGATGGCAAAGAATATCAAGCAGCCAGAGAAGACAACAGGGACCACAGAAGCCATGACTATCAGGCAGGATGGCTTACAGAGAACATATCCAGGAATTCTGGTGGCTTTGGAGCTTTTATATATATATATATATATATATATATATATATATATATATATATATATATATATATATATACTTCCCTGGAGTATCCTTTTAAAGGGAAATTGACGGATGAATCCCCTTAACCTGAACATACAGCTGGTTTGTGTGGTTAATCCTGAGTAAAATCATGTATTCTTTACCCCTTCTGTTCAGCTGTTCCTGAGATATAGCACAATCATTACTGCACCAGGGGTAGGTTTGAAGACTATCAGCTCCTCTGACTCCATCCCCTGGGTCCTATTCACGCTGCCCCAACCATCAAGATTAATCTCCTACTCCTTGATAAGTGGGGCAGTTTGCAGTTTAGACTTCATTTGCATACTGCAAGACTGTGTTATATCTCGGGAATGGCTAAACGGATTGGAGCAAGAAATACATTGATTTACTGAGGATCAACCACACTAACCACCTGTATATTCAGGTTAGTGGGGTTGATCCCTCTATTTCCCTTCAACTGGTATCCCACAAAGTTGCCCCAATTATGCATGTCTTTCATAGGAAAATTACTGTATATTGTGGGACAGGGACTGATGTGAAGGGTAAAAATCTCTATGAAGCATTGTGGAATATGTTGGTGCTATGTAAGCAATGCGAAATAAACTAAATATAGCCATAGAAATATTAGTATAATTCTGGCAGTCTGCAGTCACTATAGAGGTAGTTTACTGCACTCTTTTTATCCATTTAACTTAATAATACAGTAGTATGTTGTAAGCTCCTAAGTACCTCTCTAGTAGCAGCTGCAGGCTGTGGATTTGAAGATCAGTATCTTAAAAATTGAGTTTAGACTACAATACAGATTTGTTAAGAAATTATCAGCACTAAAGAAATGAATCATACATTTTCACTACTTATAGTTTAAAAAACAAAGGAGTATATTTATGGTAAAATTACTTAAAATACCATAAAAATTTGTAAGTACTAGATCTTCTTATTCTACAATGTCATAAAAAAAACAAATATCTACAATATTATTTATTTATATAAATTTTTTCAAAAAAGTGTCCTAAATTTCACTGTTACTCATCTCACCAAATTGACAGGATGCCATTTGATCCCTGCGACCTATTAAAGTCTGCTTTTGTTGTTTAGCTACTTCTGTGCTTGTTTCCACTGCTCAGTTACATCTTTCTGCACCCACAAAGCAATTGATGACTCTCCCTGACTCTGATATTCTGATGGACTCATCTAGGCCTGCTACATAAACCCAGTTAGTCCACTCATTCATTGTCTGAGTGCCAGCATAGTACATATTGGCCCTGATTTACTAAGAGTGTTGTGTAGGTTTCTTTGTGGGGTTTAATTCCCAAATTTTTTTTCCATAGTATTTACTAAGGTTTCCCTACATTTTGCTTTTTTTACACAGGCTCTGATCTGTCTGGTTTTTCTCAGCTCAAATCACTACATTTTCTGTGGAAACCTTAGTAAATATGTTGGGTTTTTGTGTAAATGTTGGGGACACACCCCTATTGACAGCCACACCCACTTTTCCCGGCAACCACACCCCTTTTTCATGTTTTCTCAGTAAAATGGAGAGTTAGCTTTTTTTCAATTCTGGCGCAGGCAGAATCTGGCGCACGACCCGACAAGGCATGTCGGGTTTACAATAGTCAGGGCCATTCTGTTAACTCAAGCTGCCCTGATTCAAGTCTGTTCTAAATGAACCTGATCCTGGTCTCTTGTTTTTATTTTTCCCTTCTGTATAACTTGGCTTGCACTTGTTGTTCTCCTGTGTGCATTCTCCAGTGTGATGGCCTGGCTTCGATCGCTTTGTTCCTGGTTCCAGCTTCTGGTCCATTCCTGGTGTCTGTACTCGTGGTCTGTTTCTACTGTCCATGCTACATTTCTCATCTTGTGTCTGTCCACTTATCAGTGCTGCATATGGCTACTAACTGATGGTCATTCTAGGACAGCAACCTGGAAATAGTTTTTAGCAAGCCCAACCTTCATTATGGCTGACAAGTGTAAACAGGAGGACCCCCTACACTTCACACTCAAGTCTAGCCACTGCCAAACTGGTTGCAGCTCCATATTCTAGTTTAGAAATATTACTATATGTTTCAATCTAATCTCTTGTTGGATACTGATATTGACTGTAATAAGCATGAAAGAAGGTTTATTTATTCAGGTAGGACGGTACAAGCATATTAACTGACAAACAGAAAATAGGACCATTGTTTTGATCTCTTTATATGATCAATCAAGACATGTTATTTTCAGGAATTTAGGTTTCATCACAACTCAAAGATGCCCAAAAGGCATGCCTAAAAACAAGCTCTAATTAATAAAGCAATAGAACACTTGCTTTATTTTCATAAGACCAATTAGGAGTGCCTAACACGATCTTGGATTGCATTACAGAATACTCCTGGGGTTGACTTAGGTAGTCAGGGAATTGAGAATAGTAATTTCCTCCTCAGGCGATAGGAGCTTTCAATTCTGCTACCTTGCTCTCACGGGAGATATGGCTATATTAAAAGAGCATTACAGAAAACGGAGTGTGGATATGAATTTAAGACATATGACAATATTATACACATGCCTTTTTAGTGAAACTAGACTATTGAATCATTTTTTTTATTATACTGAAGACAAGATGATAAAATGGTTACCTTATTTACAACACAAAAATTTACCCACACCGACTGGTCAAACTCCCAATGCTGGGTATGTTTTTGCTTTACATATATCCAAATTTGTGTTATATAACAGTTATGTTTTTTTAATGCTGTTTTTTTTAAGTCATCTAAGCATCAAAACAATTAGCAGGATCTGTGCATCACTGGGATCTATGATTTTACCTTGTCCGCCACAAATTTATATTTCTTATTTTTTAGATCCCTAAAATATGCTTACATGACTTTCTTGTTTCTTGTTCAAATTGTTCTTTTCCCTGTATCAAAATAGCTTACAAAAGGATGGAGCAATAATGAAATATGTTTTTTATTTGTTTCATTGTACTACACAACAAAAAGAATTACCCATTTTTTCTTTAGGTAACTGCAAATTTTCTTCTACTTTCATTGGTTGACATTGATTCATGAACTGAAATATGTAGGGACAATCTTTCCTATACCCTCCTCAGTGCTCGGCATGCCTCCCAAAAAGAGCTTAAAGTGGTATTCCGGCTTTGTACATCTTATCCCCTATCCAAAGGATAGGGGATTAGATGTATGATCGCAGGGGTCCCGTCATGGTGCAGCCCCCTATTGACGTCACGCCACGCTTCCTCCATTCATGTCTATGGGAGGGGTCGTGACTTTCGTCACGCCCCCTCCCATAGACATGAATGGAGGGGGCGTGATGTTACTAGGTGGCATGGCTGTGACGTCACATCCCCGTCTTGGAAGCAGCACCAGGCACAGAATGCCGGGGGCTGCACTGAGATCGCGGGGTCCCCAGCGACGGGACCCCTGCGATCATACATCTTATCCCCTATCTTTTGGATAGGGGATAAAATGTATAAAGCCGGAATACCCCTTTAAGGCTACTGTTCATCATAGCTAAAATTTTCAATCTTGTGCCTAGATCTCATGAAATGCATAGTAATCTTCAGTGTATTCACTGCAAACACATTAGATTGCTCTGTCCATAGATCAAGGACAGCCTGACTCTTAGAAGAAAGCACCATGTCAACAGAAGGCCCCAGCATTTTCATTCATAGAAAACAATTCTACAAGCACATGGGAGAATGAAGCACAAAGACAATAAAGCTCCTCTAGCTGCTTCTTGTTCCTATTGTTTATTACTTTGGTCTTATTGAACACAGGGTGAGGCAGTCTGAGGCAGTGTGTGAAACAAATGAGAGTTGCATTCTTATTTATGTAACCGCTGCCATCTTTAGCATTTGCCAAGTTGCCCAAGGCTGAACCGTAGCTTTTTCAGCCAAGCAATCACTGCTTGCAAAGAAAAACTTTCCCAGTTTTTTAATGTGTTCCATCAGCCTGCCAGGTCTTGTGACACATTGAGAAAAAAAATAAGCTTTAAAGCAGACAGATTCAATGGCAGAAGTCTCTCAATTGCTCTTCCTGTGGGGATTACGCGGGCATTTCCACTTGCTGCAGTATAAGCATTGTAAGGTCTTTTTGGCTTTGAGTACTAGACTTGTTGCCAGATAGTACAAGCACAGATTGGATTGCTGCTATCAACATATCATCGATGCTACCGTCTAAATGTCACTCTTGTTTAATGGAACTAGTTAACAATCTCACATCCAAAAACAAATGTTTTCAAGACATTTCTAATACAATAAAGCATAACAGAAATATTGTCCCTTCAATCCGAAATTAACAGGAAAGAATAGCTATTTAACATATTTTAAATGAAATAATAATATTAGAATGGGTAATCAAAATACACATTTATATCACATGTCAATAAGACATAAAAGTCATATTAGTTGTTACGCCGAGCGCTCCGGGTCCCCGCTCCTCCCCGGAGCGCTCGCTACATCCTCGCTACGGCAGCGCCCCGGTCAGATCCACTGACCGGGTGCGCTGCGATACCGCCTCCAGCCGGGATGCGATTCGCGATGCGGGTGGCGCCCGCTCGCGATGCGCATCCCGGCTCCCGTACCTGACTCGCTCTCCGTCGGTCCTGTCCCGGCGCGCGCGGCCCCGCTCCCTAGGGCGCGCGCGCGCCGGGTCTCTGCGATTTAAAGGGCCACTGCGCCACTGATTGGCGCAGTGGTTCTAATTAGTGTGTTCACCTGTGCACTCCCTATGTATACCTCACTTCCCCTGCACTCCCTCGCCGGATCTTGTTGCCATCGTGCCTAGTGAAAGCGTTCCCTTGTGTGTTCCTAGCCTGTGTTCCAGACCTCCTGCCGTTGCCCCTGACTACGATCCTTGCTGCCTGCCCCGACCTTCTGCTACGTCCGACCTTGCTTTTGTCTACTCCCTTGTACCGCGCCTATCTTCAGCAGTCAGAGAGGTTGAGCCGTTGCTAGTGGATACGACCTGGTTACTACCGCCGCAGCAAGACCATCCCGCTTTGCGGCGGGCTCTGGTGAATACCAGTAGTGACATAGAACCGGTCCACTAGCACGGTCCACGCCAATCCCTCTCTGGCACAGAGGATCCACCTCCTGCCAGCCGGCATCGTGACATTAGTGAAGGTTTGGCTTCTGGGATCCTTGCCAATGCCAAGTTGAAGATAAGCCAAACCTTTAAACAGGGAATATCTGCACATACACAAGAATTGAAGATAAGTCTTGGAACTTCTCTTAAGAGCTCTTATTTAGAGGGTTCATTTACTTTTGCATTCCATTCTGGATGCACCCCTTTATGAAGCAATGTGAGTCATAATATCACTGCCCTTCTGTTATTTCTTAATTATTTAAAAAAAAAAAAAAAAAAAGATTAAATTAAAGGGGTTATTCACCACAAAGTGATTTTAGTACGTACCTGCCAGAACTGGGTATTAACTGTTTCATTCTCAAACTACAAGTCCCATAGTTCCATAGTTCCAAGAAGTCACGTTCCTCCCTCCCACACATCAGCCCCCCTACCCATTGAAAGACAAATTAGCTGCGTTAAACTAAAAAGACCAGAGTTTTCTAACCAGGGTGCCTACAGCTGGTGCAAAATGATCTGTCTCCCACTCAGTGGTCGCTCCACCCATTGAAGCTGGACAGGCTCCCACTGATCACCTGACTGGTGATGTCACGTCTCAACACACTATAACCTGTGAAATCTCGAGACCTGAGTAATTTTTTATGCTGTTAATAAAAATGTTGGGGCAAAAATTACATAAGAATTGTGAGACCACCATCACACACAGGTACAGACACTAAATTATGAACTACACTAACTTTACAGCCCCTGTAGCATAGTCAAATAAAAAAATAACTTAAATGCATCGCATAGATAATAAAAGCCAGATACTGAAACATGTTTTGCACATTATTATGGAGGTGGTCATCTTGTCCAAGCTGTTTTTAACAGCATTTAGTCATATGCTTTACAACAAATGCCTTGGACATAGGCAACAATAGTCTGGAGCAGACCCCTATTGACTTCAATGGCATAGTTATCTAGGCATGCTCTGTAACCTGTGTGCAAGGAGAGGGTAGGCTGAGCTTTCATGGTCAGGTATTGTGAATGGAGTATTATATGTTTACTTGTGTCAGCATTAAAGGACATCTGCAGCGTGATTAACACTTATCCCCTATCCACAGGATAGGGGATAAGTGTTTGATCGCGGGGGGTCCGACCGCTGGGACCCCCTGTGATCTCTTGTACAGGGCCGCGGCTGTCCCGTGCAGGGGGCGTGCCAGCCGCAGCATGACGTTGCGGCCGGCACGCCTCTTCCATACATCCCTATGGGAGAGGCGGGGAGGCAGCGTTCGTGCCTCCCCACCTCCCCCAATAGAACTGTATTGGGACGGGGAGGAGACGGGGCGTCACCATCGACCTCTAGGTCGACGCTACGTGCCTTAATGCTCACTGTGAGCGCTAATGGCTGCGCCCCGTTAGGGAGATCGCGGGGGGGACCCATCGGTCGGACCCCCCGCGATCAAACACTTATCCCCTATCTTGTAGATAGGGGATAAGTGTATAATGCGCTGCAGTTGTCCTTTAACTCTAATCTTGCCTATGGCGATAAGGATTAGACTCCTGAAAAACGACCACTACAGAACAGTTTATGTTTAGGCCTAGTGGCCATAATGAAAACTGCAAGATTTTAGGGTTAATTTATAATGTAGATTTGAAAGTACAAAAGTAGGAAAACCATCACCAAAAATTATGAAAATAGGTAATTTTCTGATAACACATTTCCATGGGATCAACAATTACAGTACTAGAGTTGGCCAAAAACCTGTAATACAGATAAAATCTTAAGACACTGCAGTTATTGTCTAAGAACGTCTAAACGTTGATGCCATGACATTGTACAGTACCAAGGTACACCACACAGCAGCACGGCCGCTTTTCAGAAAGAGATAGGCTGGCTTAGTTTGACCTAAACTTTACGGTTAGTCATTCAGCACCTGCTGTAATAGTGGAGTACAGTCTTGGTTTGTTTCAAGTGCTGCCAAGGGATCACAACTTAATTAGAAGGGATGTATCAGTTACACTGATTATTTCACTCCAGGTTTCCCTTAGGGCTGTGGATTTGTCTCTGTTTGCTATTCACCAGCCTGGCCTGCCCGCTTCCAGTAATTGTCTTTTTTGCTGTAGCATTTACCGGCTCAGTGTTAGTCCTGAACTACAAGGCAGTAAACAAGTTTTCTTTTGAATCCCAAAATTTTATCTTGCTACTAACCTCCTATACATTCACATGGCATACTCGTAGCCAATCCACGTATCAAATTGCTATGTTTCAGTAAACATAGGAAGTATTTTGTCTGTGATTTTAGGCTTGGTGATAGAAATCTATTCTATCACTGTCCTGGCAACTTGTTAAAGTCAAGGTTAATCGAGCATACAGTTTCTCTCCCTTTCCTTTGTGTCAATGCCATTTACTCACTAGGATTTGTTCAAGTTCATGGTAATAACAACAGCTGTTTAATTCAAGGGCATGAATGATCATATGAGATGACTTAATAGTTGATGCCTATCTGCTGAAGCCCAGTAGGTGGTGATAGTGGAATTCAGAACAGTGAACAATAAGCATTTCGTACAACTTTGCTTTACAAACTATTGGCAAAAATAAATAACAGTGAAAAAAACTAATTTGATGTAAAAATTTCCTATCCCTAAGCGAAGACCTCTACGTTGTTACAGTAACCACCTACAGTAAGTAGAAAAGTGCATGTTCTAGGTTGCTCAAGGTTCATATATTTACCGTATATACTCGAGTATAAGCCGAGTTTTTCAGCAAGATTTTTCTTGCTGAAAACGCCCCCCTCGGCTTATACTTGAGTGAACTCTCCGCCTGTCAATCCCTTCATCAGTGGTCTTCAACCTGCGGACCAGCCATCGGCTGTCCGGGCATGCTGGGTGTTGTAGTTTTGAAACCTCTGGAGGTCTGCAGGTTGAAGACCACTGCAGCCTTTGTCATCATCCAGCCTCCTCCATTTGTTTTGTACTCGCCTCCAATCGGCGGGAAGTTAGGGTTAGCTGGTCTGGGCCATCTATGCTGCAGGGACTGTCCGGTAGGGAGGATTAGTCGTTGCGGGCTGTCCATTTTCACCGGGGGGGGGCCTCTTCTCCGTGCTTCTGGCCCGGTGTGTGATGTTGCCTTGACGACAAAGCACAGGGACGTTCATGTGCGTCGTCGTCAAGGAAATGTCACTAGTCCGGACCCGAAGCGCGGAGAAGAGGCCCCCCCCTGTGAAAATGGACAGCCCGCAACAACTAATCCTCCCCACCGGACGGTCCCTGCAGCATAGTTAGGGGGGAGTGGTCTTCAACCTGCGGACCTCCAGAGGTTTCAAAACTACAACACCCTGCATGCCCGGACAGCCGATGGCTGTCCAGGCATGCTGGGAGTTGTAGTTTTGAAACCTCTGGAGGTCCGCAGGTTAAAGACCACTGATGAACGGATTGACTGGTGGTGATGATGAAGGGCGGGAGGATGACGAAGGCCGCAGTGTTCTTCAATCTGCGGACCTCCAGAGGTTTCAAAACTACATCTCCCAGCATGCCTGAACAGCCGATGGCTGTGCGGGCATGCTGGGAGTTGTAGTTTTGCAACATCTGGAGGTCCGCAGGTTGAAGACCACTGATGAAGGGATTGACAGGCGGTGATGATGAAGGGGGGATGATGACGGGGGTCTGAATGATTACATGGGGGGGATGATGTATTTCCCACCCTAGGCTTATAGTCGAGTCAACAACTTTTCCTGGGTTTTTGGGGTAAACTTAAGGGCCTCGGCTTATATTCGGGTCGGCTTATACTCGAGTATATACGGTATATTTTGGAAAGGTAGCAATTGCTGCCTTTGGTCACATCCTTCATATACAAAATAAAGCCTAATAGTTATAGATCCCTGTTCTTGTTGTGTCAGACATAAATTCATATGTAAATATGTAGTAGCAGGGAGTTTTTTGAGTACAAAATAAATGAAGGACAAGCCAATTAATCTAGTATTGATTGACAGCAACATTCTCATAGTGAAAGGGCTGTATTTACCTATATGTAGCCAAGGGTGATAAATGTCGTAAGGTTGCCCATACACTTTATACTAAAATCAATGGAACCTGCTGCCATAGGCAGGTTCAACCGATTGTCTTAGTTATATGGCCTCTTAAGAAGGGTCAGATGTGCTGGATTTTTTACATCTAACCTTTTTGAGGAATGAATATGCTAGCGCCGGAGCACCAGAGCTGGGTGGCTGCAGCTCTCCACTTCCCATAGACAACACATGAATGTTTGGCCATGACATGTATAGGTAAATAATTTTGGAAAAATAACAGTTTTGCTGACAGTTTTTAAAAATGTATGACTATGTTAATAAGCATACTGCATGTGCTCCATGGATAACTTGTGAATTGACAATCAATAATGGTGTGTTACCGATATATAAGCAAAGTCATGGCTCTATGTGGGAATGATTGGTTATGCCAAAAGTCTTGGTGTTCAAAGATCAGATAAAGGGACACCAACGAAAACAGGGGGGAAGGGGGGGGTGTAGTTCGCAGTTGCAGTATGAGCGGTATCAGCAAGAGTAGCTTAATTCGTGTCGCCAATTGGGTAGGAAGGGGGTATAGGGCAGTGTAGGCAAGTTATTTCCACCATTTAAAGACTAATTAATACCACTATACTGTTACTGAATAAAAACTACTATACACAGACCACAAAGTGGTAGATAACATTTTTTAACCTGCTCTCTTTAGACTGTATACATGATTACAGTGAACTTACAGCCAATGACTCACAGGAGTGAACCACAAGTAATGTCTTGATGTTCAATATAAATATCTTGAACATGTTATCTTTACCATATTTCTCTATCTATCCTAGATTATCATGAAGAATTCTTCCAGCCACAAATTGCAGAATCTGCTGGACCAACATATTTAATGAGTTATCCAGGAATTGAAAAACAGAGCTAATTGTAGTTTTTTTTACAGGTATCGCCCATCTCAGCTCTTACTGATACGGTCTAGTATTATTGGGGTACTTATTCTGGTGCTGACGTGGTAGGTTTTTATGGCTATTTGGTAGCCTGTCACTCTCTCTTCTCTCTTTTATGTCTTCATGATTGATATAACATCATGTTTGATTTATTCCTATGTTCTATGTTTATGCAAGCTTTTCTCTACTGTTGAATTGCATCACATTAGGATTTTATCTGTTGGATTTGACAAGAGTTATGATTTATTCACAGGCAGATCATTGAGTATATTCTTTTATCCACTTTTTGCTCTATTATTTCTACACCAGGTGTTCACTGTTACATTTGTATTTTGTTTATTTGGTGGGTTTTAAATAACATTTTCATTCATTAAAAGTTATGTTTTAGTACAGCACCTCAGTCCTAGCGGCATGTTGATATAATTAATTTCTTTGTTATTTCGTGAGGTGGGATTATCTGGTTGGCATTTGACCCCGATACTATAGACACATATTATTCTAACAGTTAGGGAATAGGGTAAATATAAATCTACTAACATAAAGGCCCAAAAATATAACTTTTATTTTATCCAAATAAAAGAAAAAATTAAAATTATTTAATGCTAAACTCACAAATCACTTAAAGAGTACCTATCACTAAATAAACTTTTCTAAACCAACTCAGGCTGTGTTCCCTAGCTACTCCTAACACCCCCCCCCCCCCTGCCCTTAAAAAATGTTAAAGAGCTTTAAAAAGCTATTTATCTTACCTCTCTTCTTGCTCACATAGTAGAGCTGCCGGAGGATGTGGGTGTGCCCCAGCAGGCTCTATGTCACTGAAGCCTGCTGGGGGGACTGCTTCCGCTCTCACTTCACCGGGGGGGCCATTTGCAGAGCCCTGCTTGTCCTTAGTGTACAGATCCCTGCTTTTCCTCAGTGTACAGAGCCCTGCTTGTCCTCAGTGTAAAGAGCCCTGCTTGTCCTCACTGCACGGAGCGCCGCTTGTCCTCACTGCACTGAGTGACGCTTGTCCTCACTGCACTGAGTGACGCTTGTCCTCAGTGTACAGAGCCCTGATTGTCCTCAGTGCACAGAGCCCTACTTCTCCTCAGTGTACAGAGCTCTGCTTGTCCTCACTGCACAGAGCCCTGCTTGTCCTCAGTGTACAGAGCCCTGCTTGTCCTCAGTGTACAGAGCCCTGCTTGTCCTCAGTGTACAGAGCCCTGCTTGTCCTCAGTGTACAGAGCTCTGATTGTCCTCAGTGCACAGAGCCCTGCTTGTCCTCAGTGCATAGAGCTCTGCTTCTCCTCACTGTACAGAGCCCTGCTTGTTCTCAGTGTACAGAGCCCGGCTTGTCCTCAGTGTACAGAGTCACGCTTGTCCTCAGTGTACAGAGACCTGCATGTCCTCAATGTACGTAGCCCTGCTTGATTGACAGGCGGGGAGCTGCGCTGGGCTCGTCACATGCAAAGCAAAGCCAGCGCTGCGATTTTGAACTCACTGCCAGGCTGGCGTGAGTCTGAAATCAATGAAAAAGCTTGCGGCCAAGGACTCCTAGGGTGTGGCCACATTTTAAAAATGAAAATACACATAAAAAGAAGCATTTTTTTAAATTAACCCCTTAAGGACTGAGCCCTTTTTCACCTTAAGGACTGAGCCCTTTTTCGCAATTCTTACCACCATCACTTTAAGCGTTAATAACTCTAAAACCCTTTTACCGAATCTTCTGATTCTGAGAATATTTTTTCGTGACATATTCTACTTTATTTTGGTGCAACATTTTTGGCGTTACTTGCATCCTTTATTGGTGAAAAATCCCCAAATTTCATGAAAATTTTGAAAATTTAGCATTTTTCTAACTTTGAAGCTCTCTGCTTGTAAGGAAAATGGATATTCCAAAGAAATTTTATTTTTATTCATAAATACAATATGTCTACTTTATGTTGGCATCATAAAATGGACATATTTTTACTTTTTGAAAAAATTAGAGGGCTTCAAAGTAGAGCAGTAATTTTCAAAAATGTCATGAAAGTTGCAAAATCTGAAGGGACAGATGTTACAGAACTACAACTCCCAGCATGCCTGGGCGGTCTAGGCATGCTGAGAGTTGTAGTTTGTCAACATCTGGAGGGCTACCGTTTGGGCACCACTGTAACAGTGGTCACCAAACTGTGACACTCCAGATGTTGCAAAACTACAACTCCCAGCATGCCCAGACAGCCTTTAGCTGTCTGGGCATGCTGGGAGTTGCACTCCGGCCTTCCTAGTGGTTGCCACAGTAAAGATCACTTTACTTTCACTTTCATTCCCCCCCACCGTTGATTCCCTACCTGAGCCGTGATCTCCGGTGGATGTCTGCAATGATCGCCGGGCCCCACGCATCTGTTCCTCAGGTAAAGGCCTCCATCTTCTCCCCCTGTTCTGCCCGACATCCAGGGGTGGGCAGAACGGGGGGTTTCCATGGCAACCCCTTGTCCTGCGCTGCCATTGGTCAGAACTCAGTTCTGACTAATGGCAGGGGATAGGAGGAGATTGCAGCACTGCGACCTCACTCCTATTCCTTAGGATGATCAGGGCTGTCACTGACAACTCCGTTCATCCCTATTTTCCGGGCGATCGGGTCACCAGAGACCCGATCAGCCCGGAATTGGAGAAAATAGCATGTATGAATTGACATGCGATTTTCTCCGATCCCCGACATGGGGGGGGTCTCAGGACCCCCCTGGGCGATGTGCCGGGATGCCTGCTGAATGATTTCAACAGGCATCCTGGTCCGGTCCCCAACCGGCTAGCGGTGGGGACCGGAATTCCCACGGGCGTATCCATACTCCCTCAGTCCTTAAAGACTTTAAAACGGGGGCATATGGATACGCCCGCCGTCCTTAACAGGTTGAATCCAATTACAAAGTTGTTCTATATACAATCATCTCTAACATATAAAAAAAAAATTTGATGAAAGGTACTCTTTAATACACAACTAAACATTTATCATTTTTTCTTTTATTTAGATAAAATAAAAGTTACATTTTATGGGTTAGGGAATCAAAAAAAGGGTTGTGGGCCCCATTTGGACCTTGGTAGTGTTGGTCGCCAATATTCGCAATGCAATTTTTATTCGCGAATATTGCATATTCGCGAATTCGCAAGTATTTGCGAATATAGCACTATATATTCGCAATTACGAATATTCATTTTTTTTTTTTTTTTTTTTTCACAGTACACATCACAGTGATCTTACCTCTCTGCTTCGAGCTTGTGTGGTGTAAAGAAGGCTCTAATACTACTCTGTGAGATTGGCGTGCAAATTTTAGCATATGCGAATTTTCGCTTATGCTATTTTTTGTATATGCTAATTTTCGCATATGCAAATTTGCGCATATGCGAAAATAAAACGCGAATATTATGAATATGCGAATTTAGCGAATATATGATGAATATTCGCCCATATATTCGCGAAATATCGCGAATTCAAATATGGCCTATGTCGCTCAACACTAGACCTTGGTGTTAGTAAAGTACCACACAGTTAAAGTGCCACAAAGTAACATGGCCCATGTTGTGCCCCACACAGGGATATGGCTTACTTTGTGCCCTTACATGACAATATTGGCATCTTGTGCCGCCACACACTAGTTACTCCCCTCTTTCCACAATAAAGGGATATTCCAGGGAACTTTTTTAGAATTTGGCTTAGGCAGCTGCTAAGACAGTGCTCCATGTGAACAGCAGCAGCTGGGGAGCAAGGAAGGTTAGTATAGATTTTTTATGTCTTATGTTTTTTCATGCTGAAATAAAAAGGTGATATACAGCCAAAGCAAAAACAAACAAAAAACTTTAGGCAAGGCATGGATAGCGCTCATAACTCCATACAGACTTTATTCGGCCAAAAGAACCTGCTCCAAGCTTTCCGCAAACACCCATTTCATTGTCACTGCTCTACACTTCCAAGCATCCCTTTTCTCCCTGCTGTACATCTAGCCCCCCCACACCTCTGCTAAACTGCGCCTCCTGCCCTTGCCAACACCCCTCTGCTAAGCTGTATGCCACCCCTGGGGAACAAACTAGTGCCTATCCCCCAGCGATGATGCGGTCCTGTGATGTCACATCACAAAATAGTGCCCACACACAGATAACAGGGACGTGATGTTGAAATTCTGCAAAGAACTACAGGGACGGAGATGGAAAAAGGTAAGATACCTAAAAGAAAAACTATAGGAAACTCTTTGTAACATTTATTTAGCTGGTTGCACAATACCTGGAGTAATATCTAAATCTGCTTAAAAATGTTTTGCCAGAGTACCCCTTTAAAAAAAAAATTCTCTGGAGTACCCCTTTAAAAATGCCCCATTTGCACAAAAAATTTATTCACCACTCTCTGTTTCCACTCAAGCATTTTGCTGGCAGTGGGATACAGTAACATTTTATCATGCTGTCTATGCCAGGGAGGTGAACTCCCTGGCTGGTAAGGCCATTTGTAGGCTTCAGGCCTGCAAGTGGCTTTACCACACACCGCTGGCGAGAAGCAATTGATGGGAATGGGCTGAGACTATTTGACTCCCCTGGTTTATGATGCCCATAGCAGCCACACAACACTGTCTCCATGGGAGCTATGCAACTGCATGCTCTCACCTTCCTATATGTAGACCACAGTGTAAAGAATAAAACTTATTCATCCACTTTTGTTGGAACAGTTCTCCCAATTGTGTTCAATTGTTCAAGCATAGTATAAACAACTCAATAAAACAATATATAATCACCCATAGTGCATAAGTCATACATAGAAACACGACACATTGGTTATTCCATTTAGAGTTTTCAGTGTTATTTTTTTATGGATTTGAACTCTGGTGATTATATATTGTTTTATTAAGTTACTTAAAAGCACACAATCTTAATATATTGACAAGATATAATTATATATATATATATATATATATATATATATATATATATATATATTTCTTATTAAAATGTTTTATTGGGTTTAAACACCAACAAAACAATCGTTGAAATATAAAATATTTTGTTCAGTGGTCTCATATTACTTTATAGTTAATGTCCTGTTTTTTTTATGTATTGTAAATTCATCACACGGAATCCTCAATTTATCAAGCTATAATATGTTAACAGTCTTTGATCTGCTTTTTACTCTTTATAAGAAAACAAGTTAATGCTTTTAAAATGATATATTCATCTTTGCAAGTGGGTCATTTATCATTGCATAACACCTGGAAATACAATGAATAGATTTAAAAACAGCTCAGAGGGTGTTTTTGTAAGCTATGAAATCCACAGAATCTCACATAACTGAGTCCACCCCTCACATTTTTTTTAAATATTTTATTACATCTTTTCATATGATAACACTGAAGAAATGGCCCTCTGCTACAATGTAAAGTAGTGGGTGCACAGCCTGTATATAGTGTTGCTCGCGAATATTCGCAATTCGAATTTTATTCGCGAATATCGCATATTCGCGAATTCGCGAATATTCGCGAATATAGCGCTATATATTCGTAATTACGAATATTCGTTTTTTGTTTTTTTTTTTAATTTAAATTTTTTTCACAGTGCACATCACAGTGATCATCCCTCTCTGCTTCCAGCTTGTGTGGTGTTAGAAGGCTCTAATACTACTGTGTGAGACCGGTGTGCGAATTTTCGCATATGCAAAATTTGCATATGCTAATTTTCGCATATGTGAATTTTCGCCTATGCTAATTTTTTATACGCGAATTTTCGCATATGTTAATTTTCGCACACGCGAATATTCGCATATGCGAAAATTAAATGAGAATATTGCGAATATTCACGAATATTCGCGAATATGACGAATATTCGTCCATATATTCGCGAATATTCGCGAATTCGAATATGGCCTATGCCGCTCAACACTACCTGTATAACAGTGTATAATGTTGTGTCCCCTCAAAATAACTCAACACACAGCCTTTAACATGGCAACAGAAGTGAGAAATGTCCAAACTGGGCCCAAAGTGTCAATATTTTGTGTGGCCACCAATATTTTCCAGCAATGCCTTAAAGGGGTACTCCCCTGGGAAACATTTTTTTTTTTAAATGAACTGGTGCCAGAAAGTTAAACAGATTTGTAAATTACTTCTATTTAAAAATCTTAATCCTTCCAGTACTTATTAGCAGGAAAGGAAATTATTTTATTTTTTAATTACTTTTTATGTCTTGTCTACAGTGCTCTCTGCTGACACTTCTGTCCGTGTCAGGAACTGTTCAGCGCTCGCTCTCGCCGCCGTCTTCCTCCTCAGTGCGCCTGCGCAGTGCTAGGTGCAGAGAGCGCACTTCCTCTCTGCACCTAGTATCGAGAACTATCCTGATAGCGCGCTGCTCTGTGCAGGCGCACTGAGGAGGAAGACGGCGGCAGGAGCAAGTGCTTGCTAGATGACACACAGCAGCACGCAGGTTAGATTAGCTGAAGGGCGCATGCGCTGGGACCTGTGTGTCAATCACACAAAGGTCCCAGCGCGGACATACGGGGTAGGCGTGGGGGTGGGCGTGGCGGTGGCAGGGCATCGCGTACCTTGCGCCATGCCTATCCGACCGTCAGTGGCTTTGAATAAAAGCCTTTTTGCAGTCATGAAAGCCGCCAAATTTCAAGTAAAAACATTGTTATACCCACCACCTGCACACAGTACAAAGGCTGTGTGCAGGTTATTGCACCAAAATGTCATGACAGTTGCAGGGGCGTACCTAGAGCATTTGGCACCCGAGGTGGACCCTTTGTTTGGCACCCCCCCCCCACCCGCACCCCCCCCTTAATTACACCCCCTCTCCCCCCTTAATTACACCCCCTCCCAGGAGCGGACTGACAACACTCAGGGCCCACGGACCAAAAAAAGCAAGGGCCCCTACTAGGCTCTGCAGCTCGTCAATCTTCTGCCATGCCCCTATTCCACCTAAATCCCACACACAATAAACTAAAATTTATATATATAAGAAACACTTTAACATGGGTAAATTTCCATTACCAATAATACTGTTATACAAGGAGTAAATATATACCACCACACAATAACTGTATAATACCGCCATACTGTACTGAATAAAACCACTATACACAGACCAGTATACTATAAAGGATCTGTATAAGTGTTACGCCGAGCGCTCCGGGTCCCTGCTCCCCGGAGCGCTCGCTTCGTTCACCTCCATGCAGCGCCCCGGTCAGACCCGCTGACCAGGAGCGCTGCATTAGTGTCACCGGCGGGGATGCGACCCACGTAGCGGGACGCGCCCGCCCGCGGCTCGCATCCCAATCCCCTCACCTGTCCCGTCCTCCGTCTGCTCAGTCCCGGCACGCGTGGCCCCGCTCCCTAGGGGGCGCGCGCGCCGGCTCTCTGACATTTAAAGGACCAGTGCGCCATTGA
Source organism: Hyla sarda (assembly GCF_029499605.1). NCBI lineage: Eukaryota > Metazoa > Chordata > Amphibia > Anura > Hylidae > Hyla > Hyla sarda. The sequence continues at coordinate 175,781,103 of NC_079189.1, read as the reverse complement.
TTGGCGCCTGGCCCAATCAGTACATTCACCTGTGTCCTCATTATAAAAACCCACTTCCCCTTCCTGGTATCGCCGGATCTTGTTGCCTCAGTGCCAGTGAAAGCGTTCTTGTGTATGTTCCAAGCCAGTGTTCCAGACCCTCTGCTGTTGCCCCTGACTACGATCCTTGCTGTCTGCCCTGACCTTCTGCTACGTCCGACCTTGCTCTTGCCTTGTCCCTTGTACCGCGCCTGTCTCAGCCGTCAGCTGGGGTTGAGTCGCTATTGGGTGGAGCGACCTGGGGGTTACTTGCCGCTGCAAGTCCATCCCGCTTTGCGGCGGGCTCTGGTCAAAACAAGTAACCCCTTAGACTCCGTTCCCCTGGTACGGCCCACGTCATCACCCCACTGACACAGAGGATCCACCACCAGTATCCTCACTGCATTCCTATCCGGATCCTGACAATAAGTGATTATATACAGGACCATATGGTGGTAAATATCAGCTGTACACAGGATGTGTATACCATATAAGTGATTACAGTTACATTTTGGGACTCACAATTACGTATTTTCTGATCAGCAGCGTCCTCTTTCCTTTTCTTCTCCTTCCGGATAAGACCGCCATGTGGATCTCTTAACATCTGCAGGAAAAACATGTCAGACTCTGTATTTTTCCAGTGCTCTCCCCTCCTCTAAAATCTTTCCATCTATAGACCCACAAACTGTAATAATGCCCTCCTTGGTGTCCTGCACAGTAAAAGTGCAGGTAGGTATGTAGCCAGGTAAATAGGTAACTAGGTAGGTAGATCAGGAAGCCAGATATGTAGGTAGGTGACATGTCAGGTAGGTAGGAGGCTAGCTAGGTAGTTAGTCAGCCATGTATGAAGGCCAGGTATGTACGTAGTTAGGTAGCTGGGTATGTAGGTAAGTAGTTAGGCATCCAGGTATAAAGTTAGGTAGCCCCCCTTCCCTGTAGGTATAGGCAGCAGAGTTAAACCCCCTTTCCTATAGGTATAGAAACAGAGTTAACCCCCCTTTCTCCTTAGGTATAGGCAGCAGAGTCCCCCCCCCTTTCCCCATAGGTATAGGCAGAGTTAGAAAAAACCCTCCCCCTGTTTCCCATAGGTATAGGCAGAGTTAAACCCCTTATTTCCCATAGGTATAGGCAGATTCCCCCCCCCCTTCCCAATTGGTATAGGCAGAGTTACCCCCCTCTTCCCCATTGGTATAGGCAGAGTTACCCTCCTCTTCCCCATTGGTATAGGCAGAGTTACCCCCCTCTTCCCCATTGATATAGACAGTTACCCCCTCCCCTTTCCCCATAGGTATAGGCAAAGTTACCCCCCCCCCCTTTTCCATAGGTATAAGCAGGTAAACCCCCTCTTTCCCATAGGGATATGCAGTTACACCCCCCCTCTTTCCCTTAGGTATATGCAGTTACACCCCCCCTTTCCCATAGGTATATGCAGTTACACCCCCCTCTTTCCCACATGTATATGCAGCTACACCCCCCCTCTTCCCCATAGATATATGTAGAGTAACCCCCCTCCCATTCCCCATAGGTATATATGTATTAGTAACCCCCCCTTTCCCATAGGTATATGCAGTTACACCCCCCTCTTTCCCATATGTATATGCAGCTACACCCCCCCTCTTCCCCATAGGTATATGTAGAGTAACCCCCTCCCCTTCCCCATAGGTATATGTAGAGTAACCCCCCCTCCACCATAGGTATATGTAGAGTAACCCCCCTCCCCTTCCCCATAGGTATATATAGAGTAACCCCCCTCCCCTTCCCCATAGGTATATGTAGAGTAACCCCCCCTCCCCTTCCTCATAGGTATATGTAGAGTAACCCCCCTCCCCTTCCCCATAGGTATATAGAGCAAGTCTAGACATGTGCAATTCGGTTCGGCACGAATGTCTAAATTAACGAATTTTACCGTTTTCGTGCATTCGGACCGAACCGAATGCACGAAAACATATTTTGAACATTCCCGAATAGCCACGATAATACGAATGGCAAAGTAACGAATACATTCGTTATTTCCCAACCATAATGCTGTAAATAACGAATGCATTCGTTATCTGTAAACGAACGTGAAGAATTCATTCTGATAACAAATATAATAAAAAGGATACAGATAGTTTGATTTTTCGGATACATTCGGTATTCGGGTACATTCGGTAAATCTTTTTATTCTTTTTTTGGACTTTAGCGATCCTAAAAAATTATGGAGATACCTTTTTTATAAAAATTTCGTAGGGTATCATAAAAAAATCATAATAAAAAAGATACAGTGGTGATGGAAAAAATTGTATCTAATGAAATGTATCATTTTTATTATGAAATGTTTATTCATTTTTAAACAGGGATCAATTTATGTGAGGGGGTAAAGCACTAAAAATGTAGCCGACAATAATGAAAATGTAGTGTGTGCTTGTTTTTCACTTTTTTTTAAAACATTTTTTAGGTAGTACTACTACTCCCAGCATGGAACACACTCTTCCATGATGGGAGTAGTAGTTACCTGTACTAATTGACAGATTGCAGGGGTCCCTTGCGATCCTCTTGTATAATGTACAGATGCGCCGGCTGCTCTTCTATGGTCCCCTGCACTCACGTATATGTACACATATTCATATTTCCCGCAGAGCTGTGATTGGCCAGATGGTTCCAGCCAATCACAGCTCTCTGTGAGAAATAGGAATATGTGTATATATACGGCCGTGCAGGGGACCATAGGAGAGCGGCCGCCGCATTCATACATTATACTGGAGGATCGCAGCGGGTGTCAGGAGTGATACCTGCAGTGATCTTTCCTTTACTACAAGTACTAATACTCCCAACATGGAGCACACTCTGCTCCATGCTGGGAACTGTAGTACCTGTATTAATAGACAGATCGCAGCGGTTACACTCGCTGCCATATGTCTATTAATGCAGGTACTACAGCTCCCAGCATGGAGCAGAGTGTGCTCCATGTTGGGAGTATTAGTACCTGCAGTAAGGGACAGATCCCAGGGATGTCACTCCTCCTGACACCCGCTGCGATCCTCCTGATGTGAATGTCGGGATCAGCTGTTCTCAGGGCTACAGAGCCAGGAGAACAGCTGACGCTGAGCCGTAGGTATACATCGTATATCTACTGCCCAGCAAGAACTTACAGTGAGCTTGCAATGTGTATACAGTATACACATTGCTGGCTCACTTAACCCCTTGCTGAGCTGTGCGCTATGCGCAAGCCCAGCAAGGGAAGAGTTAACTTACACTGCTGGACAGTGTAGGTTAACCCTTTGTGCGGTACACACTATATACAGCTATCTATAGATAGCTGTATACAGTGTATACAGAAGAGAAGTCCAGCTTACTTCCCTCGAGTCCCGGGCGGGGTTCGTGTAGCTCCGCCCCCTAGTGATGACGTCATTAGGGGGCGGAGCTACAGAAGGTAACAAGGCTAATTAATCTGAAGCTCTGTTCACATTGTACGTTTTGTATAATGTGAACAGACCCTTCTGGCAGTGTCCACCCAGACAGGGAGACTCCAGCTGTTGCTAAACTACAACTCCCAGCATGCCCAGACAGCCAAAGGCTGTCTGGGCATGCTGGGAGTTATAGTTTTGCACCAATTGGTGGCTCCCTGTTTGGGTAGACATTGCATCATGGGTGCTCTCCCCAGCGGACAGCGCCAAAAATGTCATAACCAATTTTTTGTGTTTTTTTCTTCTCGTTTCAGATCCGTGTATGCAGAGGATTACTGCGGATTTGATGGATTACGGCGGATTATTTATTTTTTCCTTTAATAAAATGGTTAACGAGGGCTGTGGGGGAGTGTTTTTTTAAATAAAATAATTTTTCCAATGTGTTGTGTTTTTTTTTTTTATTGAATTTTCAAGGTTAGTAGTGGACGCTGTCTTATTGACGGAATCCATTACTAGGCCAGGGCTTAGTGCTAGCCCCAAAAACAGCTAGCGCTAACCCCCAATTATTACCCCGGTACCCACCGCCACAGGGGTGCCGGGAAGAGCCGGTACCAACAGGCCCGGAGCGTCAAAATGGCGCTCCTGGGCCTAGGCGGTAACAGGCTGGCATTATTTAGGCTGGGGAGGGCCAGTAACAATGGTCCTCGCCCACCCTGGTAACGTCAGGCTGTTGCTGTTTGGTTGGTATCTGGCTGAGAATGAAAATACGGGGAACCCTATGCGTTTTTTTTATTTATTTTTTTATTTAAATTTAAAAAAAAAAACGCATAGGGTTCCCCGTATTTTCATTCTCAGCACAATACCAACCAAACAGCAACAGCCTGACGTTACCAGGGTGGGTGAGGACCATTGTTACTGGCCCTCCCCAGCCTAAATAACGCCAGCCTGTTACCGCCTAGGTCCAGGAGCGCCATTTTTGACGCTCCGGGCCTGTTGGTACCGGCTCTTCCCGGCACCCCTGTGGCGGTGGGTACCGGGGTAATAATTGGGGGTTAGCGCTAGCTGTTTTTGGGGCTAGCACTAAGCCCTGGCCTAGTAATGGATTCCGTCAATAAGACAGCTTCCGCTACTAACCCTGAAAATTCAATAAAAATTAAAAAAACACAACACATTGGAAAAATTATTTTATTTAAAAAAACACTCCCCCACAGCCCTCGTTAACCATTTTATTAAAGGGAAAAAAAATAATCCGCCGTAATCCATCGAATCCGCAGTAATCCTCTGCATACACGGATCTGAAACGAGAAGAAAAAAAAACACAAAAAATTGGTTATGACATTTTTGGCGCTGTCCGCTGGGGAGAGCACCCATGATGCAATGTCTACCCAAACAGGGAGCAACCAATTGGTGCAAAACTATAACTCCCAGCATGCCTAGACAGCCTTTGGCTGTCTGGGCATGCTGGGAGTTGTAGTTTAGCAACAGCTGGAGTCTCCCTGTCTGGGTAGACACTGCCAGAAGGGTCTGTTCACATTATACAAAACGTACAATGTGAACAGAGCTTCAGATTAATTAGCCTTGTTCCCTTCTGTAGCTCCGCCCCTAATGACGTCATCACTAGGGGGCGGAGCTACACGAACCCGGCCCGGGACTCGAGGGAAGTAAGCTGGACTTCGTCTTCTGTATACACTGTATACAGCTATCTATAGATAGCTGTATAAAGTGTATACCGCACAAAGGGTTAACCTACACTGTCCAGCAGTGTAAGTTAACTCTTCCCTTGCTGGGCTTGCGCATAGCGCACAGCTCAGCAAGGGGTTAAGTGAGCCAGCAATGTGTATACTGTATACACATTGCAAGCTCACTGTAAGTTCTTGCTGGGCAGTAGATATACGATGTATACCTACGGCTCAGCGTCAGCTGTTCTCCTGGCTCTGTAGCCCTGAGAACAGCTGATCCCGACATTCACATCAGGAGGATCGCAGCGGGTGTCAGGAGGAGTGACATCCCTGGGATCTGTCCCTTACTGCAGGTACTAATACTCCCAACATGGAGCACACTCTGCTCCATGCTGGGAGCTGTAGTACCTGCATTAATAGACATATCGCAGCGAGTGTAACTTCTGACACCCGCTGCGATCTGTCTATTAATACAGGTACTACAGTTCCCAGCATGGAGCAGAGTGTACTCCATGTTGGGAGTGGTAGTACTTGTAGTAAAGGAAAGATCACTGCAGGTATCACTCCTGACAGCCGCTGCGATCCTCCTGTATAATGTATGAAAGCGGCGGCCGCTCTTCTATGGTCCCCTGCACGGCCGTATATATACACATATTCCTATTTCTCACAGAGAGCTGTGATTGGCTGGAACCATCTGGCCAATCACAGCTCTGCGGGAAATATGAATATGTGTACATATACGTGAGTGCAGGGGACCATAGAAGAACAGCCACCGCATCTGTACATTATACAAGAGGATCGCAAGGGACCCCTGCGATCTGTCAATTAGTACAGGTAACTACTACTCCCATCATGGAAGAGTGTGTTCCATGCTGGGAGTAGTAGTACTACCTAAAAAATGTTTTTAAAAAAAGTGAAAAACACGCACACACTACATTTTCATTATTGTCGGCTACATTTTTAGTGCTTTACCCGCTCTCATAAATTGATCCCTGTTTAAAAATGAATAAACATTTCATAATAAAAAAGATACATTTCGTTAGATACAATTTTTTCCATCACCACTGTATCTTTTTTATTATGATTTGTTTATGGTACCCTGCGAAATTTTAATAAAAAAGGTATCTCCATTATTTATTAGGATCGCTAAAGTCCAAAAAAGGACTAAAGATTTACCGAATGTACCCGAATACCGAATGTATCCGAAAAAACAACACGAATACCCGAATACCGAATGTATCCGAAAAATCTAAACCGAAAATATTGCCGAACCGAAATTTTTTTCCAAAACTAAAAAACGAAACGAAATTAAACGAAAAATTTTCTAGTGCACAAGTCTAAGAGCAACCCCCCCCTCCCCTTCTCCATAGGTATATGTAGAGTAACCCCCCTCCCCTTCCCCATAGGTATATGTAGAGTAACCCCCCTCCCCTTCCCCATAGGTATATGTAGAGTAACCCCCCCCTCCCCTTCCCCATAGGTATATTTAGAGTAAGCCCCCCCCCTCCCCTTCCCCATAGGTATATGTAGAGTAACCCCCCTCCCCTTCCCCATAGGTATATGCAGAGTAACCCCCCCTCCCCTTCCCCCATAGGTATGTGTAGAGAGTAACCCCCCTCCCCTCTAGGTATGTGTAGAGTAACCCCCCCTCCCCTTAGGTATTTGTAGAGTAACCCCCCCCTCCCCCATAGGTATATGTAGAGTACCCCCCCCTCTTCCCCATAGGTATATGTAGAGTAACCCCCCCTCTTCCCCAAAGGTATATGTAGAGCAACCCCTCCCCTTCCCCATAGGTATAGGCAGAGTTGAGAGAAAAAAATAAAAAAATGATGCTCACCTGATATCCCACGCAGAGATCTCCTCAGTTGCAGGGCCTGCGTCTTCTCCCCTCCACAGTACAGGCGCCGATGAGTGATGTCACCGTGCCTGTACTGCGTGCTGCGTGGGGGCGGAGGTCACGTCTCCTCTGTGTAAGCTACAGATGCGGCTCACACAGACGGGACGCCTTCTCCTGTATGTGTGTGTATCGCACATACAGTAGAATGTAGCGCTGTCTGCTGGGGATCTGGGACGAGTGTCCCGGATCCTCAGTAGTGGTGGTGGCGGCGGGTCAGTCCGCCCCTGGCACCCCCCCTTGTGAGCGGCACCCGGGGCGGGTCGCCCCCCCCCCTTAGTACGCCACTGTACAGTTGCGCTTTAAGCCTCCTGGGCATGGAGTTTACCAGAGCTTTACAGGTTGCCACTAGAGTCCTCTTCCACTCCTCCATTAAAGGGGTACTCCACCCCTAGACATCTTATCCCCTATCCAAAGCATAGGGGATAAGATGTCTGATCGCGGGGGTCCCGCCACTGGGGACCCCCATAAAATAGCATGCAGCACCCACCTGTTACTGCTCCGGAAGCGCTGGAGGGTCTGGCTCCTGACTACGGGGACGGAAGATCGTGACATCACGACTCCGCCCCTGTGTGATGTCATGCCCCGTCCCCTCAATGCATGTCTATGGGAGGGGGCGTGACGTGCTTTAGCAAGGTGGTGGTTGTCTTGGAAATGTCTTTGGGGTTGTTGTCATGTTGGTATACTTCACTGAGGCCCAGTCTCCGAAGTAGGGGATCATGCTGTACCTGTTGGCATTCATAGCATTCATGATTCCTTCAATGAACTGTTGCTCCCCAGTGCCAGCAACACTCATGCAGGCCCAGACCATGATACTCCCACCACCATGTTTGACTGTAGGCAAGACACATTTGTCTTTGTACTCCTCACCTGGTTGCTGCCACTCACGCTTGACAGCATCTCAACCAAATAAATTTGTCTTGATCTCTTCCCACTATGGTTCCAGTACAGTAATCCATGTCCATAGTCTGCTTGTCTTCAGCAAACTGTTTGTGGGCACTGACAGGCTGCCCCCAACCCCCACCCCTTCAATTTCTGCAGAAATTCTGGCAGCACTCATACATATATTTACAAAAGACAACCTCTGGAAATTATGTTGAGCATGTGCAATAAACTTCTTTGGTCAGCCATGCCGAGCCTTCTCTGAGTAAAACTTGTCCTGTGAAGTCAGCTCTCCATGCTGCAGCTCAGTTTCAAGGTCTTGGCAATCTTCTAATAGCCTAGGCCAGCATTAGGTAGAGCAGCAATACTTTTTTCAGATTGTTAGAAAGTTCTTTGCCCTGAAGTACCATGTTAAACTTCCACTGACCAGTATTGGAGAGTGTGAGAGTGATAACACCAAATTTAAAGAGTATCTCTCATTAACTTGTTACATTTTATAATCCTCCCAGTTCACTGCCCCCAACATGATAAACCACCCATCTTTATTTTTATTATTTTTTAATTCTCTACCTTGATATTGCTCTGTATTTTCTGCTCAGTCAGATTCACAGACTGGGAAGGAACGTTACCCAGCAGGCGTGACATCATCTGAAGCTATGCAGTGGAGAACTGTATTTCCTGATTTTGGACTTCTGCCAGGCCAGCAGGAGTCCAAAGTCTGTGCAAGAGATAGGGGGAAATGTGCTCTGGACAAGTAGGGAGACACCTAGTGGCAGCTTAGCTTTCTTAAACACAAATAAAACATAGAAAATTTCTTTTTTTTTAAGCAAAGTACATTAGAAAGATTTAGTATTTACCATAAGGAGTGCCCATTAAAGCTCCCTTTCATTAAGGTATATGGACAGCAAATTGTTTTTATCCTTCTACTTTATTAAGCTTTTTGCTGACTTTTGCATATACAGTGAGCTATATTACCCCTACTTTCTCTATATACTTGTACAAAGCCTATATGATTCTCCCCTGAAGACTGCCTTGTATCTGTCGTTTTCTCTTTATTCCAGCCAGTGGGTATTGATTTTCAGATTTTCTCATGCCTGTCCACTATATGAGCTGGTGTTGCCCCATCCTGCTGTTATCTTTAACACCGAGAGACCAGAAAGACCATCTGACAGACTTATATTTTCTTTCTCTGATTAGCAGCTAAATGGTAGGACAATTGTTAATGAAGACTATTTAGAGAGACGCTTCATTTTGCATTCACAAAACAAATCAACAATAAAAAAGGATTAGAAAAACACAATTGTTTTCTTTCAAAAAACAGTGCCTTGTGTCTCTATGTGCTATAGAGATACAGTAGAAAAAGAAAGATGGCACTCACCACATCCTTCCTGCTATCATGTCTGATAGCATCATACCTCACACAGCCTAAGACAAATGTTTTGTTGTTTTTGAAGAAAACAGCCTTGTTTTTCTAATCTCGTTTAACCTTTTTACATATAGTGTTATATTCTTGTGTGGTTAAGCAAAACTTCCTCCGTTCAGACGTGTGTTTTCTCTTTGTTTTTCAGTATTTGCTTAAATAAACTTTCAGTTTCCATCTAGATATAGTCTGCTTACAGTGAGTACAGTCAAAAGAATATCACACAAATCTCGAGTTGTTGCCTGTATTATAGCCCACAATGGGTTTGTACAAGAAACAGTCAAGAATTTGTCAGAACCCCCATAGCAGCCTAGCTGGGCTCCACCTCTGTTGCACTGCATAATTGGAAAGTCAAAGAGGATATAAGGAAGTTCCAGATTAGCCAATCGCTACCTGAGGTAGGTCACTGCAGGGATTGGCTGAGCAGGCACTTACTTGTGTTGAGCACAGGAGGGACTAGACTCTGTCAGAAGAGAACAGTTAGGGGGAGATTTATCAAAACCTGTCAAGAGGAAAAGTTGCTGAGTTGCCTATAGCAACCAATCAGATCGCTTCTTTCTTTTTTCAGAGGCCTTTTCAAAAATGAAAGAAGCAATCTGATTGGTTACTATAGGCAACTAAGCAACTTTACCTCTGGAGAGGTTTTGATGAATCTTCCCCCATTGCTTGTAGGGGAAAATACAGTACCTGACAGAGGGACAACACATAGAAGAGATAGCGGCACATCTATTGCGTATGGATGTTTATAAGGTCTACACCTCTCAGGAAGTGAATGACCAAAGTAAGGTTTGTATAGACACTATGGGGGAGATTTATTAAAACTTCTGCAGAGGAAGAGTGGTGCAGTTGTCCATAGCAACCAATCAGATTGTTTCTCAAATTTTTAAAGAGGCCTGAAAAAAAAATGAAGCAATCAGATTGGTCCCTATGGGCAACTGCACCACTCTTCCTCTACACAGGTTTAGATAAATATCCCTCTATGGCTTTCCTCACAGATTATCTTTTTTGTGTTGTGTTTTTTGTTTTGTCTGATCTCAGAAAAACATGCCATTTTTCCTAAAGCCACCCTAAAGATTTCAGGAAAATATTCTGAGAGCTGGCAATCTATACAGAAAATGGGTATTTTCACTGTTAAATATGTATTGAATAGGTCATATTAATAAATAAATAGGACATATGAGAATCATCCCATGAGAATGGTTAGCAGAATTTATTGGATCAAATTAGCTTTGAAAGGGGTTGTCTTCTGCCTCTTCTAATCCTGGTTGCCGCTTAGAAGAGGAAAATGGACTATAAAACGTACTGCAGCTTTAGATCACTACAAGCTAAAGGGGTTGTCTCATGAACACAACTCCTTCTTAACCCCCTTGCAAAAGTATTCACCCCCACCCCACCTTGACTTTTTTCGTATTTTGGTGCCTCACAATCTGGAATTAACATGAATTGTTTGAGGATTTACAGAACATACCCACAACTTTGAAGATGTTTTTTTTTATTTTTTATTTATTGTGAGGCAAACAACAAATAGGATGAAATAGCTGAAAAAGTCAATTTGTATAACTATTCACCCCCTAAAGTCAATACTTTGTAGAGCCACCTTTTGCGGCAATCACAACTCCAAGTCGCTTTGGATTAGTCTCTATGACTTTGCCACATCTTACCACTGGGATTTTTGCCAATTCCTCCTTCCAAAACTGCTCAAGCGCATCCAAGTCGGATGGTTTGCGCTTGTGAACAGCAATCTTTAAGTCTGAACACAGATTTTCGATAGGTTTGAAATCTGGGCTTTGACTAGGCCATTCCAACACATTTACATGTTTCTCCTTAAACCACTCAAGTGTTGCTTTAGCAGTGTGTGGTGAGTGGTGTGTGAGTGGTACAGGTTTTGCTCAAGAATATCAATGTATTTAGGACCATCCATCTTTCCCTCAACTCGGACCAGTTTTCCAGTCCCAGCTGCTGAAAAACATCACCACAGCATGATGCTGCCACCACCATGTTTCACTCTGAGATAATGTTCTCTATTGAGACTTCGCAATGCAATCGCATGGTCTCAATGGTAGCCATGGCAACCAAAGACCTCCAAGTGGCCACTGGTTACCTGGCTATGGAAGCCAATGAGGCTCTGCCAAAGGCATAGTCTGATCTGCTATGCCTGACAGGCATAATACATTGCAGTACAGATCTGTACTGCAATGTATTATATGTGACAACTTCAGTAGAGAAACAGTAAAAAAAATAATAATAATAATAATAAAATAAATGTTAAACAAAACATAAATAAGAATAAATAAAATAAAAAAAATACACAATCCCCCTTTCCCCCATTATGATTTATGTTTTTAGTTCCCCAAAAAATGATATACACGTATTTGGTAACGCTGCATCCGTAACAACCCAAGCAATAAAACATTTACATTATTCATCCTGTGTGATGAATGCTGTAAAAATTAATAAAAAAAAATTTCCTTAATTTACTTTATGTTAATGCAACCTCTGTAAAACTAAAATAGAAAGTGATGAAAATGTCTCCAAAAATGGTACCTTTAGAAACGTAAACTCATCCCGTAAAAATGTGCCCATACACAACATTGTCGGTATAAAAAATAAAAGAAAATTACGGCTCTCAGAAAATGGCAATGCACAAACATGACTTTATCAAAATAAAAAAAATAGTTTTTATAGTGTAAATATAATAAACCGTATAAACTTATCCTGCAAAAACAAACCTACACATAGCTCCTTTGATAAGTCTCTAAATATGTCTGACATTTTTTTGTTTTTTTTGCTTTAAAAACAGATGTTTTTGGAAGATAGAGATATTCAATGTTTTAGCTTATGATGTCTATGCTGTATATTCTCCATGCAGCAACATATTAGGAGGCTTTGTCTTCAAAGTTGCAAAAAATGTATGTAGATAACAGTTTAAGGCTTTTCACAAAGGTATTTTTCTGGCGTCTTTTGGAAAACTGCCACTGCAGCGGATACAGAAGGAGGGAAAAGTATATGTCCCTTCTCAAAAACTGCAGTTGAAGTTTAAAAAAAAAAAAATGTCAGAAAACCCCTTTGTGGAAACCTAGTCTAATGGCAGGTTAATGGCCTATATCAAATACTGAATAGATTTTTATTAAATGTCCATTTACAGAAAAAGAACTATGTTAATCTATGGGAAAACTGAAGCCGTATATATAATGCATGATTGGTGCAGACAACCAAGGAAACCCGACATAAAATATAAGTGTTATAGTAAAGTTAATAGAGTCTCTTATTTAGTTAATACTCAATAGCAATTTGCTTACTTTACAGCATAAATGTCTGGGTAATTACACATCATATAACATTTACAGGGACGTAGTGTGTAATCAGTGATCAATAAATACCACATACCTCCTGTAGAGGCCATTGTGAAACTGCCTCTAGTGGTAACACTGGCCTGGAAGCAGCAGCATTACTCCGAGACTAAGAAAATGAGTGTTTTTCCCACCCTTACTTCCAAGTATCTTTTTCATTAACTCTTTTATAACCCATGACTAATCGAGCTCTCAGCTATGTTCTGATTTGAGAAGACACGCCTCGGACGTGGCTACTCAAGGCTATGACCAGAGTGTTAGCAATTACACAAAACGAAAAATTATTCTTATAATCTTGGACGTTGGACGCTGCCACTATATCTTTACTGGGTATATATATATATATATATATATATATATATATCATGAATACCAATGACCAATGTCCTTAATACAAGCTCTTATGAAAGAAGAATGTTAAGGGATTTAGCTATACTACAGCATGGTAAGCAAGCATTCAAGGTTACCAGTGCAAGGTCCTGGAAGAAATTTATAGGAATAATCACATATAAGTCTATTTTGATACTGGCTTAGCACAGTGACTATAGAGTTTATATATCAGAAGTTGTCACGATTCGGCTTACAGGTTGTGGATTCACTGTGTCAGCGAGGGATTGGCGTGGACCGTGCCGGTGGACCGGTTCTAAGAGGCTACTGGTGTTCACCAGAGCCCGCCGCAAAGCGGGATGGTCTTGCTGCGGCGGTAGCAACCAGGTCGTATCCACTAGCAACGGCTCAACCTCGCTGACTGCTGAGATGGCGTGGGACAGAAGGACTAGGCAGAGGCAAGGTCAGACGTAGCAGAAGGTCGGGGCAGGCGGCAAGGTTCGTAGTCAATATGGAAAGCAGGAGATCTGGTAACACAGGCTTTGGACAACACTAAACGCTTTCACTGGCACAAGGCAACAAGATCCGGCAAGGGAGTGCAGGGGAAGTGAGGTATTATAGCCAGGGAGCTGGTGGAAGCTAATTAGGCTAATTGGGCCAGGCACCAATCATTGGTGCACTGGCCCTTTAAGTCTCAGAGAGCTGGCGCACGCGCGCGCCCTAGAGAGCGGAGCAGCGCGCGCCAGCACATGACAGCCGGGGACCGGGACGGGTAAGTGACTTGGGATGCGATTCGCGAGCGGGCGCGTCCCGCTATGCGAATCGCATCCCCGCCGGCAATGTCAGTGCAGCGCTCCCGGTCAGCGGGTCTGACCGGGGCGCTGCAGGGAGAGAGACGCCGTGAGCGCTCCGGGGAGGAGCAGGGACCCAGAGCGCTCTAGGTCTTTTTCCTGGCGGAGCTCCTGGTGTCTCTCAGAAAAACGCATGTCAATGCAGGTGGCCAAATGAATAAGTTCTTGCAGGTTGGCAGGAATCTCTCGTGCGGCCAGCACATCCTTGATGTTACTGGATAGGCCTTTTTTAAAGGTCGCGCAGAGAGCCTCGTTATTCCAAGATAATTCGGAAGCGAGAGTACGAAATTGGATGGCGTACTCGCCTACTGAAGAATTACCCTGGACCAGGTTCAGCAGGGCAGTCTCGGCAGAAGAAGCTCGGGCTTGTTCCTTGAAGACACTACGGACTTCAGCGAAGAAGGACTGGACTGTGGCTGTGGCAGGATCATTGCGGTCCCAGAGCGGTGTGGCCCAAGACAAGGCCTTTCCAGAAAGAAGGCTCACTACGAACGCCACCTTAGACCGTTCTGTAGGAAATAGGTCCGACAACATCTCCATATGCAGGGAACATTGAGACAAAAATCCACGGCAGAGTCTAGAGTCCCCATCAAATTTGTCCGGCAGGGACAAGCGGAGGCTAGGAGCGGCCACTCGCTGCGGAGGAGGTGCAGGAGCTGGCGGAGGAGATGGTTGCTGCTGTAGCAGTGGCAGAAGTTGCTGTAACGTGGCGGTCAACTGCGACAGCTGCTGTCCTTGTTGGGCAATTTGCTGCGATTGCTGGGCGACCACCGTGGGTAGGTCAGCGAGACTTGGCAGCGGCACCTCAACAAGATCCGGCAAGGGAGTGCAGGGGAAGTGAGGTATTATAGCCAGGGAGCAGGGGGAAGCTAATTAGGCTAATTGGGCCAGGCACCAATCATTGGTGCACTGGCCCTTTAAGTCTCAGAGAGCTGGCGCGCGCGCGCCCTAGAGAGTGGAGCCGCGCGCGCCAGCACATGACAGCCGGGGACCGGGACGGGTAAGTGACTTGGGATGCGATTCGCGAGCAGGCGCGTCCCGCTATGCGAATCGCATCCCCGCCGGCAATGTCAGTGCAGTGCTCCCGGTCAGCGGGTCTGACCGGGGCGCTGCAGGGAGAGAGACGCCGTGAGCGCTCCGGGGAGGAGCAGGGACCCGGAGCGCTCGGCGTAACAGAAGTGCTTTCAACTGGCAGGATCTAGGTACATACCTTGGTGTAAAAGCGATCTCTTATATCCCTTTAAATTAAGTCCCACCAACCCCAAAGTGGAACTGAGAAAAACTACTCTAAAATGCAAAAACAAAAATGTGCTTGGTTGTTAAGAAGTTAAAGGGGTTATGCAGGAAAAAAAACTTTTTTTTTATACCAACTAACTCCATAAAGTTAAACAGATTTTTTAATCCTTTTAGTAGTAATCAGCTGCTGAAGTTGAGTTGTTCTTTTCTGTCTGACAACAGTGCTGTCTGCTGACACCTCTGCTTGTTTCGGGAACTTTCAAGAGTAGGAGCAAATCCCCATAGCAAACCTCTAATGCTTTGGACAGTTCCTTAGACAAGCAGAGGTGTCAGCAGAGAGCACTGTTGTCAGAAAGAAAAGAACAACTCAACTTCAGCAGCGGATAACTGCTTGAAGGATTACGAATTTTTTTATAGAAGTAATTTACAAATCTGTTTAACTTTCTGGAGCCAGTTGATATATATGAAAAAAAGTTTTTCCTGGAATACCCCTTTAACCCCTTAAGGACTCAGCCCATTTTGGCCATAAGGACGCAGAAAATTTTATTTTTACGTAGTTAAATAGTTACATAGTTAGTACGGTCGAAAAAAGACATACGTCCATCAAGTTCAACCAGGGAATTGAAGGGTAGGGGTGTGGCGCGATATTGGGGAAGGGATGGGATTTTATATTTCTTCATAAGCATTAATGTTATTTTGTTCCAGGAATGTATCTAATCCTGTTTTAAAGCTGTTAATTTTTCCTGCTATGACCAGTTCCTGAGGTAGACTGTTCCATAAGTTGACAGTTCTCATGGTAAAGAAGGCGTGTCGCCCCTTGAGACTAAACTTTTTCTTCTCCTGACGGAGGGAGTGTCCCCTCGTCCTTTGGGGGGGTTTAACCTGGAACAGTTTTTCTCCATATTTTTTGTATGGGCCATTTATATACTTATATACGTTTATCATATCCCCCCCTTAAATGTCTCTTCTCAAGACTAAACAATTGTAACTCCTTTAATCGCTCCTCATAGCTAAGATGTTCAATGCCCCATATTAGTTTAGTCGCGCGTCTCTGCACCCTTTCCAGTTCCACAGTGTCCCTTTTATGGACAGGCGACCAAAACTGAACAGCATATTCCAGGTGAGGCCGTACTAATGCTTTATAAAGGGGGAGTATTATGTCCCTGTCCCTTGAGTCCATGCCTCTTTTTGTACATGACAATATCCTGCCGGCCTTGGAAGCAGCAGCCTGACATTGCATGCTATTCTCTAGTCTGTGATCTACAAGTACACCCAGATCCTTCTCTACCAGCGACGCTGCCAGTTTAATCCCCCCTAATACATACGACGCATGTAGGTTATTAGTACCCAGATGCATAACTTTACATTTATCCACATTGAACCTCATTAGCCAAGTGGATGCCCAGACACTTAGTCTATCCAAGTCATCTTGTAACTTATGCACATCCTCTATAGACTGTACCGTGCTACAAAGCTTGGTGTCATCTGCAAAGATAGAAACAGAGCTGTTAATGCCATCCTCTATATCATTAATAAATAAATTAAACAACAGCGGGCCCAGTACAGAACCTTGGGGTACACCACTAATACATTTTCATTTTTTCCTCCTCGCCTTCAAAAAATCATAACTCTTTTATATTTTCATCCACAAACTAGTATGAGGGTTTGTTTTTTTGCGCGACCAGTTGTCCGTTGTAATGCTATCACTCACTTTACCATAAAATATATGGCGCAACCAAAAAAATACCATTTGTGTGGGGAAAGGAAAAAGAAAACCGCAATTTTGCTAATTTTGGAAGGTTTCGTTTTCACGCCATACAATTTACGGTAAAAGTGACATGTGTTATTTATTCTTTGGGTCAATATGATTAAAGTGATACCCGTGATAACATACTTTTCTATTACTGTTGCGCTTTAAAAAAATCACAAACTTTTTAATCAAATTAGTACGTTCAAGATCCCCCTATTTTGAAGACCTATAACTTTTTCATTTTTCCATATAAGCGGCGGTATGAGGGCTAATTTTTTGCGCCGTGATCTGTGATTTTTATTGGTACCATATTTGCTTAAATAAAACTTTTAATACATTTTTTATAAAATTTTTTTGAATAAAATGTTATAAAAAAGCAGCTATTTTGGACTTTTTTTTATTTTTTACATTATCGCCGTTCACCGTACGGTATCATTAACATTTTATTTTAATAGTTCAGATATTTATGCACGTGGCGATACCAAATATGTATATAAAATATTTTTTTAACACTTTTTGGGGGTGAAATAGGGAAAATGGGGCAATTTACGTTTTTATTGGGGGAAGGGGTTTTTCACATTTTTTTACTTAATTTTTTTACTTTTATTATTACACTTTAATAGTCTCCATAGGGTACTATTTAAAGCAATCATTCGATTGCTAATCCTGTTCAGTGCTAAGTATAGGACATAGCACTGATCAGGGTTATCGGTCATCTTCTGCTCTAGTCTGCGGGAAGGCAGATCAGAGCAGAAGACTCCCGGAAGACAGCGGAGCCAGGGGAGGGGACCTCAGGCTGCCGTGCTGGATGATCGGATCGCCGCGGCAGCGCTGCGGGCGATCCGATCATCCAATTAAGTGACCGCGATCCTGCAGATGCCGTGATCGGTATTGATCACGGCATCTGAGGGGTTAATGGCGGACATCCGCGGGATCGTGGGTGTCCGCCATTACCGGCGGGTCCCTGGCTGCGATCAACAGCCGGGACCTGCCGCGCATGATCCGGGCATCGCTCCGATGCCCGCGGTTATGCTTAGGACGTAAGTGTACGTCCTTGTGCGTTAAGTACCACCTCACCAGGACGTACATTTACGTCCTGCGTCGTTAAGGGGTTAACCTGTTAAGGACCCAGGGCGTACCTGTCCGCTCCCGATCTATAACGCGAGGCCATGGGCCTCTAACAACAGCCGGGACCCGTGGCTAATAGCGAGCAGCATTGATCGTGCTATTAACCCTTTAGACACGGCGTTCAAAGTTGAATGCCGCGTCTAAAATGAAAGTGAAACCATGCCGGTTAGCTCAGGGAGCTGTTCGGGATAGCTGCGGCGAAATCGCGGCATCCCGAACAGCTTACAGGACAGCAGGAGGGTCCCTACCTGCCTCCTCGCTGTCCGATCGCCAAATTACTGCTCAGTGCCTGAGATCCAGGCATGAGAGTCAAGCGGTAGAATCATCGATGAGTGGTTTCTTATGAGAAACCAGTGATCAATGTAAAAGATCAGTGTGTGCAGTATTATAGGTCCCTATGGGAGCTATAACACTGCAAAAAGAAAGTGGAAAAAAAAAGTTAATAAAGATCATTTAACCCCTCCCCTATTAAAAGTTTAAATCACCCCCCTTTTCCCATAAAAAAAAAAAAAACAGTGTAAATAAAAATATACATATGTGGTGCAGAAATGCCCAAATTATAAAAATACGTTGTGAATTAAACCGCACGGTCAATGGCGTAGGGGAAAAAAAATTCCAAAGTCCAAAATAGTGTGATTTTTAGGTGAAAAATTTAAAGAGTTATGATTTTTTAAAGGTAAGGAGGAAAAAACAAAAATGGAAAAACCCTGGGTCCTTAAGGGGTTAATCTTAACAATTTTACATATTACCCTCTTTATGGACAGACATTAAAGAGCTGGCCATAAACAGGGTGATATGTAAAATTGCTCTATTCTAAAAGAACTAGCCTTATTCCCAATGTGCAATACGCAAATCAAGGCAAATATAACTAAAACAGTGCTCTTTAACCCCTTAAGGACCAGGCCCATTTTGTTTTTGCATTTTTGTTTTTTCCTCCTCGCCTTCTAAAAATCATAACTCTCTTATATTTCCATTCACAGACCCACATGAGGGCTTGTTTTTTGCGTCACCAATTGTACTTTGTAATTACATCACTTATTTTACCATAAAATGTACGGCGCAACCAAACAAATATTATTTATATGGGAAAATTGAAAAGAAAACCGCAATTCAGCAAATTTCGGAAGGTTTTGTTTTCACGCTGTACACTTTCCAGTAAAAATGACATGTTTTCTTTATTCTGTGGGTCAATACAATTAAAATTATACCCATGTTATATGCTTTTCTATAATTGTACCACTTAAAAAAAAACACAAACCATTCAAACAAAATTAGTATGCTTGAAATTGCCCTATTTTGACCACCTATATCGCTCTCATTTTTCCATATATGGGGCGATATGAGGGCTAATTTTTTGCGCCATGATCTGTAGTTTTTATCAGTACCACTTTTGCTTAGGTTTTACTTTTTATAATTTTTTTATTATATTTTTTGGACTTTTTAAATTTTTTTTACGTTTATGCCGTTCACCGTACGGGATAATTAGCAATATATTTTAATAGTTCAGACTTTTACACACGCCTAGATACCAAATATGTGTATTAATTATTTTTTTTACGCTTTTTGGGGGTAAAATGGGAAAAAAGGACGTTTTACTTTTTTATTGGGGGAGGGGATTTTTCACCTTTTTTTTTCTTTTACATTTTTTTACTTTTCTTTTTACACTTTTTATGTCCCCATGGGGGGCTATTCATAGCAATTATTTGATTGCTAATACTGTTCAGTGCTATGTATAGGACATAGCACTGATCAGCATTATCGGTGATCTTCTGCTCTGGTCTGCTCGATCTCAGACCAGAGCAGAAGACCCCGGGAGATGGCCGGAGCCAGGTGAGGTGACCTCCGGCTGCCATGCTGGATGATCGGATCCCCGCGGCAGTGCTGCGGGCGATCTGATCATCCATTCAAAGTACCACACTGCCGCAGATGCCGTGATCCGTATTGATCACGGCATCTGAGGGGTTAATGGCTGATAGCAGCCGGGACCTGCCGCGCATGAAGCGAGCACTACTCCGGTACTCGCGATCATGACGGCGCATAAATGTACGTCATGGTGTGTTAAGTACCACATCACCATGATGTACATTTACGTCCGTTGTCGTTAAGGGGTTAAAGAGGGCTTCACACCAAAGCAAGTGATAGCCTATACAGCTCTTCATTCTGCTGATCAGTGGGGATTCTGCATTATGCAATTCCTTGCATGGGTTATAAAATCCTTTTTCTACATTTTGCTATTTTGTAAAAGCCAAATCCTATTAGTTAACAACCAATTACAGCTCTGCTTTCTTTCTACAAATGAACTGTGATAAGTAGCTGTGGTTGCTACTTGTCTAAGACCAAAATTAGACACATTTATGTTTTAGAAAGATTGCTAAATCTGGACCTAAATACCTAATAAATATCATCTATACATTGTGCCACTGTCCTGCTAAAAATGCATTGCACTTCAATGTTAATCTAATAGCTGATATCTGTCGTAGATGACACTATGTGGGTACATATGGAGCCACCTTTTCTAAGGCTAAGACACAAAATGAAATTTTAATTGAAGACCCTATATATTACCTATGATATGTTAGTAATAAATACTGACATAATAGGGTTCTTATTTATGAGAGAATATGAATAGATTTATCATTTATTCATTGGATCTGGATGGATAATGTAATTCACTATAAAATGCTAAAATATGTATAATTTATAAATGTTAATTAGCATTTACCATACCATACATTGTTTACAGGGCCTCAGTTGGGATGCAAATATGTCAAGTGTAGGGATGGGGATTATTATTATCATTACACTGCAACCAAATATTCTCCAATCTAGTCTGTTTTCTTTTTATTAAATTAACTATCTGTTAGCCTTTGTAGCATTTTATAGCAGATTGTATAAACATTATAGGAGTTATCCAGTGTTTAAAACTTTAGCTTTAATTTATGTCCCGCCGCTCCTCTGATGCGTCAGTATCACTCTCCCATCCTTCAGCCCCATTCTGTGTCCAAACACATAACACTGCGCTGAGCTTATTGCCTGCTGCAGCGATGTCCCGCCTGGCCGGTGATATTCTGAGTGGTAGTGTGATGTAATGGGCCCTAGCCCCGCAAGAAGGCAAGGCCTGGGCCCGTGACATGACACTGCCAGTCAGCAATAAGCTCAGCGCAGTGTGATGTGTTGGGCCCCAGAATGCCGAAGAAGACCAGGGTTGAAGAACAGGAGACTAATATAGGCGGACTGGGAGAGCCATTGGAGGTAAGTTAAAATGTGTTACTTTTTTTTTTGCAGCAGCAGCCCAGGCAGAATAAAAAACACAGGATAACTGCTTTAAACATGATGGGAATATTGTGGCTCACAGATATTTAATATAATTTATTTTACTGCAGTTCTTAAATAAAATGACATCAAGTCCTTCAAGTTCAACCTATAACCCTACTGTGTTAATCCAGAGAAAGGCAAAAAAAAACTTTTAAGGCAGATGTTATTTCTAAGGACTCATGCACACTACTGAGATTCTATGTGCAGCAGGTGCCGCTGAAATTAATAGGTTCTAAAGCCGCATATGCGCTGTCTCCACTTACAGCAATGCAGTTCTGGGCATTCTTTCGGCAGAATACGGAATTTGATTTTTCCATCAAAATTCGCATTAGAAATTCTGGAGTGTGTACAGTGAAGAGTACAGCAGAATCCTATTGAAGACAATGGGAGGCTGCTGTACCGTCATCTCTGGCCGGAAATTCAGTAGTGTGCAATTCCTTTCTGACTCCAAATACGGCAACCAGAATAAATTACCAGATCAATTTCCCACCTTTAGAAATTTAGAAGCCTTGATATTTTTCAAGAAAGGTATTCAGGCCCCTATTGAACATGTAGTCAATGAATCAATCATCAGAACATTGTGGGAAATAAAGAAACCTGCTCTTACTTTACGCTGCATGCTAAAACTGGTGGCTTCCTTCTCTATTGTAGTTATTAGTGAATTGTGACTATAAAGAACACTTATACAACTGTGTAGCACGTATGAGGAGACAAAGCACACTTTTCTCAAGGATTCATAAAAAGAAGTAGTCAAAGCTATGATTAGCACTGAGGTGCCAGGGGATCCTGCTTCTCCACCTCTGCATTCCTAGTTGTAATTGTATGTTGTGGTAAAGTATTGTCAAGGTATTAGACACATACACGACCAACTTATTCTGTTAGAAATAGGAGTATGTTGCAAAGCATGCATATTGAATGTGTGCAGGTGTGGGAAGAAACCGAAGTACCAGAAGGAAACCCACATAAATATGGGTGAACATACAAACATCATGCAGGTGTTTCCATTGGTTGAGTACAAAGCCAAGGCCCCAGTGCTGCCAGGTAACAGTGTAACCACTAAACCAATCCACTGAACATTTTCACTGACAATATGAATATATTCATTTTAATAAATAGTAAAACCTAAATATTAAGTTTGTTTGTTCTTTGCAGCATAATCCATTTTCTACTCTTGTTGGTTATAAAGTATGGACCAGTTCAAAGATTGCTGACAAATCTCTTACGTATGTTAGTTTACTTTGAGTTAAAAATTGCACAAAGCTTAATTTCTTCATTCATATTTGTTACGCCGAGCGCTCCGGGTCCCCGCTCCTCCCCGGAGCGCTCGCAGCGTTCTCTCATTCGCAGCGCCCCGGTCAGACCTGCTGACCGGGTGCGCTGCGATATTACTCCCAGCCGGGATGCGATTCGCGATGCGGGACGCGCCCGCTCGCGATGCGCATCTCGGCTCCCGTACCTGACCCGTTCCCCGTCTGTGTTGTCCCGGCGCGCGCGGCCCCGCTCCTTAGGGCGCGCGCGCCGGGTCTCTGCCATTTAAAGGGCCGCTGCGCCACTGATTGGCGCAGCAGGCCTAATCAGTATTCTCACCTGTGCACTCCCTATTTATACCTCACTTCCCCTGCACTCCCTCGCCGGATCTTGTTGCCATTGTGCCAGTGAAAGCGTTTCCTTGTGTGTTCCTAGCCTGTGTTCCAGACCTCCTGCCGTTGCCCCTGACTACGATCCTTGCTGCCTGCCCTGACCTTCTGCTACGTCCGACCTTGCTCTTGTCTACTCCCTTGTACCGCGCCTATCTTCAGCAGTCAGAGAGGTTGAGCCGTTGCTGGTGGATACGACCTGGTTGCTACCGCCGCTGCAAGACCATCCCGCTTTGCGGCGGGCTCTGGTGAATACCAGTAGCAACTTAGAACCGGTCCACCAGCACGGTCCACGCCAATCCCTCTCTGGCACAGAGGATCCACCTCCAGCCAGCCGAATCGTGACAGTAGATCCGGCCATGGATCCCGCTGAAGTCCCACTGCCAGTTGTCGCCGACCTCACCACGGTGGTCGCCCAGCAGTCGCAACAGATAGCGCAACAAGGCCACCAGCTGTCTCAACTGACCGTGATGCTACAGCAGCTATTACCGCAACTCCAGCAACAATCTCCTTCGCCAGCTCCTGCACCTCCTCCGCAGCGAGTGGCTGCTTCCGGCCTACGTTTATCCTTGCCGGATAAATTTGATGGGGACTCTAAGTTTTGCCGTGGCTTTCTTTCACAATGTTCCCTGCACTTGGAGATGATGTCGGACCAGTTTCCTACTGAAAGGTCTAAGGTGGCTTTCGTAGTCAGCCTTCTGTCTGGGAAAGCTCTGTCATGGGCCACACCGCTCTGGGACCGCAATGACCCTGTCACTGCCTCTGTACACTCTTTCTTCACGGAGATTCGAAGTGTCTTTGAGGAACCTGCCCGAGCCTCTTCTGCTGAGACTGCCCTGTTGAACCTGGTCCAGGGTAATTCTTCTGTTGGCGAGTACGCCATCCAATTCCGTACTCTTGCCTCCGAATTATCCTGGAATAATGAGGCCCTCTGCGCGACCTTTAAAAAAGGCCTATCCAGCAACATTAAAGATGTGCTGGCCGCACGAGAAATTCCTGCTAACCTGCATGAACTTATTCATCTGGCCACCCGCATTGACATGCGTTTTTCCGAAAGGCGTCAGGAGCTCCGCCAGGATATGGACTTCCAGCGAGGCGGTTTCTCTCCCCGGCTTCTCTCTCCTCTGGTCCTCTGCAATCCGTTCCTGTGCCTCCCGCCGTGGAGGCTATGCAAGTTGACCGGTCTCGCTTGACACCTCAAGAGAGGACACGACGCCGCATGGAGAATCTGTGCCTGTACTGCGCCAGTACCGAACACTTCTTGAAGGATTGTCCTATCCGTCCTCCCCGCCTGGAAAGACGTACGCTGACTCCGCACAAGGGTGAGACAGTTTTTGATGTCAACTCTGCTTCTCCACGCCTTACTGTGCCTGTGCGGATATCTTCCTCTACCCTCTCCTTCTCTGCTATGGCCTTCCTGGATTCCGGATCTGCAGGAAATTTTATTTTGGCCTCTCTCATCAACAGGTTCAACATCCCAGTGACCAGTCTCGCCAGACCCCTCTACATCAATTCTGTTAACAATGAAAGATTGGACTGTACCGTGCGTTACCGCACGGAACCTCTCCTAATGTAAATCGGACCTCATCACGAAAAAATTGAATTTTTGGTCCTCTCCAACTGCACTTCTGAAATTCTTCTTGGATTACCGTGGCTTCAACGCCATTCCCCAACCCTTGATTGGTCCACAGGAGAAATCAAGAACTGGGGTACTTCTTGTCTCAAGGACTGTCTTAAACCGGTTCCCAGTACTCCCTGCCGGGACCCTGTGGTTCCCCCTGTAACCGGTCTTCCTAAGGCTTATATGGACTATGCTGACGTCTTTTGCAAGAAGCAAGCGGAGACTTTACCCCCTCACAGGCCTTATGACTGTCCTATTGACCTCCTCCCGGGTACTACTCCACCCCGGGGCAGAATCTATCCTCTGTCTGCTCCAGAGACTCTTGCCATGTCGGAGTACATCCAGGAAAATTTAAAAAAGGGGTTTATCCGCAAATCCTCCTCTCCTGCCGGAGCTGGATTTTTTTTGGTGTCCAAAAAAGATGGCTCCCTACGCCCTTGCATTGACTACCGCGGACTTAATAAAATCACGGTAAAAAACCGCTACCCCTTATCTCTTATCTCGGAACTCTTTGATCGCCTACAAGGCGCCCACATCTTTACCAAACTGGACTTAAGGGGGGCTTATAATCTCATCCGCATCAGGGAGGGGGACGAATGGAAGACTGCATTTAACACCAGAGATGGACACTTTGAGTATCTGGTCATGCCCTTTGGCCTGTGCAACGCCCCTGCCGTCTTCCAAGACTTTGTTAATGAAATTTTTCGTGATCTCTTATATTCCTGTGTTGTGGTTTATCTGGACGATATTCTGATTTTTTCTGCCAACTTAGAAGAACACCGCCAGCATGTCCGCATGGTTCTTCAGAGACTTCGGGACAATCAACTTTATGCCAAAATGGAGAAATGTCTCTTTGAATGTCAATCTCTTCCTTTCCTAGGATACTTGGTCTCTGGCCAGGGACTACAAATGGACCCAGATAAACTCTCTGCCGTCTTAGATTGGCCACGCCCCTCCGGACTCCGTGCTATCCAACGTTTTTTGGGGTTTGCCAATTATTACAGACAATTTATTCCACACTTTTCCACTATTGTGGCTCCTATCGTGGCTTTAACCAAGAAAAATGCCAATCCCAAGTCCTGGTCTCCACAAGCGGAAGACGCATTTAAACATCTCAAGTCTGCCTTTTCTTCTGCTCCCGTGCTCTCCAGACCTGACCCATCTAAACCCTTCCTATTGGAGGTAGATGCCTCCTCAGTGGGAGCTGGAGCTGTCCTTCTACAAAAAAATTCTTCCGGGCATGCTGTGACTTGTGGTTTTTTTTTCTAGGACCTTCTCCCCGGCGGAGAGAAACTATTCCATCGGGGATCGAGAATTACTGGCCATTAAATTGGCGCTTGAGGAATGGAGGCATCTGCTGGAGGGATCAAAATTTCCAGTTATCATATACACTGATCACAAGAATCTCTCCTATCTCCAGTCTGCCCAACGACTGAACCCTCGCCAGGCCAGGTGGTCGTTGTTCTTTGCCCGCTTTAACTTTGAAATTCATTTTCGCCCTGCTGACAAGAACATTAGGGCCGATGCCCTCTCTCGTTCTTCTGATGCCTCTGAAGTAGAGGTCTCTCCGCAACACATCATTCCTCCGGACTGTCTGATCTCCACTTCTCCAGCCTCCATCAGGCAAACTCCTCCAGGGAAGACCTTCGTTTCTCCACGCCAGCGTCTCGGGATTCTCAAATGGGGACACTCCTCCCACCTCGCAGGCCATGCGGGCATCAAAAAATCCTTGCAACTCATCTCTCGTTTTTATTGGTGGCCGACTCTGGAGACGGATGTTGTTGATTTTGTGCGGGCCTGTACTGTCTGTGCCCGGGATAAGACTCCTCGCCAGAAGCCTGCTGGTCTCCTTCATCCTCTGCCTGTCCCCGAACAGCCTTGGTCACTGATTGGTATGGACTTTATCACAGACTTACCCCCATCCCGTGGCAACACAGTTGTTTGGGTGGTCGTTGATCGATTTTCCAAGATGGCACATTTTATTCCTCTTCCTGGTCTTCCTTCAGCGCCTCAGTTGGCAAAACAATTTTTTGTACACATTTTTCGTCTTCACGGTTTGCCCACGCAGATCGTCTCGGATAGAGGCGTCCAATTCGTGTCTAAATTCTGGAGGGCTCTCTGTAAACAGCTCAAGATTAAACTAAACTTCTCTTCTTATTATCATCCCTAATCCAATGGGCAAGTAGAAAGAATTAATCAGGTCCTGGGTGATTATTTACGGCATTTTGTTTCCTCCCACCAGGATGACTGGGCAGATCTTCTACCATGGGCCGAATTCTCATACAACTTCAGAATCTCCGAGTCTTCTGCTAAGTCCCCATTTTTCGTGGTGTATGGCCATCACCCTCTTCCCCCCCTCCCTACCCCCTTGCCCTCTGGTTTGCCCGCTGTGGATGAAGTGACTCGTGATCTTTCCACCATATGGAAAGAGACCCAAAATTCTCTTTTACAGGCTTTATCCCGGATGAAAAAATTTGCCGATAAGAAAAGAAGAACTCCCCCCATTTTTGCTCCCAGAGACAAGGTATGGCTCTCCGCTAAATATGTCCGCTTTCGTGTCCCCAGTTACAAACTGGGACCACGCTATCTTGGTCCTTTCAAAGTCTTGTGCCAGATTAACCCTGTCTCTTACAAACTCCTTCTTCCTCCTTCTCTTCGTATCCCCAATGCCTTCCATGTCTCTCTCCTTAAACCACTCATCATTAACCGCTTCTCTCCCAAACTTGTTTCTCCCACTCCTGTTTCCGGTTCTTCTGACGTCTTCTCCGTGAAGGAGATTTTGGCCTCCAAGACGGTCAGAGGGAAAAAAATTTTTTGGTGAATTGGGAGGGCTGTGGCCCAGAAGAGAGATCCTGGGAACCTGAGGACAACATCCTGGACAAAAGTCTTATTCTCAGGTTCTCAGGCTCCAAAAAGAGGGGGAGACCCAAGGGGGGGGGGGTACTGTTACGCCGAGCGCTCCGGGTCCCCGCTCCTCCCCGGAGCGCTCGCAGCGTTCTCTCATTCGCAGCGCCCCGGTCAGACCTGCTGACCGGGTGCGCTGCGATATTACTCCCAGCCGGGATGCGATTCGCGATGCGGGACGCGCCCGCTCGCGATGCGCATCTCGGCTCCCGTACCTGACCCGTTCCCCGTCTGTGTTGTCCCGGCGCGCGGCCCCGCTCCTTAGGGCGCGCGCGCGCCGGGTCTCTGCCATTTAACGGGCCGCTGCGCCACTGATTGGCGCAGCAGGCCTAATCAGTATTCTCACCTGTGCACTCCCTATTTATACCTCACTTCCCCTGCACTCCCTCGCCGGATCTTGTTGCCATTGTGCCAGTGAAAGCGTTTCCTTGTGTGTTCCTAGCCTGTGTTCCAGACCTCCTGCCGTTGCCCCTGACTACGATCCTTGCTGCCTGCCCTGACCTTCTGCTACGTCCGACCTTGCTCTTGTCTACTCCCTTGTACCGCGCCTATCTTCAGCAGTCAGAGAGGTTGAGCCGTTGCTGGTGGATACGACCTGGTTGCTACCGCCGCTGCAAGACCATCCCGCTTTGCGGCGGGCTCTGGTGAATACCAGTAGCAACTTAGAACCGGTCCACCAGCACGGTCCACGCCAATCCCTCTCTGGCACAGAGGATCCACCTCCAGCCAGCCGAATCGTGACAATATTTTAGCCCTTTGATATGCAATTTGCACCCTTCGCTAATTTTTGTGGGAGTGTCTTTTCTAGAAATGCATGCTGGATGTAAAGTGAATCAAGAATGCTACTTAGGTGTACTGGGGTGTATGTCATTTCTCTGGGTCAATCTGGTTCTGTCCTCTTTCTTTATACTTAACTATTTATGCATAACTATGCATAACTATTTTTATTAGCCATCTAGTCCTACAGACTGTCATGTGTGCCCTCCTCCCTATCTAGACTTTTATACAATATACTCTGTTTGGTTTGTCTTCCCTGAAGACTTGGTAATAAAATTAGCACCGTTTTTTTATTTTTCCCAAAATAGTAGATTTTAGTCTTGGCATCTTTTCTTTGGTGGTTTTCTCATTTCAAGTCATATCATTCATTCATCATGTGACTCAAAACCCACATTACATTCTAAAGTGTCTTCCTTATGTGAGAAGATCCCATGACAAAACGCCATTGTCTCCGCATGCTAAAATCTTTATAAAACTACCAGTGAGCCTAAAAACGCCAAGGAACAGTGAAAAAAACCCAAGTGGGTTTAGTGATTTGAACCCAGAGCTATTAGGCAACAGTGCTAACCACTGAGCCACCATGCTGCTAGAATGGTCTTGTAGTAATACAGAGTCTATGATTTCCCTAACATATAAAACTAAAAAAATAAAATAAAATAGAGATCAGCAATAGTGCTAACCACTCAGCCACCATGCTGTTCTTAGGATGAATATGCCAATTAATACAAAGGTATGCATTTCCCTGCCTTGAGGTAGCATAGGCAGAGCTACATGTAGAGAGGAGGTAGAGCAGTAGCCTTGCAAAGCTGACTGGGATGTCAGCCCTGGCGACCCCTGCGACCCGGATATGATGTCAACAAACACACATCAGAAAAGCAGCAAAAGAGGATACCCAGGGGCACAGAAGCAAAGAACTAAGGGAAAGGGAGGTACAACAAATAGTCGTCTGTTCCCATAAGAAAATAAGGTCATACAACCCCTTTAAAAATTAAATAAATCTTTGAGCCCATCTGCATGTTGTAAGCTGCAGTCATGGATTGACAGACAATAATGCAATAACAAAAAGGTTACCTTTCATAAAGCTGATGACCTTTGACAAGTTATAAAATAATACCTCCACAGGCCATCAGCTATATGATGGTGCATTCACATCTCGTTTTCACTCCCACTCAGGTGGGAGACTTTTGAAAACACTTCCAGCCATACCCCATTCATTTCAATGAACCATCCAGAGTCAGTGAGTGACTTCGGTCGTCACATTTTCCAACCGAATCCTGATTTAAACTGGACTGAAAAGAGCAGAAGACCACAGTTAACAGTCCAGTTCGATTATTGGATATGGTCGGAAAATTATGGTCGGAAAATCATTATTGAAATGAATGGGGTATGGCACAGGTCCGGCATAGATATGGCAGTAGGTGGTTTTGACATTTTCTGGCTGCCAGAGAGTGGAAACGAGATTTGAATGCACCCTAAAAGGTAACTTTTGCATTATCCCATCATTATCTGCCAGCCCCTGTCTGCAGCTCACAGCATGCAGATGGGCTGAAAGATTTACTTTAACCCCTTAAGGACTCAGGGTTTTTTCACTTTTGCACTCTTATTTTTTCCTCATTACCTTTTAAAAATCATAACCCTTTAAATTTTGCACCTAAAATTCCATATTACGGCTTATGTTTTGCACCACCAATTCTACTTTCCAGTGACATTAGTCATTTTACCAAAAAATTCTCGATGAAACGGAAAAAAATTAATTGTGCGACATAATTGAAATAAAAATGCCATTTTGTAACTTTTGGAGACTTTCGTTTCTACACAGTACATTTTTCGGTAAGAATGACACCTTTTCTTTATTCTGTAAGTCCATATGATTAAAATTATACCCTACTTATATAGGTTTGATTTTGTTTTACTTCTGGAAAAAAAATCATAACTACATGCACGAAAATTAATACGTTTAAAATTGTCATTTTCTGACCCCTATAACTTTTTTATTTTTCCGTCTACGGGGTGGTAAGAGGGCTCATTTTATGCGCCGTGATCTGACGTTTTAGAGGTACCATTTTTGTATTGATGAGACTTTTTGATCGCTTTTTATTCATTTTTTCATTATATAAAAAGTGAACAAAAAAAAAGCTATTTTGGAATATTTTTGTGCGTACGCCATTGTTAATTAACAATATATTTTTATAGTTCGGTGACACCGCATATGTTTATTTTTATTTACACTGTATTTTTTTTTATGGGAAAAGGGGGGTGATTCTTATTTTATTAGGGAAGGGGTTAAAGGATCTTTATAAACTTTTTTTCACACTTTTTTTTTGCAATGTTATAGCTCCTTCTCGAGGCTATAACAATGCACACACTGATCTTCTACATAGATCACTGCCATGCATTAACATGGCAATGATCAGTGTTATCGGCGGTCGATTGCTCAAATCTGGATTTCAGGCTTGGAGCAATCAATCGCCCATCGGATGCGCCGGAGGCAGGTAACGGACCCTCCACTTGCGTTCTAATACCTAGTGGCAGAAATGCATTGCAGGTAGTTGTTTTGACACTTAAAGGGCTTTGTAGTTTCCTATTACCATAAATTACCCCAGAGGTGTGGCACCACTGGGCAGGCTGGGCCCTAAGGCCCTGTCACCTAAGGGCCTGTAAGAAAAAGTCTATCCCTACAATTCCTGTAAGGAAAAATCCAGGCAGAGTAGACTCAGCTGAAGATGCCTGTGGGGAAAATGTCTCTCCCTAGCGGTCATACCACCATTAAATGCCCATAAAGGGAAAGTCATCAAGTTTCACATGAAAAATAAATACAGAAACAAAAGAGTATTCAGTACCCGAGCATGTGGAAAAAGACTAATAGAGCTCTACAATGACAGGTCTATGTTTCTCACGGTTCGTAGGTCTGAGCCGAGAGGAGACACCTGCAAGCATGCAGGGAGCAGGAGTTGTCCGGCTCTCTCGCATGTTGTAGGGAGGTTCAGCTATATTTACTATATGTCGTAGTCCCGGCTGGAGCCCACAGGAACTCCAGCCGGGACTACAAAATATAGTAATTTTGTGGACCTGAGGAAGGCGCAAGTGTGCGCCGAAACGCGTTTTCCCTTTTCTATTTGACTTCTTTTTCAAGAAAAGTTAGTCTTGTGAAACTGGCTAATTATGGTGTAGCCTCTGTATTCCATCACCCTTGCTCAGTAGGGGACCCTGTGTTTACACACTGTTTAAAAAAATAAAGGGAACACTAAGATAACACATCCTAGATCTGAATGAATGAACTAATTGTATGAAATACTTTTGTCGTTACATAGTTGAATATGCTGACAACAAAATCACACAAAAATTATCAATGGAAATCTAATTTATCAACCCATGGAGGTCTGGATATGGAGTCACACTCAAAATCAAAGTGAAAAACCACACTACAGGCTGATCCAACATTGATGTATGTCCTTAAAACAAGTCAAAATGAGGCTCAGTAGTGTGTGTGGCCTCCAAGTGCCCGTATAACCTCCATACAATGCCTGGGCATTCTCCTGATGAGGTGGTGGATGGTCTCCTGAGGGATGTCCTCCAAGACCTAGACTAAAGCATCCGCCAACTCCTGGAAGTCTGTGGTGCAACGTGGCATTGGTGGATGGAGTGAGACATGATGTCTCAGATGTGCTCAATCAGATTCAGGTCTGGGAAACAGGTAGGCAAGTCCATAGCATCAATGCCTTCCTCTTGCAGGAACTGCTGACATACTCCCGCCACATGAGGTCTAGCATTGTCTTGCATTAGGAGGAACCCAGGGCCAACCGCACCAGCATATGGTCTCACAAGTGGTCTGAGGATATCATCTCGGTACCTAATGGCAGTCAGGCTACCACTTACAAACACATGGAGGGCTGTGCAGCCCCCCAAAACATGCCTCCCCACACACTTACTGACCCATCGCCAAACCGGTCATGCTGGAGGATGTTGCAGGCAGCAGAACATTCTCTACAGCGTCTCCAGACTCAGTCACGTCTGTCACATGTGCTCAGTGTGAACCTGCTTTCATCTGTGAGGAGCTCAGGGCGCCAGTGGCGAAATTGCCACTCTTGGTGTTCTCTGGCAAATGCCAAACGTCCGGCATGGTCTTGTGCTGTAAGCACAACCCCAACCTGTGGATGTCAGGCCCTCATACCACCCTCATGGAGTCTGTTTCTGACCGTTTGAGTGGACACATGCACATTTGTGGTCTGCTGGAGATCATTTTGCAAGGCTCTGGCAGTGTTCCTCCTTGCACAAATGCGGAGGTAGCGGTCCTGCTGCTGGGTTGTTGCCCTCCTACGGCCTCCTCCATGTCTCCTGATGTACTGGCCTGTCTCCTGGTAGCGCCTCCATGCTCTGGACACTACGCTGACAGACACAGCAAACCTTCTTGCCACAGCTCGCATTGATGTGTCATCCTGGATGAGCTGCACTACCTGAGCCCCTTGTGTGGGTTGTAGACTCTGTCTCATGCTACCACTAGAGTAAAAGCACCGCCAGCATTTAAAAGTGACCAAAACATCAGCCAGGAAGAATAGGAACTGAGAAGTGGTCTGTGGTCACCACCTGCAGAATCACTCCTTTGTTGGGGGTGTCTTGCTAGTTGCCTATAATTTCCTCCTGTTGTCTGTTCCATTTGCACAACAGCATGTGAAATTGATTGTCAATCAGTGTTGCTTCCTGAGTGGACAGTGGGATTTCACTGAAGTGTGATTGACTTGAAGTTACATTGTGTTGTTTAAGTGTTCCCTTTATTTTTTTTTAGCAGTGTATGTCTGGTCAATTACCACCAATTTTATTATTATTATTATTATTTTTTTTCTTTGTCCATTATACCCTATAGTTGAATATTTTCATATTTATGCCATATGAACCTTGACGTGCTGTGATCACCCTATCAGTGCTTGACTGTTTTATCTCGATCGTTGGGGTATGTGTCTATCTTATTTAATTTAATTTTGCTGTCCCGTTTCTGTTTTCTGAATGACGCATTCATGCTCTGTTTGTAAATATCAGCCGTTCAAACATCCACTGCCATTTAATATCATTTTGTTCACACATACATTAGCCACTCTGTGTCTGACAGTGGGGGAACGCTCGGCGCATGTCATAGCGTCTAAGCTCCAGTAACACCCCCTTTGTTGTGTCATGCAGGGGGCGCGATCATGCGCTATAAGATCCCGCTCGTTGGACCGAAAGTTAGGTCAGATGCCGGAACCTCGCTACAACAAGCAAGAGAGCTACTGAGTAACCTCGCTACAAACGACTCAGAACTACTGAGTAACATAGTACAGCTCTATTAGTCTTTTTCCACAGGCTTGGGTACTGAATACTCTTTTGTTTCTGTATTTATTTTTCAGGTGAAACTGGATGACTTTCATTTCATGGGCATTTTAATGGTGGTATGACCGCTAGGGAGAGAAATTTTCCCCACAGGCATCTTCAGCTGCATGGATTTTTTCTTACAGGAATTGTAGGAATAGACTTTTTCTTACAGGTCCTGTTGGTCACCACCCATTATCTAATTGGAATATTGTAATTTATTATCTGTTGGTCCTATAATCTTCTGCATATACCCCCCTGATGACGCCATGTTAATACCTAGTGGCAGAAATGTGTTGGAGGTAGTTGTTTTGACACCTAAGGGGCTTTGTGGTTTCCTATTATCATAAAATACCCCGGAGGTATGGCACCACAGGGCTGGCTGGGCCCTGCAGAACCCACTGGGTGCCTGTATTTGGATATACTTGGACTGTTTTGTTTTGCTTTTTGAGTTTATTCATGGCACTTGGGCACATTAGTTTGTCATCTTAAATTGTACCTAGTAAAAGTTACATTTTATACACGTCCTGAGCACACAGTCTCTTATTAGTTCTTGATTCAATGCTGGATATAATTTATACTATTGTGGGTTTGCATAGTACCCTATACAAAATATGTACGTGTTTTGTTATACTTTGAAAACAAACAACTGGAATATCCAAGAACTATACAATGGACTATATAACAGTGGAAGAAAGATTATTAGGACACCAGTATCAGAATGGGTTCTATAGTTTGAGAAGTGAATTCATAGAATGACAAACCATACCAGTAAGTAGCGACACAGATGTTATGGCTAGATGCTTATGGAATAACAAATGGCATTGATGGCTATAAATAAATGAGTAATAAATTATGTATAATTGAGGATTTTTTTTTAAACCGGTGGGTGGCGGCAGCGACTCCGGATGCATGCCGGGCCCTTCCCATGGATCGCCCCAGCTGCGGCGGTAGCTTCTCTCCTACCCCTCACCCTGACCGATGCTGCCTTGTGCCCCATCCTTCGGGAGGTCACTGCAGTGGGGGTGCCGGGGGCCGGCGCCTCGCCTTGGCCAGCGCCTAGCAACTGACTTAGAAATGGTGCGGACCAGGGGAATCCGACTGTTTAATTAAAACAAATCATCGCGAGGGCCCGAGGCGGGTGTTGACGCACTGTTATTTCTGCCCAGTGCTCTGAATGTCAAAGTGAAGAAATTCAATGAAGCATCGGTATATATTTAGAGAAATTGCATACATATTCTTGTGTCCAAATTCCAAAGAAAGAGCTCAGTGCTGGTTTAAAAGACATACAAAAAGAGTGCAAGACAGTTCTGCCCAATGATAAAAAAAATACTAAAAAAAATAATACTTAGGGAATCTTCACATGACCCAAGATTCTCCCTTCCATTGACATCACTGATGTCGTACACTCACAGTCACATCAAACAAAAAACACTAATGTTTCGTTAGTATGCACAACAGGAAGCAAATCCAAACTGATGTAGAAAAAGCACAGTAACACAGAGGGTATAAGATTTCACAGTCTTTGATACCCTATTACAAAAACATAGCAAGAATTCAGACCGTAGGATTTCCATCTGGTAACTCTAAGAGATCACATGCTTGTCTTTCTCCATTTACACGGTTATTGATCATGACAATATTTACAGAAGTCACATTTTAGTTCATCATGTGAAAATAAATTTTTTAGTCCATTATCTGAAAAGCTAATCAAGTACTAAATGATATTCAGTATGAAGACCAAACAGGATCTGTTGTGAGCATACATTGTTCTGCAATACTGTTTTACTATACTCTCTAGGCCCAATGTGGTGAGCTTACATTGTATAGCTATATGGCTGGTCTAAAATGGTCATCAAAAGCATAATGTGTATTTGTTTATGGTGAACTAGTTCATATGGAGTATTTTATATTTTTGTTAGGCTGCATTCACACCACGTTTTTGCAATACAGTTCCTGTATCAGGTTTTTGATGAAAAACGGATTCCTCAAAACCTGACTAAACTGTATCAAAATGTGTGTACAAATTTCAACCCGTATACAGTTAAAAACCGTATACGGTTTGAAAAATGATGTCCAATTGCATCTGTTTTTTAAGAAAAAAAAATGTATACTTTTTTTTTACAATTTTCACTCCATTTTGAATAAAGTTTCACTTGTTTGACGGTTCAGTACGGTTCCCATTGACTCCCATGTTTAAAAAAAAAAACGTATACGGTTTAATACAGTTTTTCACCCGGACCAAAAACCGTGATAGAGAGTCAATGCATACGGTTTTCAATACGGTTCCATACGGTTTACTAATTGAAAACGTATACGGGAACTGTATTGCAAAAAGTGGTGTGAATGCACCCTAAGTGTACAGCACTGTATTTAGGAACAAACTATTTCTTGTTAAATTATCAACATGAATTTCCTAAATTTAGCTATCCGAATACATTTACAACCATTTTTATTGCTTCAGTGCATTAAAAGAATACATGGACTATTTACTTAATTCCGGAGGGTGCATTACAGTTATTGTGTGTATTGGTATTTGCACTGTTTCTTATAACTGAGTGAAGACTGTATACTTAACACTGTATTTTCTGCATTCCAGCCACAGCACAGGATAAGTGAGAATATGTGTGTATAATTTGTCATTTCAAGCTTCTCTGGTGTAATTATTAGAATTGCCTATGGCTAATTTAACACTTCAAGTGGATTAGTCACTTGGGTCAGTATTTAGGCTGCCCCTCTCCTTCAACACTGGGAGCTAAGGATTACCTGATCACCGGAGGCTCAAATGAGCTTCACACATGGTGTCATTAAGGACAACATGATCTTGCTATGCACTTGTAAATATGCGCTCTGTTTACAAATTAACAGTGGTCTTTAGAAGAAAATATGTTCTTAAACCTGCCCCGATGACCCTGGAGTTTATTTGAACCCATACAAGATGAATGGGGAGTGGTGGGAAGATACCTGTTTGAAAAGAACGGCCTTAACATCGCCTCACATAATCTGGAAAAGTCATGAATCCTTGGAGAATGGCATTTACTACTGAAATGTATAGTCCTTTTCAGATACAGTGAATAAAATGAAAACTGGTAAAACAGTATTTTCTGCACCAGGCCAATTTTATTTAGCATTTTCGTTTTTTCCTCCTCGCTTTCTTAAAATGATAGCTCTTTTATAATTTCATCCACAGTCAAGTATGAGGGCTTATCTTTTGCGTGACCAGTTGTCCTTTGTAATGACATCACTAATTTTACCCTAAAATGTATTGTGCAACCCAAAAAATACTATATATGTGACAAAATTGAAAAGAAAGCCGGAATTTTGCAAATTTTGGAAGGTTTTGTTTTCATGCTGTACAATTTATGATAAAAGTGACATGTTTTTTTAATTCTGCGGGTCATGATTAAAATGATACCCATGATTGCATACTTTTCTATCATTGTATTGCTAAAAAAATCTAAACATTTTTAGACAAATGTTAGTGTTTTAAATCCCTCTATTTTGACGACCTATAACTTTTTCATTTTTCCGTATAAGCGGCGGCAGTATGAGGGCTAATTTTTTGTAGTATGATCCTTACTTTTTATTGATATCACATTTGCATATATAAAACTTTTTTGTATGTATAAAATACATTTTTTATTAAAAATTAAAAAAAATTGGAATATGATGTGACAAAAAAGCAGCAATTTTGGACTTTTTTTTCACGTTTACGCTGTTCCCCATACAGGATAATTAATATTATATTTTGATAGTTCGGACATTTATGCACACGACGTTACCAAATATATTTATAAAAAATGTTTACGCTTTTTGGGGGTAAAATGGGAAAAAAAGACATTTAACTTTTTTATTGGGGGAGGGGATTTTTCCAATGCATAGGGCATAACACTGATCAGTGTTATCAGTCATCTTCTGCTCTGGTCTGCTCAGGAAGTTTCAGCTTAGCTTTAAGCTTAGTGGCCAGAATGGAAACTGCAAGATTTGTGCATTATTTTAAAATATAGATAATAAAATGGTAAATATAGATCATAAAACAATAGATTTTCTGTTGACACATTCCCTTTAATGCAGTTGATGTTCAAGGAGTACCTGTCACCAAAGTAAGCTTTTAATATATTGTTCCTTATGTAATTATAAGACACTTTACTATTTACTTGCTGTTAAAATTCTCAACCTTTATATGTTTTTAATGTGATTGAAAAAAATGGCCACAAGGTGGCTCTGTCCCCTGCCGCAAGTCAAACAGTTAGTTTGGTCTCCTCCCAGCCTGGCAGAAGTCCAAACTCAGGAAGTGTGTGTGGGGCATGGTGAAACACAGCTCTCGCAGGCTTCAGTGATGTCACGCCTGCTGGGGAATGTCCACTTTCTCCTGCCGGAAGCTCACACAATGTGAGCAAGGGGAGAGGTATCATACAGACCTTTTCAAAGCTCAGATTTTTTTTAGGGGCAGGAGGGGTGTTAGGAGTAGTTAGGGAATATAATCTGAGTTCATTTAGAAAATATGGTTTGATGACAGGTACTCTTTAACAATGAGTTGTTCATGGCAATATAGATAAATAATATATTTGTAAAGTTTATAAAATAATATTACTGTAACTTTAGAATAATATTTCTTTGTTGACAAACCTTGTATATGAAATTAAATATCTTCTAAAACAGTGATATTCTGTGTGTGCACTTTTTGATTTTTCATAACCTGTCTTTCTTGTTTTTGAACAGAAAACCTTTTTCCTTTACGTTTTATTCTGAGCTGTAAACAGTAATTGCTTTTTTTTTTTTATCAGAAGAAGCAACATGGCATGCTATACATTGTTAATAAAAGGAATAACAAAAACAGTTTGTAAGCAATAAAAAAAGGGAATAAAAACACAGAGTATATTCACATCAAGTTCTAAAGGCTATATTAAAAAATGTAAGATTTATTGCATTTCCCCACATTTTAGCAGGATTGTTTTAGTGGCACGTATACAGATTGTATAAACCTCTTTCAGGTAGATTGAACAATTGTAAAAATACTGATGTTCTGAGCAGAGAGGTTCAGGTTGCAGTTATTAGCATGTAAGAGCACATTATGTATTTGGACATCTCAGTCAGACCAGTACTTCAAAGCATCTGGGGGGTGTTTGAATCCACTCATGACACCAAATTGTGATGGAGGCAGGAGTACGATGCTGCTCCCCCCCCCCCCCCAATAAATGTCGCAGACGAAAAACAACATCTTGTCTTATATTGTATCATGTGAAGAGAACCCTATATGTTTGGGGTTCATCTAATAAAGGTGGCCATGCACCTTCAATACTTCTGGTCCCGCCATACACTATGGAGAGAGCAGGGGTGAGGCACTGACTGCTCAATATATAACCTAGATTGTCATGTACAGACTCATATGAGGGCTTGTTGTTTTGCAGGCAATTTTTATAATTTGGGGGGGGGGACTTTTTATTTTTTTTACGCTGGTTACCATGTGGTCAAACTGGCATGTTATCTTGATTCTTCGGGTCAGTACTATTCCATTGGT
The DNA here is from genome assembly GCF_029499605.1 of Hyla sarda. Taxonomy (NCBI): domain Eukaryota; kingdom Metazoa; phylum Chordata; class Amphibia; order Anura; family Hylidae; genus Hyla; species Hyla sarda. Next base: position 175,742,067 of record NC_079189.1, on the reverse strand, counting down.
TCTCTGTATGTTTTATTTTATTACAATATACTTTTTTCTTTTTTTTATGACTGTACCTAAAATTACATTATTTTGACCCTTATAACTTTTTATTTTTTCACCTATGGAGCCATTTTTGGGCTTTTGTATACACTGTAATCTCTAGTTTTTGTTGGTATCAGCTTGAAATAGTTTAGACTTTTTATATAGATTTAAAAAAAATGTTTTCTGGGATGCGATAAAATGCAATTCTGGAATTATTATTATTATTATTATTTTCGTTTAAACTCTTCACTGTGTGGGATGGTTACTGTTATTATTTTGTACAGTACATATGTTTGATGTTTAATTAATTAATTAAATGAGAAAAGAGGGATGATTCAAATTTTTGTTATTAGGGTAGGGGGGGGGGAGGGTTACGCCCTTAACAGTGCCATAATGGATAATAATTTATGCTTTGTTAAGGGGTTATCTGCATTCAGAGATACTTTACAGCAAGCCCCATTAAAAAATTTACACAATTTACAGTATACAGTTCTTTCAAAAAACACATCTTGGAAAGTTTAACACAAAGTCCTTCTCCCTACTCTGCAGGGCCCCTGCTAATGGTGCTTGTGCCTAATGGTCTTAGTGTAATCAAGGCTTTTTGGAAGGAGAACTCTCGCTAAATCTCTAGCAAGAATGGCCAAGCTTTCATCCAAAGCACTTTAACTAAATTTTTCCCCTACTTCATGACCACAGTGCCTTCCATCATGGCACCTTCTCCACTGAGCTTAGCTTAAAGTAACTCAGAAGAGTTGACCTTGAGTCAGTTACTTGAACAACCAACTCCTTTGATAGTGAATAAATGACTCTACATATAACTATCAATGTTTAAATATAGTCTGAATGTTTAAATGAGTCTGTATCTGATCCTACAAAATCAACTGGTTCTTAGTACTCACCCCATTAAGATGACCAGGGGCCTCTACACAGATTGGATTCACAGCTTATCCTGATAACTTTGATCTCAAACTACTGGCTAAGCTGAGGTGTTTAAAGGGAACCAAGCATTAGATTTCACCATATATAATGCTGGGCCACACATTATATATGGTTAAATCATGCCCGCAGGGATGGTGAGGATAGGAATTTATAAAGTCTCCCCCACCACCCAGTAAGTAGTCCCCTGGGCGGGGAGCTATACTTACTTGGTCCCGTCACTCTGGTCGTAGTGGCGCTCCCTCAGCATGATTGAATGCCTGTGTCACTGCTCTGCTCCGTCTGCTTAGGCAGCAGAGTGATGACGTAGGTCTTCAATCACTCTGAGGTGGCATCAATATTGCTAGAGCGACAGGACAAAGTAAGTATAGCTCCCTGCCCAGTGGACTACTAACGGGGAAGTGGGGGAGACTTATTAACTTTATATCCTCACCATACCTGCGTGCAGAAATGTCACGATCACACCCTATCGGTCCAGCTACGACGCTAGAGAGAGTGTGATGGTGCAAGGGTTAAGGCCACCAGACCTCTGCGTATCCACTACTAGTCCCAGCAAGTCACCAAATTAACCCTTAGATAAACGTGTTTCCACCAGAGCTGCCTTCAGAAAGGTGAGCTCCTATATTTAGAGATCAAAGACCAGAGCTGATTAATTAAACATTTAATCTGATAAAAGGTATCACAGTGCTATGCATAAAAATAAACAAATGACATACAGTTACAAAAATATGAAAGAGTTTAGCAAGGCAAGTTCAGAAAACAAAAGATGAAGTTCTTACAGCATGATGATGTAGCAGTCCATGAGTGAGTTCCAGCTGTTCTTAGGATGGTCTTGTCAGCTTATGGCACAGCCTTGAACAACCTGAGTCTAGCATTGTTAAATATTATATATCTGCCTTTTTGGAGGGAGACTCCATTCCCCCCTCCCCTCTGATCCAACCAGGGGGGCACCTCTGTCCCTGGCCCTCTTATCTGGTTGATTATATGATGGGACCAGAGTGTCCCTTACATCCTGCTGCTTCAGAAGAGCCTCTGACTTCAAAGTAGATGTAAACAAACAGCCAGACCCCCAATAAAATGCAATACACAAGAAGGATACACCGTCTGAATGACCTCTCACCCATGTCTTGGATAATACATAGATACAATTATAATTTATAATACACATATAGGATTTTAATAATCAGGCCTTGGGCCTGACAAGAAATGTTACCTGACAAAAAAGATTTTACTATATAACACATTGGCATGTGTTATGTATGGTAAAAACTAATGCTTGGTTCTCTTTAAGACTAATGGTGTTGGTCCACCAGAGGGTGAACATCAAATATAATTGGACCTTCAGATATAGGTGGAACTTCCAGTTTCCATATCAGCTAAAAATTCTACTACATTGAGTTCATGTGTGGTATCCTGGTCCGGAACACACCTGTCTACCTGCCCTGTCAGGTGGATGTCACATTATTGTGTCTGCTCAGGCCCACAGCTCCAGAGTTAAATGTCAAATATTTATATTGTATTCTTATGTATTGCTATTTATTTAATGTATTTATATTTTCACATCATTTTCACGTATTTTCATCGTCATGAATGTGTTAACTGTAACTGTGTGGGAGGATACATAGGGAATCACATGAGCATTCTGGTCAATTAGGGCCTCCTGCCCTGCTCACCCAGGTCTGTTTAGAGAGAGGAGCTAGTTAGTTAGTTAGTGAGGAGAGTAGAGTCAGAGCTATGTGAAGGATCTCTGTAGTATACCTGCCCCATACCATTAATGGGGACAGGTTCCATGTCTTTCTTCTAAGCCTACCTTTTCAAGAGTCGTTGTCTGACTTCATACAGATCCTGCTGACTAGGTCAGCAGTCTAACCACGTCAAGTTCTGACAAGTCAGCTTTGGGGAGAAACACCAAGTGAGCCCATGGGCCCTATAGCAACCAAAGGATAAGGTAAATGAAAACCTTTAGCAACTCTGGTCCAAATAAGTCCACCCTGGCGGTAAGCCCTAACACTGGAACCACGTGCATGAAAGTCTAGGCTGGCGGCAGCTATCTCCTTTCTTCTAAGTCTGTGTTTGCCACTTTGTGTAGTCAAGTCTCAGTCCGTCAATCTAGCCAAGTCAATGCTAGCTCAGTCCAAGTTATATCATAGATAAGGAGGACTACAAGTCCAAAAGTGCCAAGAAAGTACCTGTGGTTCCCTACTGCTACCTTAAGCGTAAATCACATTTAAACTGAACTGTACCTGTTATATCACCTGTCTGCAATTGCTGAAGTAAAGTTCAAAAGTGGTTTCCCTAACCTTGCATTTGGGGTATTCCTCACTCGGTGCTTGGCATCGGCAACCGCTTCATCCTTGGAGTGTGGTGGGTTAACACTCCTGGCTTCTCGAATACTCTTATGGTCACATCACCCCACAGTACACTAACAACCCCTTAACTCCATCTCTCCACAGATGGATGATGGAAAACACAATCTGAATTCAGAAAGAATCTGAATGGACCTGCAAGAGGTTCCTTCTCCCAACTGCAGTGGCCCACCCATACACAGACACCAACTCAAGGCACCCAATGTCCCTTTCCTTCCAGGTCTGAAGACAATTGGATGAACTGATCGAGACTCTCTTGTCACTGGGACCAGTGAATAATCCATTTAGTTACTGATCAGCACAGGGGCACTTTCTACTTGTTACCTGCTATGTTCATCCTGAAAGAATATACCCATCATTTTAATATTAAAATCACTTACAACTAATGTAAATAAAATTGAATAATTCAAGACAATAGCATCTGTCTCTAGGTAATATTAGGCAATACGTGAAAAGTCAGTTCATGAAGGTTGATGTGTGGAAGCAGGAGAAATGTTTCCAATATAAGAATCTTAGTGACTTTGACAGGGGACAAATTCTGAAAACTAAACAATGTGGTCAGAAGAACAGGTCCAAAAAAAAGGCTTTGTGTTGTGTTCCTCGGGTGTAGTGGCTAGTTCTAGTAAAAGTGGTCCACGGAAAGACAAATGGTGAACTGGCACTCAAAACTTGTTGAGGCAGGAAGGTTAGGCTGGGCTAGCTATTCTGTCTCAAATTGGTGAAAATGTATTGTTGGGTATAGTAGAAATGTGTCACTGCACAGTGTTGTTATTGCTTAAAGGGGTATTCCAGGAAAAAAAACTTTTTTTTACATATCAACTGGCTCCAGAAAGTTAAACAGATTTGTAAATTACTTCTAATAAAAAATCTTAATCCTTCCAGTACTTATGAGCTTCTGAAGTTAAGTTTGTTCTTTTCTGTCTGAGAGTTCTCTGATGACACGTACCTCGGGAACCGCCCAGTTTAGAAGAGGTTTGCTATGGGAATTTGCTTCTAAACTGGGCGTTTCCCGAGACACGTGTCATCAGAGAACTCTCAGACAGAAAAGAACAACCTTAACTTCAGAAGCTCATAAGTACTGGAAGGATTAAGATTTTTTTTATAGAAGTAATTTACAAATCTTGTAAACACAATGGAGAGGCTCCTGTCTATCTGACCGTCACTAAAGACCCGAGCGACCCAACAAACACCTATACCCACGGTGTAAAAAATAAGGACAATGTGTTAAAAGTAAATGGGGCTCAAAGGTCAAAGATATCTGGTTTAGAATAATTTGTATTTATTAATATAGAATATAAAATGAATTAAATAGGGAATGCACAGGGCCCTTGTACTCCCCTAATTAATTTAATACACAGTAAAATATATATAATAATCCCAATATAAAAATAGCAACTAAAAACTAAAATTAAATACAAACTAAAAATAACTGTAAAATTAAATACAAACTAAATAATAATTTTTACAGTTATTTTTAGTTTGTATTTAATTTTAGTTTTTAGTTGCTATTTTTATATTGGGATTATTATATATATTTTACTGTGTATTAAATTAATTAGGGGAGTACAAGGGCCCTGTGCATTCCCTATTTAATTCATTTTATATTCTATATTAATAAATACAAATTATTCTAAACCAGATATCTTTGACCTTTGAACCCCATTTACTTTTAACACATTGTCCTTAATTTACAAATCTGTTTAACTTTCTGGAGCCAGTTGATATATAAAAAAAAGTTTTTTCCTGGATAACCCCTTTAAATGGGTTCTCTCATCCAACATTTGAAGCAACATGATGTGAATGCGGCTCTTGGAGCAAGCAACTAATTGCCCTTGTTTCACTCCTTATATCCCAGCAGCTGATTGCCAGAAGAAGCGACACCCAGCCAAGAAGTTCTTCTGCAGCAAGTGCTGAAATGTATTTTTACAAATTGGCTTTTAATTCTGGGCCATAGAGGTTGGGTCCTGAAGAAGATACTAGTCTACGACTATTTGCTTTATTGGCGTGGATTGGCAAAGTTGTCTTCATAAAGCAAGTCTTTTAACCCTTTAAAGTGGTTATGCAGGAAAAAACTTTTTTTTATATATATATCAACTGGCTCCAGAAACAGATTTGTAAATTACTTCTATTAAAAATTCTTAATCCTTTCAGTACTTTTGAGCTGATGAAGTTGAGTTGTTCTTTTCTGTCTAAGTGCTCTCTTATGACACGTGTCTCGGGAATCGCTCAGTTTAGAAGCAAATCCTCATAGCAAACCTCTTCTACTCTTTGCAGTTCCCAAGACAAGCAGAGATGTCAGCAGAGAGCACTATTGCCAGACAGAAAACAACAACTCAACTTCAGCAGCTGATAATTATTGAAAGGATTAAGATTTTTTAATAGAAATGATTTACAAATCTGTTTAACTTTCTGGAGCCAGTTGATATAAACAAATATAAAAATAAAAAGTTTTTTCAATTTCATGAAAATTTTGAAAATGTTGCATTTTTCTAACTTTGAAACTCTCTGCTTGTGAGGAAAATGGATATTGCAAATAAATTATATATTGATTCACAAATACAATATGTGTACTTTATATTTTCATCATAAAGTTGACATGTTTTTACTTTTGGAAGACATCAGAGGGCTTCAAAGTTCAGCAGCAATAATCCAATTTTCCACAAAATTTTCAAAATCGGAATTTTTCAGGGACCAGTTCAGTTTTGAAGTGGATTCGAGGGGTCTTCTTATTAGATATACCCCATAAATGATCCCATTATAAAAACTGCACCCCCAAAGTATTCAAAATGACATTCAGAAAGTGTGTTAACCCTTTAGGTGTTTCATAGGAATAGCAGCAAGGTAAAGGATAAAATTCGAAATTTTCATTTTTTACACTCGCATGTTCTTGTAGACCGAGTTTTTGAAATTTTACAAGGGGTAAAAGGAGAAAAAGCCCCCAAAAATTTGTAACCCAATTTCTCTCGAGTAAGGAAATACCTCATATGTGGATGTCAAGTGCTCTGTGGGTGCACTACAAGGCTCAGAAGGGAAGGAGCAACAATGGGATTTTGGAGAGTGAGTTTTTCTGAAATGGTTTTTGGGGGGCATGTCATATTTAGGAAGCCCCTATGGTGCCACAACAGCAGAAAACCCCGCACATGGCATACTATTTTGGAAACTACACCCCCAAGGAACGTAACAAGGGGTCCGCTGAGCCTTTACACCCCACAGGTGTTTGACAACTTTTCGTTAAAGTCGGATGTGTAAATTAAAAATTTTTTCACTAAAATGCTGGTTTCCCCCCAAATTTTACATTTTTACAAGGGGTTATAGGAGAAAATGCCCCCCAAAATTGTTTTTGGGGGGCATGTTGCATTTAGAAAGCCCCTATGGTGCCAGAACAGCAAAAATAACACATGGCATACTATTTTGGAAAATACACCCCTCAAGGAACACAACAAGGGGTACAGTGAGCATTAACACCCCACAGGTGCTTGTCAAAGTTGGATGCGAAAATGAAAAATTTGATTTTTTTTCACTAGAATGCTGATGTTACCCCAAATTTTTCATTTTCACAAGGGGTAATTGGAAGTCCCAGCATGTACAGTCTCTCAGTCCATGCTGTGAGTTGTATTTTTGCAACAGCTGGAGGCACACTGGTTGCAAAACATTGAGTTAGGTAAAAAACTCTGTTTTACAACCAATGTGTCTTCAGCTGTAGCAATACTGCAACAATCAGCATTCATTGACAGCCGAAGGGCATGCTGAGAGTTGTAGTTTTGCAACAGCTTGAGGCACACTGCTACAACTCCCAGCATACCCTTTGGTAGTCTTTGCATCCTGGGAGTTGTAGTTATGTAACAGCTGGCTGCACACTTTTTCATAGAAAAAAGAGCCTCCAGCTGTTGCATAACTACAACCCCCACCATGCACAGACTAGCAAAGGGCATGCTCGGAGTTGTAGTTGGAACTCCACTAGTTGCAAAACTACAACTCCCAGCATGCCCTTTGGCTTTTGCATGCCGAGAGTTGTTGCTAAGCAACTGCAGGAAGTGAAGAGGCCTTACCTCCTGCTGTATCCTGCCCTGGGACGCCGCCGCTGCTGCAGCCGATCCTGATGCTCCCGTCGCCGCCACCGCACCAGAGGGGACCCCTGCCGGACCAGGGCAAGGTAGGAGACCCCCTCCGGCGCCGATCTCCGCTCCGATCGCCGTCCCCAGCAGGTCCGTGACTGATCGGTCGTTCCGACCGATCAATCACGTGATCGCAAGCCCGTGCCACTCACTCCTGCTGAGTAAGGGTGAATGGGGCTGTGTCGGACATGTGTCGCGATCAGCGATGTGTGGTATTAGCCGCGGGTCCCAGCCGTTGATGAGCGCCGTGACCGACGCGATGTGATGCCGGGTCGCAGTGCGACCCCGCTTCATATCACGGGAGCCGGCGCAGGACGTAAATATACATCCTGCGTCGTTAAGGGGTTAAGGCCAAAATGGCGTAAGTCCTTAAAGGGTTAAAGGGAAACTCCAGTGGAAAACAATTGGAAAACAAATGTTTTCAAATCAACTGGTGCCAGAAAGTTAAACAAATTTGGACATTACTTCTATTTAAAAATTGTAATCTTTGCAGTATTTATCAGCTGCTGTATACTACAGAACAAGTTGTATAGTTCTTTTCAGTCTGGCCACAGTGTTCTCTGTTGACACCTCTATTCGTGTTAGGAACTGTTCAGATTAGAAGCAAATCCCCATAGAAAACCTTTCCTGCTCTGGAAAGTTCCTGACGTGGACAGAGGTGGCAGCAGAGAGCACTATGGTCAGACTGGAAAGAATTACACAACTTTCTTTTTAGTATATCTGTTGTATACAGCAGCTGATAATTACTGAAAGGGTTAAAAAAAATGTAATAAAATTAATTTACAAATCTGTTTAACTTTCAGGCACCAGTTGATTTGAAAACATTTGTTTTCCACCGGACCACCTCTTTAAGGCTGAAGATATGAAGCTACTCACTCACTATTTATACTATACTATAGTTATAATTATTCCTCATAATGTTAGGGGTTTTAATATACCTCTAAATAGACATAAAGCTTTCCTGCATTACCTTATTTAAAGGCCATTAGTGTTGCTCGCAAATATTCGCAATACGAATTTTATTGGCGAATATCGCATATTCGCGAATTCGCGAATATTCGCGAAAATAGCACTATATATTCGTAATTACAAATATTCGTAATTTTTTTTATTTTTTATTACAGTACACATAACAGTGATTATCCCTCTCTGCTTCCAGCTTGTGTGGTGTAAAGAAGGCTCTAATACTACTGTGTGAAACTGGTGTGCGAATTTTCGCATATGCGAAAATGTGTATACGCTAATTTTCGCATATGCGAAGTTTTGCTTGTACTGATTTTTCAATATGCAAATTTTCGCATAAGCTAATTTCCACATACGCGAATTTTTGCATATGCGAATTTTTGAATATTCGTCCATATATTCGCAAATATTCGCGAATTCGAATATGGCCTATGCCGCTCAACACTAAAGGCCATACATCAAATGTATTCAGGAGACCCACTTTTAAAGCTCTTTTGCTCCAATATAGTTTGAGTTCACACAATTTGAGTTCACACAATTTAAAACGTATCACTATAAAAAAAATAAAAATAAAAAGATATTAAATCACAAAGCAGATTTATTGTTCCGAAATGTTCATTTTTCATGCTGTCCTCAAAAAAATATATAAATATTTAAAGGGGTTATGCAGGAAAAAAAACTTTTTTATATATATCAACTGGCTCCAGAAAGATTTTGTAAATTACTATTATTAAAAAAATCTGAATCCTTTCAGTACTTATGAGCTGCTGACGTTGAGTTGTTCTTTTCTGTCTAAGTGCTCTCTGATGACACGTGTCTCGGGAGCTGTCCAGAGTAGAAGCAAATTCCCATAGCAAACCTATTCTGCTCTGTGCAGTTCCTGAGACAAGCAGAGATGTCAGCAGACAGATAAGAACAACTCAACTTCAGCAGCTGATAATTATTGGAAGGATTAAGATTTTTTAATAGAAGTAATTTACAAATCTGTTTAACTTTCTGGAGTCAGTTGATCTAAAAAAATGTTTTTCCTGGAATACCCCTTTAAGCTCTGCTCTCTATTAACTGGTAAATTATAAGCATTTTCCAGTGCAGTTATATATAGAATGGTCATCTTTAATATGTTTATTTGACTCTCTGTAGACCATTCTTTTCTTGGTACTGACAATACTGACAAGCTTACTACTTCTAGAGATCTCCTCTGTTCACAAAATTAAAGGATCACTCCTTGACAAAACTTTTTCTCAGAGCTCCACATTTGTCTTACTCTCATATAGATTGACTAAAATCCACTCAAGCTATATCATCTTAAATTCAAGTTAGACATATTTCTTGCACATGAATATACCTTGATATGGGACAATGTATCCATCTCCCCTGCTAAAATATCCAAACAACATGATATCTACAAATCATTATTATTTCTGACTTTCAGCCTATATGGATTTGGATGGACTACAAGGACTCCAAGATTAGCCACATTTTTCAGAAATTAACGAGAAATAAAAAGGGAATTTCTCTACTGAGAATGCATTGGTGAGATGGCTGTCTATATTAAAGGTTGTAGACCAAATCAGAACCTGTAGGGTAATAACTAAGGAAATAAGAGATGTAAAATTATAGCATAATCTGCTCTATACTTCTTCTGCAGATACTGCCCTCCGATCGACTGAAACTCACTAACATGCTTGATAAGTAGGGATGAGCAAATCGAACCTGAAGAATCCGAATTCGTTAAGAATTTCAGGAAAAATTCGATTTGCAACGAATCACCACAATTCAATTGCGCAAATCGTTTAATTAAACTCCATTTAGTGTGGTCCAGGCTCCAGGGCATCTAAAATGGTGGATCCACATGTGAGGACATGGGGCAAGGAATCCTGGGAAGGTGGGAACAAGGGTAAGCAGGATGACCCTGAATCACATGCAGTATGCAGCCTATGAGCAGCCAGCCACCCCTGTGATGGCACAGCCCTATATAATCGGCAGCCATCTTGCGGCCACTCACTTCAGCCATTTATTGCAGAGAGCTAGAGCAGGACAGAGAGCGCTGTGTGTTGCACAGAAAAGCATTTGTACAGTAGTAATTCACCTCCCAGTCATATCAGTGCTCTGTTGCAGAGAGAGAGGGACCGAGAGCAGTGTGTGTTACACAGAAAAGCATTTTAACAGCAGCGATTCACCTCCCAGGCACTACAGCGTTCTATTACAGAGAGCAGTGTGTTGCACAGAACAGCAGCGATTCACTCAAGCCCAAATCCTACCTAAAAGCACTGATAGGGAAGGGAGGGAGATTGAGAGAGAAAGTGCAATTTTTGGTGTAGTACACAGCGACTGTGTTCTGCAACACTGGTGTGTACTGCTGTTGTTGTACACAAATACTTTTTTAAGCGTACTGTAGCACGTTTCTGCCCTCAAAATTCCATACCACATATGTACATCTAAGTGGTGTACCATTTTGTTCCTGTTTAAGTCTTAAAGGAGTAGTCCTTTTCTTATTTTATTCAGTCCGGGCTGCAAAAAAAAAAAAGAAAACAAACTTTCTCTTGCCTGCCTACGCACCCCCGGAGCTCCGGTACAGGTGTTCGGTTTCCGAGCTGTTTGCTTCTTACTTCCTGTTAGCACATCACACGGAGCTTCAGCCTATCACCGGCCGCAGCGATGTCCCGCCTCGGCCGGTGATAGGCTGAAGCTCCATGTGACGTGTCGGGCTAACAGGAAGTAAGAGGCAAACAGCCGGGCGACCGAACACCTGTACCGGAGCTCTGGGGGCGCGTAGGCAGGCAAGAGAAAGTTTGTTTTCTTTTTTTTTTTCCAGCCCGGACCGGATAAAATAAGGAAAGTGCACACCGGACTACTCATTTAAGGGCCTAGATACTGTGAAAGGCAAGCAAAAAGTACACACCAGCTAGGGCTGTACACAAATACTGTTTTACGTGTAGTGGAGCGTATTGTACTCCCCTCATACACGCACTAAGTGTGTCAGGCAGAGAAGTGCCAGGACATACAGAGGAGTGGAAGAGGCCTAAATTCATCAGGCAGAGGTCGCAGCAGACTAGGGGCGAGTGGCAGCAGGAGTCACAGCGAGAGGCCTGAGCTCCCTTCTAGCGGTCGTGTCTCGACCAGCAACCCATCTGCCGTCATCGATTGGTTAACATGGTCATCCACTTCATCATAAGTGACATCTGACACCCCCAGCCAACAGTCAGTGGGTTCCCCAGACACAACCCTCAGTTGGCATGGCCCAGAAGCAGTCCCTGTCCTCCCATTTTCTCTGTCCTATGCTGTTCCCTCCCAAACAGAAGTATTGTATGCTGTGGGTTCAGCTCCACTATTTAGTGAGGATGACCTAGAGGACAGTCAGCAGCTACTGCCCAGCCAAAAAGAGGAGACATCCGCCGCTTCCTCCGCTAGGCGAGCAAGTAGTGATGAGGAGAGTGGCGTGGGAGGTGGTGTTGCGAGTGTTCAGGCTCCTGAAGCAGACACTGTTAAGGAACATGAGGAGGACTTCAGTGACGTGCAGACACAACTCGATGATGATGAAGCCGATCGCACTTGGGAGCCGGGTTCAAAAGGGGCTTCATCATCATTAGGAGAAGAGGGTTGCAGGTTGCTAGTGAGGCGGCAACTGAGCCAGCAAGGTGGTAGCATGGTTGGCAGTCAGCATGTTGGCAGCAGTGGAAAGTCTGGAGCCAAACATGCCCAAGGTAGACCACCTGCTTCACGGCAGCCTACCTTCCCGGGAGGTAGTGGAACAGGGGTTCCTGGAGTCGGCACCAGTAGCAGTTAATCAATGCGGACTGTTGGTGGGAAAATCAGCTACTCAGTGGTGTGCCAGTTTTTCATCAAGCATCCTGAAGAGGTTAACATGGCCACATGCAAGATTTGTTAGCAGAAGGTGAAGCATGGCCAGGGTCCCAATGTTGGCAACACGGCCCTGTGTCAAAATATGCAGCATCACCATAAAGCTGCCAGGGAAAATGTGGTGGTCCACCCTGCTGCATCACCCAGTGGCACACCGCTCCCTGTTTCAGCCAGCCAAGGCTCCACCACCTCAGCCAAAGGGAGCTGTGTGTCTTACCCAACTTCTGTCACTCCAGATGCTCCTGTCCTCCTACTTCGAGTCAGTCATTCTGCCAGCAATACATCGGCGAAGTCATGTCCAAGAGACAACAGTATGCGCCCACGCATCCAACGGTGCAGAAGCTGAATGTGCTCCTGTCCAAGTTGCTGGTGCTGCCTTCCCTGCCGTCATTTCTTTGCAAAGAAGGCAGTACCAGCACTGCACAATTTTATGGAACAGAAGGTGGGCCTGTCCTTGAGACTGTTGGTATGTACCAAAGTGCAGGGCAGCGGCGACGTGTGGAGCTGTTACTATGGTCAGGGACAATACATGTGCTTTGTGGCCCACTGGGTGAATGTGGTTCCTTCACAGCCACAACAGCAACTTGGACAGGTCACGCTTTCGCCTCCTCGCTCTCAGGCCATTGGTCCTTTGACAGTGTGCGACTCCGCCCCCTCATCCTCCACCGTGTCCTCAGCCTCCACTGCACTGACAAGTCTCAGTGCCCCTCCAGCATACCAATGTGAGCAGGACATGGCAGTGTCACACTGTTCTTCACATGGCTTGCCTTGGCGAACGGAGTCACAAGGGAGGAACTGCTAAAAGTAATTCATGAAGAAATCGAATCATGGGTTACTCCACGAAAACTGGAAATGGGAACCATGGTGACCGACAATGGGAAGAACATCTTGTCTTCTGTGCTGCGACAAGGAAGCCTGAGCCATGCGCCCTGCATGGCACACGTGTTCAATCTGGTTGTCAAGCGGTTCCTGAGGTGTTCCCGCCATCTGCAATACATCCTAACAATGGGAAGGAAACTTTGCATGCACTTCAGCCACTCGTACACCGTAAAACAAACCCTCCTTGAGCTGCAGCGTCAGAACGGCATCCTCCAACATAGTCTGATTTGCGATGTTTCCACACGTTGGAATTCTACCCTCCATATGTTAGACCAACTATATGAACAGAGAAAAGCCATCACCGATTTCTTGATGGACGGGGAGGGGCACAGTGGAGCACAGTTTAGCTTTTGCGAGATGGGTGGTTTTTCTAGTCATCTGACAGGAGAGGAGGAGCAGGAGAAGCTGGAGGAGCAAGAGGGTTATGAGGAAGGCGAGACAGAGGACCCAGACACATTGTGCCAGTATGCAGTAGAGATGGAGGCAGGGTGTCCCTTCAAGTCACTTGCACAAATAGCATGATGCATGCTCACTTGCTTGTGTAGTGACCACCGAATTGTCACCTTTCGGCAGAAGGATGACTTCTGGCTTTCCACCTTATTGGACCTTCGCTACTGGCACAAAATGGGGGCCTTTTTTACACCAACTGAGAGGGAGGACAAACTGACCTACTACAGAGACATCCTACTTAGACAGTTGGCCAATGCCTATCTGAGCCATCGTCCATCCTCTAACAGGTCTGACTCGGGGGGCCCTCTGCACTCACCTTCCACTGCCATGGCTGCTGGGGAGGGGTGGGGTGGCAGAAGCAGTACCAGCTCCATCAGCAGCAGCCCAAGTCTACAGTCACTGCTAAGTAGCTTTCTTCACCCGCATAGTGAAGCAACTCATCAGCAGCAGTTAGACCTGGAGCAGGACCTGAACCAGCAGGTGGTGGCATACCTTGACATGACCATGCCAACACACCTTGAAGATCCGCTGGACTTCTGGGCAGCCAAACTTGATTTGTAGCCGCAACTAGCAGAGTTTGCCCTGGAAAAGCTTTCTTGCCCTGCCAGTAGTGTGCCATCAGAGCGGGTGTTTAGTGTGGCGGGGGCCATAGTGACCCCAAGGAGAACTTGTCTGTCCACGAAAAATGTTGAGAGACTGACCTTTGTGAAGATGAATCAGGCATGGATCAGCCAGGATTTCCACCCATCAGAGTAGATTGACCATGATGCCACACCAACGATTCACAAATACGGATAGTGCTAAACATATTTAAGGCGCTTCTCCCCAGTTACAGACATTCCTACGACCACAAGTAAGTATTGAGGATATGCATTAGGTAAATCTTAACTTTTAATAATATGCTTAGGAGAAAATATATGGACCCAAATTTTTTTTTTTAAATCAAACAAAAGGAAAGGTGTGCAAAAAACACCATGTGCCACCTACACTACCAAGTATTGATGTGATGCAAAGACCTCTAAAAGGTGGAAGGGAACAATGTATGGTTCATTGTAACCGGTGGCGGTAAAAACTTCCCATGTAAGGCCCTACTCTCGCATTATTAATTCCCTTTTTGGCAAGTGTTACATGCTCTAAAAAGGGCGGCCTCACACAGGAACCTCTCCCTGTTTCCCCCTACAAACACTGCTATTTCTCAAGGTTTTTAGGTGGAAATAGAAAGTTTCCTGTGTGGGGCCACCCTTTTTAGAGTAACAATTGCCAAGAAGGGAATTATTAGGGCGTGAGTAGGGCCTTACAGGGGAAGTTTTTACCCCCACCTGCTACAATGGACAATAAGTTGTTTCCTTCCACCTTTCCAAGGAAAATGTTACTTGTCTTAAAAAGTGTGGCCCCATGCAGGAACCAATCCCTATTTCTACCTAAAAACCCTGGGAAATGGCAGTGTTTGTAGTTGGAAATAGGGAGAGGTTCCTGTGTTCTTTGCACACCTTTCCTTTTGTTTGATTAAAATAAAAATTTGGGTCCATATATTTTATCCTAAGCATATTATTAAAAGTTTTATGTAATGCATATCCTCAATACTTACTTGTGCACACTAACCCTTTTACAAAAGAGACAGTTTTCTTCTGCCTACCTGCCTCAGCTACTATTCTGATCCTGCCACCCACCTGATGCCACACATCTGATTCCAAGTTCTCCTTTTTTTACCCACCTTCATCACCTAGTACTGGTATTGCCACCCACTGCACCACTCTGTCACCGGGTCACTTTCAGAACTCCTGATGCTGCTGCCACCTCCAGGTTCTCATTCTGCCACCATATGTTCTCCTCATGCTGATGCCACCTTCAGGCTGTGTCATTCAACCACTACATGGTCTCCACATGCTGCTGCCACCTCCACGCTGTGTCATTCAGCCACTATATTATCTCCTCATGCTGCCGCCAACTCCAGGCTGTGCCATTCAGCCACTATATGTTCTCCTTATGCTGCCACCAACTCCAGGCTGTGTCATTAAGCCACTATATGGTCTCCTAAAGCTGCCCCCAACTCCAGGCTGTGTCATTCAGCCACTATATGTTCTCCTCATACTGCCACCACCTCCACGCTGAGCGATTCAGCCACTATATGGTCTTCGCGCATGCTGCCACCACCTCCACGCTGTGTTATTCAGCCACAATATGGTCTCCTCATACTGATGCCACCTCCAGGCTCTGTCATTGTGCAGCTCTGAGACAGTGATTCTAATAGTGTCGCCTCTGATCTGCATGTCATACTGAATAACAGTATTATTTCACTAACCCGGCACACACCCTATGCGTGTTACAGCAAGGCAAAGTGTTCTACACCCCTATTGAGGCTCTCTGTAGGCCAGAAATAGCCATTTTTAGTAGTGATTTGCTGCAAATAAATTCGGACAGAAACAAATTTTTGGGGAAAATTCAGCAAATCGGCCGAATCAAATTTTTCAAAAATCTCTACTGACAAGCTTCTATCAGTGAAAGTGATAGAGAGGTTAAATGTTGTTTATTTCATCACACTTTTTGAGCTCCTAAATATTATTGGAAATCCATATAGGTTTTATCCCTTTCAATGGGGCCCCCGGAAAACATTTGCAATTTCAAAAGCATTTATCAGCCTTTCCAAGGGCTACCTATTTGGTACTTTTACGGTCCTTTTATGCCAACTCTCTGTTCTCTATACTCAACTCATCTTCATCTCACTAAAACTCCTCAATATCACTAGTCAGGTTGACATTCACTGTAGATGGGGGTATCCCCTATGCCCAGATTAATCTTTCTTTGCCAACCTAACTATTATGGGTAACATAATAGGTAATAAAAAGTAAGCCTATCCTCAGGTAATAACAAAGCCTTTACTTTTCTTGCCAATCTTGCCATGTTGTAGCAATCTTTTATCTCTGGGTTGGCAGTTAATATGGAAAAACTGTAGTTGGATGATTTGAATTGATATTGGATTTTATATAGGCAACTTTTCATAAATCAACAGTACAAGCAAATATAAGAAACTTTGTAATTATCATCATTATTATTATTCATTTTAGAGTGCCATGAGTTCCAGGATGCTGTACATATGGCAATGGTTTAAAATACAAAACATAACAAAATAACATGAATAAAGTGAATAATAGACTGGTACTGAGGAAGAGAGGACCCTGCCAACAATGGTTTATAATCTACAAGGTGAGGCGGAGCAGCCGCTGATAGAGAAGTAGTGGCAGCAGGGATATCATGAGCTGTAGGCATTTCTAAAGAAATGGGTTTTTTGAAGTTATTTTTGAAGGTTGTGATAGGGAGTGAAAGTCAGATCTGTATGGGTAGTTCCAGAGTATGGGAAAAGCACTGGAGACATTTTAGAGATAGTTGTGTGAGATGTAGACAAGAGAAGAGCAAATGATGTCATGTGAGGATCAGAGTTTACATGAGGGAAAGTATTGGGAGATTAGGGCAGATGCATATTTTTATATAGATAGAAGGTATATAAGGTATATAGGTATAAAGAAGACAAGTTGTGGACAGCCTTGTATGCCATTGTGAACAGTTTAAACTGGTTTCACTGGGCAATAGGTAGGCTGTGATAGGATTAGCAGAGGCCGAGGAAGAGCAAGTGAAAGGGTCCATTATTCAGGGATGCTGGAGTGGTAGGTGGAAGGTCACACAGACAGAGGTTTTAATAGATCAATCATGAGATGAAGAGGACATACAGAAGTTGAGTCAAAGTTGAGAAAAGAGCAGAAAAGAGAAATGTTTTTGAGGTGAAGGTGGCAGGAAGTGGGTAAGAGCTTGAATGTTTGGTTTGAAAGACAGCAGATTTAATGTGGAAATAGTGACTGTAAATGATAGATTGGGTGGGTGGTTGAGTGCGAAAGGAGGGGGAATTAATTTCTGTTGTCTCTATAACAGGAGAGAACAAAGTCTGTGACGCCAAGGGATGAAAAAGTTTTCAAGTAAAAAGTTTTTGCTTTAGCAAAAAGCATATGATTGGTTAGGACAGTTTAAAGTGTTCTTGTCGGTAACAAAAACAAAAACCATTATATGTATATTTGTAATATACATTGTTTAAAAAATAATACAAAAGAAAGGAATCCCACATTGTGTCTATATCGATCCTACTCTAGAAGCGGAAAAAACTCAAGTTGAATATGATGCATACCAAGAAAAGGAGTTCACACTATACAGCTTTAAATGATAAAAATCATAAACTTTATTGGAACAATAGTAATATAATAAAATTATATACAGCTTTCTCAAAATCTGGATATTGTGAGGGCCTCAAGTAATAGGCCGAGCAACCAACAGAGGAGCATACATGTAAAGTAATACAAATTCCTGGGAGCACCTTAATGTTAATATTGCACTTAATCCAATAAGAAAGAGGAAGGGGATATGGTAAATTGTACCTCTATCTGTAAGGTGATTGCTGTCCTAACCTCAGTGCTAGAATTTGCACTGGTAAACATCCCACTCTTATGTCAATAAAGTGCCAATGCTACTAGGATAAGGTAAAGTGCAAAACTAAGGATCATAAGGTGCATAAGTGCTTACCCATAACTGTTGCTGCTCTGTACCCCAACGCCGTTTCGTTACCTCTTTCTCAAGGGGCCATTGCACTTATGCACCTTATGATCTTTGGTTTTGCACTTTACCTTATCCAAGTAGCATTGGCACTTTATTGACATAAGAGTGGGTTGTTTACCAGTGCAAATTCTAGCACTGAGGTTAGGACAGCAAGCTCCTTACAGAGAGAGGTACAATTTACCATATCCCCTTCCTCTTTCTTATTGGATTAAGTGCAATATTAACAATAAGGTGCTCCCAGGAATTTGTATTACTTTACATGTAAGCTCCTCTGTTGGTTGCTCGGCCTATTACTTGAGGCCCTCACAATATCCAGATTTTGAGAAAGCTGTATATCATTTTATTATATTACTATTGTTTCAATACATTTTATGATTTTAATCATTTAAAGCGGTATTGCCTGTGTTTCTCTGTGAGGAGTCCAAACACTGGAAGTGAGGACAAGTCAAGCAGGGCTCTGTGCAGTGTAATCTGGGAGCATGTCACAGAGCCTCAGTGCACAGAGCCCGTCTTGACCTCAGTACAAAGAGCCCTGCTTGTCCTCAGTGTACAGAGCCCTGCTTGTCCTCAGTGTACAGAGCTCTACTTGTCCTCACTACACAGAGCCCTGCTTGTCCTCAGTGTACAGAGCCCTGCTTGTCCTCAGTGTACATAGCCATGCTTGTCCACAGTGCACAGAGCCCTGCTTGTCCTCAGTGTACAGAGCCCTGCTTGTCCTCAGTGTACAGAGCCCTGCTTGTCCTCAGTGTAGAGAGCCTTGCTTGTCCTCAGTGTACAGAGCCCTGCTTGTCCTCAGTGTACAGAGCCCTACTGGTCCTCGGTGTACAGAGCCCTGCTTGTCCTCGGTGTACAGTGCCCTGATTGTCCTCAGTGCACAGAGTCCTGCTTGTCCTCAGTGTACAGAGCCCTACTTGTCCTCAGTGTACAGAGCCCTGCTTGTTCTCAGTGCACAGAGCCCTGTTTGTCCTCAGTGTACAGAGCCCTGCTAGTCCTCACTACACAGAGACCTGCTTGTCCACCCACACTTCCTGTATTTGGACTCCTCACAGAGACACACAGGCAATAGCTGTAGGGACAAAAATATACATATTTTTTCAGCGAATGTATATTACAAATATACATATAATATTATTATCTATATTATATAAGAAGTTTTTGTTAATGAAAAGTACGATTTAAGCAGAGTTGTGGGAGTGGAAACCAGATTATTTCTGGTAATAAGTGCATTAGATGAGAAGTGGAGGACAGTTTAAGGTTGATGGTGTTGTTAAAGGTGTTTTGAGGCAAAAGAGAGAAGAGGAGGGTTGGGATGGTAGCTGGATGATGGTTTGAGAATTATTCAGAATAAATCTGAAATAAATTCTTCATGTGTGTTACTCAGGCTAACATATTGTCCCATTGTTTGTCCATATGAGATACTGCTGTGTTTTTTGGGTCAGTTGTCAGTTCATTCTTACCAAATTCTATTTAAATTCAGCCTTCATCCTCATGGGGAGACTGCTAAATATCTTTTCTACAAGCTCTATATTTAAATACATGTTTAAGGTGAAATATTGCATGGTGCAAACAGAGTGGGAAAAGCAAGGATGGGATAACCACTTGACTCTTACATATCATGTTTTGAGCTTAATACTGTTATTTTTAAAGGAGTGACAAAGAGAACATACTGTACAACCTGCAGTCTTCTTGGTTTGCTGTGATCATGACTCCCCGCATACTGTTGCAGGTGTCGGAACTTCAAACATTATTCATCTTTAGAACTAGACATGTCAAAGGCAAGTGTAAAATTCAACACAATAGGCTAGGAGCAAAATACCCTGTTCGTCCATTCCTACACAAATTCCCAAAACTTGTATTCTGTGTAATGAAAATGGAACACAAATTGATACAAAGGAACATTGCCAACAAAAGTCAAACTTATTTAAAAAAAACAAGTCAAAAACAGCTCTCAAATTTGACCTACCTGACATTTTCCCTCGCAACTGTATGTGTAGTGCAAATAGCCAAATGTAGGTATCCGGATACAGAAATAAATAAAAAAAATCCCCTAAAAATGTTTTGGCAGGCATGAAATATTCAGCCTTATAATTATGTTTAATCTAATATTGGCAGTTTTACTGGACAAGGATAATGGGCATTGTAACCCATCAAAGCTTACAATGGCATCAGGATGTTGGCTCAGAATGTCATTTTTAGAACCCCAAATTGTTTTTTTTTTCCCAAGGTTTTGATGTATATCAAATCTAACTATATAAATCATGTGCATGTGTCTTTTCTCTCCTATAATTAACATACGCTTTTGTACAAGATAAAAAGTAAATTATGAAGTCAGTCCAATAATGGGCCTATTATGAATGTAATGAAAAGGCATATAAACAATTGTATCCGTGTACAGGCTTTGGTTTAAAAATGTCTCTGTTCTTTGTTTTTGAAAATTACCTGGACTGTTTGACTGTAAAGATGAAAAACTGGGACTCCCATTGGCTCATAGCCGCCCCTACAATCAGCATCGATGGCAAGCTTTTATGTTTTCCATTATTAATAGCCTGCGAGGATCTTTCATAGCTGCCTTGTTTGGAAAACACTATTCAAATGTAGATTGCTCTAAATCCTATCAGCCTATTCATACATCAGGCTGTGAGTTAGCACATGAACACCAGCCTTTATATATGACACGAGGCTACTTTTTCAGAGATAATGGTATTTTTGGGCAAATTGCACATATAATTATAATTGACTTTGCATTTATCACTATTCCTCGTACTGATCATATCAGTTCTGAAAGTTAATTTTCCCCATGAACAATGGGGGCTACAAAATAGCCCTGCTTTTGAAAGGAAGCCGCAGACACTCCATAGAGCTGCCATAGAACAGCTTGAATAGGCAGCTTTAAAATACTAAGAAATATGTGATATGCTTCAAGGAAAAAAAATATATAGATATTAAACACAAAGCTTATGGGCACTTTCTGTTATTCAATTTCAAATACTGAAAATAGTCTTTTTTATTTTTCCTGAGTTTTGGGATTGTTACTCAGCCTGGAGCAGTGTAATGGAAAGTGACTTGCCTATGTAAATGATCCGCACACAGATTTTACTCTTGTAAAACAGAGCAGTTACCGAGGGTTTTCTAATTATTTTATGCCCCGTGGTTCTGCGATGGGGGCAGAGATGACTATTTGAAAAAGTGCGGCGTGATTGACAGAAGTCTTTCCCCGTGGATCTCATTAAAGTCTTGCTTCACAAGTGGGAGATAGAATATACTACTAAGAAAAGGAGCTTCTGCCTCTTCTAAGTTTCTTCTTATCCATTTATTGAAATATCTAATTATATCAGAATTAAGAACAACTTTATTCACATTCCTTCCTTTTTAAAATCAGTGTATGTCGTTTTGTGCATCATGATCCTCTTATATCATGTATTATTTAAAAAAGAAAAAACATTTTACATTTTTTTTTTAATCCTTACCAAGAATGTGGTTATTTAGATGTAAATTAAAGTTGTAAAATAAAGAGCAATGCCTCATAAACATGGTATAGTTTTCTGTATGGTGTTTGTGGCATATGGAGTCCCTACAGGTCAGTACTGTGGAGCTGCAGATGTTGTGTGCTGTTAAATGGTATCACTACATGATGAAGGAATTCCCTTAAAGGGGTACAAACTGTTCCAAATGCTGGAGCCGGCGCCGGGAGCTCATGACATCACGCCTCACCCCTTAATACAAGTCTATATGAGGAGGCGTGATGCCCCCTCCCATAGACTTGAATTGAGGGGGCAGGCGTGACATAATGAGGGGGCGGGGCTATGACATCACAAGCTCCCGGCACCGGCTCCAGCGTTCAGAACCCCTTTAAGTATAATATGACATCTGATGGAACATTGCCCATTTGAAAAAAAATAAAAAAGTAAAATAGTACAGCATAGGCACATAGACCTCTATGACGAGCCATTTTGTCCAATATTTTTGTTTATAAAAGGCAGGCTGGTAAAAATAAAAAAATAAATGAGTGTTACCATATTAGTCTGTGAGTGGCTGGATGAGTATTTCCTTTATCTCAAGACAAGACCAGAAAGTGGAGATCACTGGACCCATGAGTGCGCAAGGCCATAACCATTACAGAGTATGACATCATTATGTATGTAAATTGAGAGGATATCACGTAAAAGTATGTCATGTATAATAATATATACATATTACATGTATAATTATTTGTATAATTATTTGATTTTTGTTAATATACAGTATACAATTGACATTTAAAAGTATACTATGTAGATTAAATACTCCAGGATGAAGGTCTGCGTGCCAAAACACGCGTTGGAGTGGCGTCATCCCGGTCCCTGCATTGCATCTCCACCGTTGTGGCTCAGTGGGTATTATATGCTGCATTTGTATCTCACACTGTTATTCTTTGGATATTTTTGCCACCTTATGCACACAGCACTTTACTTGTAAGCACTGTTATGTATTAACATTACTAATGTGCTGTGTGCTGCCTTTATATTATTAACATATTATGTTAGTGTAATTGTTACCCACATAATATCATCATGTTTATGCAGTGTGTCCGGTGAAGTCGCGTTGTTTAATGCTATTCCTCCTCTTCCTTACCACCATTTGGTTTTTAATCCATATCAATAAATATATATTTTATTAAGAGTTAAGTGTCTCCATTAGCTTCTTTGGTTAGTTATGGGAGTTCACCATATAGTGTGCCTTATATATAGGGAGTACTATATTAGGATTACTGACAACACAGTCACTTCCCGTTTAAAGGTTTTCTGTCCTTTTGGTTTATTATGTTGATTAAGTGTTTATTTGCACGAATAAGTATTTTGTGCATCTCACTGGTATGTAAGAGTGTATATCTGTATTGTACATATTATTGCATGCATTTACATATACATGGACAAGTATATTTTATATTTCAAATCATATTCTCTGTAGTCTCCAACAAAGATGTTAGCTGCAGATCCTTTAGAGGGAAGGTATTTCCATCTCAAGTTGTTGTCCCCTATCCATAGCATAGCAAGCTGATTGGGGAGGTCCAACCCTACTGATCCCTTGGCTTGGCCAGGACTCTATTCTTCCTCTAGGGGGCTGCCAAATGCTGCCAAGTTCAGTAAGTTGTGAGGTATGGCCTCCATGGATCCCAGAAGTTGGACCTCTAGCCATCATACATTTATCACCTATCCTGTGGATAGTAGAAAACTGTTTGTGGGAAACATAAGTTGCAAGGGTGGTTCTATAAGTTGTAAGGGTGGGCTTCCATTGATCAGACTTGTTTTTCCAACATATCTGAAAGAGACTTAATCGGATTGAGATCTGGAGAACCTGAAGACCAAAACTATACTTTCACCTGTTTCTCGTGTTCCATAGCCTAATCCATTTGATCCAAAGAACCAATGAACATTTTCTGTTACGTGACAGCATGTGTTATCCTGCTGAAAGGGGCCACAGCCATTAGGGAATACTGCTGCCATGAAGGGGTATTTCCATCTCAGGATGCTATCCCCTATCCATAGGATAAACAAACTAATTGGTGGGGGGGGGGGGTCAGACCATAAGGACCCCCACTGACCCCCAGATTTGGCACAAAATTGTCCCAGAATGAATAATGTACACCATGTGGAAACGGCCAGTGCTCCATTCAATCTCTATGGCACTGCCAAACTTTGCTGAGCTCTGCAACATTAGACAGCCCCAAAGAGGATGAATAGAGTTCACCTAGTGCAACCTGGTGCTACCTTTTCCACAGGTAAGCTACTGTATGTGCATACACCCTGTCCAGATGACATAAGAGAAAACTTATTTCATCATACCAGGCCACCTTTTCACATTGCTCAGGAATTTCAGTGGTGAACTGTAATCCATACCTGCGCAGCCTCATATGCAACAAGCTATGATGCACTGTGTATTCTAACACCTTTATATTGTAGCCTGGAATAACTATTTTGCCAGAGATTAGAATACCCCTTTAATATATATGTATGGATGGTATTATTATGTATAACAATGTATGTACAAGGCATGTACAGTATCAATATGTAATGCATAATATTATTTTGTTACCAGAATTAAAACCTTTAGGGTTCCTCTGCCATTCCTGAGGGATAACTAGATTTACCATGTACTGCTGTTCAGGAAGATGACACTTTACTAAAAGGTTCCCAGCGAAAAGTCTAACTGCTATGGTTATTGTAACTATATTCTGATTGGGTGTGGAGTTAGCCAAACAGACTAGACAGCCAACAATAACACACAGAATGTTGTCATCTTAGGTTTCTCTTAGGTTTGCAAGATTTTATATGGTGGATGACTTAATGAGGCTGTTAATTTTTGCTGACATTAACATTAGGTTTTTGCTGGCTTTGAAGTATGCTTATTGTATTTATACATGTTATATTGTTTCAAAGGTTTGTGTACACTTGTTTGATAACATTTGCAATGATATAACCGTAAAGGCATCAGTTACTTTGAACGGTGGGAAAGTTACCATATTTTGTCACCACCGTTTGATATTCATCCAAACATATTTCTCAAATCAATCTATGTATCTCATTTGGATCTCTAAGTTATCATTTGAAACATTGGTATTGCATATATGAAAGGGTTTTTAAATACAAGTAAACATGCATCAAGGCAGTATACTGATTTGGAAACAGTTCCTTATGTATTTCTTTAACCCTATTGTACACAGAAAAAACTTATGTGGAGCTCAACAACCCAAAGCTGAACTGAGTATAGGTCACTAATAATGGGGCAGATCGGTCATTGAATAAACCACTAAACAGTGATGGATGCAGAATATGCCAATGATTGGACAAAGTGCTACAAGGCAACAAGTTCATATTTTAAATATACCATTGACCACCAGTAATGAGCAGTAAATAATTTCTAGTTATAAACATCATACACATGCAACACAACTAACTATACTGGTGACCAACATGAATTAGTTATTAAAAGTTTCACTGACTAAAAACTCAACTAGTCAAATGTAGAACTCATCAGCTCATCCTTATTAAAGGCCAATATCTGGACATTCTCTAGAAATAGCAACAATTCAAGATAGAAATCACAGCACCAGAAAGCTTCTAAATAAGTCATTTCATTAAAGAGGTTATCCATAATTAGAGTAACAGAGATGATGCCTTCAAAAAAAGAGCACCACACCTGTCCTCGGGTTAGGTGTGGTATTGCAGCTCAGCTCCTTTGAAGTGAATGGAGCCAAGTTGTAGGACAAGTGTGGTGCTGTTTTTGAAAGAAAGTAGCTCTGTTTTTTTTTCCTGGATAACCCTGTAAGAGTCTTTTACCCAGGCAGATAAATTAAATGGCTGAAATGAGTCCGATCTTCAATATGGGAAATTGAATGGAATTTATTATTTTACACTTACGAATAATTGGGATTGAACAAACTATTGTTCTGGAAATCTATTGTTTGTCTGTAGCACAACCCACCATGGTTTTTAGTGTGTAAAAAATGTGATTAGCCAGAAAAATAAACATTTGCTTATGGGCACAGGTTCCCTCAGGCCCGTGATTTATTTATGCCAATTCAGAAAAATTGTAGTTTAAAGACAAGGCATCAATGGGGAGAAAAGTGATGGAGGCTAGATCTCCATCAGCTATTGCCTGCTCTGCTGGGCTTTATCTACAGGTGTCTTCTTATTTGTGTATAGGAAATGACCTGTCAATCAAGCCCAGTGGGGCGGACAGGGTGTAGAACTGGCCTCCATCACTTTTGGCTCTGTTCCTGGCTCATCTATGATTTCTCTGAAATGCTGCAATGTTTGAAAGTAAATAATAGCTTATTATTATATAATATAGGAGCCTGAGCCTGTTTCATTCTGCTGGTAGTCCAGGAATAAGAAGCATTTGGCAGGCTCCCTGCTAATGTCTTGGTACCAGATAGCACAGGACACCTTCAGAGGACTTGTGTTACAGGTGAATTTAAAGGTGAATTCCAGAACTGTATCATATGTTACTGAAAGGCTGCTAAAAATTAAAAATAAACAATACTCTCTTACAGTGATTTCCCATAGCCCCTGGCCCAGCGACTTCCAGTCCCCAACTGTTCCCTGCTTGTAAGTGCTTCCAAAACAAGGTGCCAGAGCAGGACCTACCTTCTCAGATCACTGGATGAGATGGGACTCCACAGTGATCAGTGATTGGTTGCAGCAGGCCCTGCTCTGACATGTAATCTCGGGATGAGTTACAAGTGTGGAGCAGCAGAATACCCCTTTTAGATGACCACCAAAAATTGCATTAAAACTGTTCTTTAGGGGTGGTCTTCTCAAAGAAAATATACAGAATACATACAGTATTATATGGTGGAATCAAAAGGCTTTATATGGTGGAATCAAAAAGCATTCTAGATTTGGTGGTGGACTTTTGGACAGGTTTCACTGTAGATATAAATTATTAAGAGAATTAGATTTCATGAAAATTGCATGGTCATTTACCACCTCATAATGATGGGTCCTAAAAATAAAGAGTTTTTAAGACTTACAGACTGGGCAAAGTGGCAATGACCAGTGGATTAATAGTAAGTCATGGGGCACATACTATCTAAGGCCCTTGTAGTACTGTCAAGATGTGGTAAGGCCTTAACATTGCAGACAATTTTTGTTATTTCCCCCCTTTTCAGAGCCATTACAGTACTTTATTTTGCTGTCCACAGAGCCATATGGGGGATTTCTTTTTGTGAGATCAGATGTACCTGTTAATTACATCTTTATAGGGGTATTCCGGGCAAAAATATTCTAAAATATTCTATTATCTAGAAGTCTGATCGTGTGGGGCCTGCTGCTGGGATCCCCCAGGATCTCCCTGCAGCACCCGCATTCTATGCGGGAGCTGTGTCTCCAGTTTCAGAAACCTTCGGGTTTCCGGGAATGGGGACGTGACGTCACACCACGCCCCCTCCATTCATGTCTATGGGAGGGGGCGTGATGGCCCCATAGACATGAATGGAGGGGGCGTGGCGTGACGTCAGTTTCCGAAACTGGAGATGCAGCTCCCGCGGCCGGGACCCGCGGCTAATGCCACACATCGCTGATCGTGGCGATGTGCAGTATTAACCCTTTAGAAGCGGCGGTCAAAGCTGACCGCCGCTTCTAAAGTGAAAGTGAAAGTGACCCGGCTGCTCAGTCGGGCTGTTCGGGACCGCCGTGGTGAAATCGCGGCGTCCCGAACAGCTTGAAGGACACCGGGAGGGCCCTTACCTGCCTCCTCGGTGTCCGTTCGGCGAATGACTGCTCTGTGCCTGAGATCCAGGCAGGAGCAGTCAAGCACCGATAACACTGATCACAGGCGTGTTAATACACGCCTGTGATCTGTGTAGAAGATCAGTGTGTGCAGTGTTATAGGTACCTATGGGACCTATAACACTGCAAAAAAAAAGTTTAAAAAAAATGTTCCGTGTTGCCGTGCATTTTTGGGTAAAATGACTAATGTCACTGCAAAGTAGAATTGGCGACGCAAAAAATAAGCCATAATATGGATTTTTAGGTGGAAAATTGAAAGGGTTATGATTTTTAAAGGTAAGGAGGAAAAAACGAAAGTGCAAAAACGGAAAAACCCTGAGTCCTTAAGGGGTTAAGTTTACCAGATAAAGTTTTGTTGAACCAATGTATTGCGGGTAAAGAAGATGCCTGCAGCAAGAAGTTGCAGGTTGGTATGGTAAGGTAGCCAATCTGGTGTCACTGTGAGTTCAAAAGCTGGGCTCTATGTAATACAGAATGCAGGTGACACAGAATACACAGCCAGTCAGCCACAGAGACAAAGTGAGTGACTAACTCAGGGGCTCTTTGCAGGATTCACCTTCTCTCCTGAAGTCCAGTCCAAGCCTGCTTTATATAGAATGCCCCGGTTGACCTAGCACATGATCTGTATAGATGGAGTGTGGCCATCAGAATAATTTCCTTTACTGGGCCCAGGGACCCTCAGCCTGACACTGGTCATAATTTACAGATACTTCTAGTCATTTTGTAGTCAGTATTAAAGCTTGACAGCACCCAAAACAGATATAAGGCAAAAAAACAGGAGGCCTTAAATGCTTCTACTGTTGACATACTGAAACATTTGACATGTCTATTTACAATTTGCTCCACTTTTATTTTCTTGGAAATTCACTTGTTTGTGGCACACCAAATCCCAACATTTTCCCAGGTATTATGGGAGGAGATTGATAACATTAAGCAGCGTCTGCTCAATCCTTCCTCAAAGGACTTTGATTGAATATGTCGGGGTTTATGGTGCTTCCAGCATGTGTGAGGGCCGCACTTTACATTGTCTAAACTTTACAGCAATCTCCACGGGAGTGCCACACTTATACTGTGAGAACAATTGTGGGAGGCGGGTGTGTAACATATTTACATAGCTTGTATCTCGTAACTGTCTTATGACATTTACAGCTTAATACACCTATGTTTGTTCAAACTCCTGTCAGTGTTTCATGATGGGCATCTTAATATGGTTATTTATAAGTATCGAGAAGAGAACTTCAAAGGCCTCTCAGACAGGCTGTGATTTTATAGCTTCATGTTGAGTATATGTCGAAACTGCAACATTACCAAAAATGTATGTCTGCTAGCACATACTGTACTGTAAAATGAACCTATACTAGAGTGTTAAGCAAGTACATGGCTTCTTCATTAATATAACTACATTAGTTTACATAGCACACTTTTATTCAGTAACACTGATATTACACTAAAATAGTGCATGCAATTCAACAGCCTTTTGCCTTTCTCTATTAACTGATCTTGTAACAAACCTACAAAAAAAAATCACAAATTCCAAAAATACTGAGGGGAGATTTATAAAAAATATGTGAAGAGGGAAAAATCGGGCAGTTGCCCATAGCAACCAATCAGATCACTTCTTTCATTTTTGAAAAGGCCTCCCACAGAGTGTTTTGATCTCCCCCAGAGTGTAAAGTTCAGCATTTATTTCTAATAGGAAAAAAGGTTCTTACAATATGAATATAGCAGTTTTGTGACTTCTGCCTTGTAATATGAGTGAACTGAGTATTATTTAACACAGTAGAATGATGTTCCCCCAGTGTAGGAAACTACATGTCCTAAGAAATATAACAGTACTGGTCCCTTGCTAGCAAACCAATAATGGACCAATAGTACGATTTCCATTAAACTTTACCAATGAGAGGCCTTGGAGCTCGAGGACAAGTTATAAAAAATACTTTTCTATTCTTCTTGAATATGCAAACGCTGTGCTTGTGGCAAAAAAACATACAGTGGGGCAAAAAGGTATTTAGTCAGCCATCAATTGTAAGTCTCCCACTTAAAAAGATGAGAGAGGTCTGTCATTTTCATCATAGGTATACCTCAACTATGAGAGATATAATGAGAAAAAATATCCATAAAATCACATTGTCTGATTTTTAAAGAATTTATTTGCAAATAATGGTGTAAAATAAGTATTTGTTCACCTACAAACAAGCAAGATTTCTGGCTCTCACAGACTTGTAACTTCTTCTTGAAGAGTCTCCTCTGTCCTCTACTCATTACCTGTATTAATGTCACCTGTTTGAACCTGTTATCAGTATAAAAGACACCTGTCCACAACCTCAAACAGTCACACTCCAAACACCACTATGTCCAAGACCAAAGAGCTGTCGAAGGACACCATAAACAAAATTGTAGACCTGCACCAGGCTGGGAAGACTGAATCTGCAATAGGCAAGCAGCTTGGTGTGAAGAAATCAACTATGGGAAAAATTATTAGAAAATGGAAGACATACGAGAACACTGATAATCTCCCTCGATCTGGGGCTCCATGCAAGATCTCACCCCGTGGTGTCAAAATGATCACAAGAACAGTGAGCAAAAATCCCAGAATCACACGGGGGGACCTAGTGAATGACCTGCAGAGAGCTGCAGCACACTATGCCGCCAGGGTCTCAAATCATGCAGTGCCAGCCGCGTCCCCCTGCTTAAGCCAATACATGTCCAGGCCCATCCATTTGGATGATCCAGAAGAGGATTGGGAGAATGTCATATGGCCAGATTAAACCAAAGTAGAACTTTTTGGTAAAAACTCAACTTGTCGTGTTTGGAGGAGAAGGAATGCCGAGTTGCATCCAAAGAACACCATACCTACTGTGAAGCATGTGGGGTGGAAACATCATGCTTTGGGATTGTTTTTCAGAAAAGGAACCAGGACAAATGATCCCTGTAAAGGAAAGAATGAATGGGGCCATGTATGGTGAGATTTTGCGTGACAACCTCCTTCCATCAGCAGGGGCATTGAAGATGAAACGTGGCTGGGTCTTTCAGCATGACAATGATCCCAAACACACTACTAAAACAGGATGGTAGTGAAGAAGCATTAAAAAGCTATAGAGAAAAATCTAAAATATGTAAAAAACAGATAAAAGCCGCAAAAATAGAGACAGAAAGAATAATTGCCAAAGAGAGTAAAACTAACTCCAAAATGTTTTTTTTTAACTATATAAATAGCAAAAAGGTTAAAAATGAATGTGTTGACCCTTTAAAAAATGATGAGGAAGAAATATAAACGGGGATCAGGAAAAAGCAAATATATTAAACAAATTCTTCTCCACTGTATTCACAGAGGAAAATGAAATGCCAGGGGAAATACAGCGAGATAAGGTAAACTCCCCAGTAAAGGTCACCTGTCTAACCCAGGAAGAAGTACAGTGCCACCTACAAGAAATCAAAATAGACAAATCACCAGGTCCAGAGGGCATTCACCCCCGTGTTCTAAAGGAATTAAGTAAAGTAATAGACAGACCCCTATTTTTAATATTCAGGGACTCTATAGTAACAGGGATTGTTTCCCAGGACTGGCACATGGCAAATGTGGTGCCAATATTTAAAAAGGGGTCAAAAGGTGACCCCGGGAATTATAGGCCTGTTAGTTTAACTTCCGTTGTATGTAAATTGTTTCAGGGTTTTCTAAGGGATGCTATTTTGGAGTACCTTGATAAAAATAAATGTGTGACTCCATATCAGCATGGCTTTATGAGGGATCGGTCTTGTCAATCTAACCTGATCAGCTTTTATGAGGAGGTGAG
This sequence comes from Hyla sarda, assembly GCF_029499605.1. Taxonomy (NCBI): domain Eukaryota; kingdom Metazoa; phylum Chordata; class Amphibia; order Anura; family Hylidae; genus Hyla; species Hyla sarda. The sequence goes on along the minus strand of NC_079189.1, from coordinate 175,710,811 downwards.
CTCCAGACTGGATCAGGGGGAATCGCTGGATGTCGTATATCTGGATTTTTCCAAAGCATTTGATATGGTGCCACATAAAAGGTTGGTGGATAAAATGAGAAGGATTCGACTGGGGGAAAATGTGTGCAAGTGGGTAAGTAACTGGCTCAGTGATAGGAAACAGAGGGTGGTTATTAATGGTACTTATTCTCATTGGGTGACTGTTACTAGTGGGGTACCACAGGGGTCAGTCTTGGGTACTGTTCTATTTAATATATTCATTAATGACCTTGTAGAGGGGTTGAATAGTAAAGTAGCAATTTTTGCAGATGATACAAAACTCTAAAGCGGTAAATACTATAGAGGACAGTGCACTGTTACAAATGGATCTGCATAGGTTGGAGGTTTGGGCTGGGAAGTGGCAGATGAGGTTCAACACTGATAAATGTAAGGTAATGCACATGGGGAGGAAAAATTCAGGCTGGGATTATGTATTAATTGGGAGAACACTTGTGACAATTGACGTGGAAAAGGACTTGGGAGACTTAGTAAACAGTAAATTTAGCTGTAGTGACCAGTGTCGGGCAGCTGCTGCCAAGGCAAATAAAATCATGGGGTGCATCAATAGGGGCATAGATGCCCATGACAAGGAAATATTTCTACCGCTGTATAAATCACTAGTCAGACCACACATGGAATACTGTGTACAGTACTGGGCACCAGTGTACAAGAAAGATATAGGGGAGCTGGAGAGGGTCCAAAGACAGGCAACCAGAGTAATATGGGAATGGGAGGACTACAGTACCCAGAAAGATGATCAGAATAGGGGTTATTTAGTTTAGAAAAAAGAAGGCTTAGGGGCGACCTAATAACTATGTAAAAATATATCAGGGGACCTTACAGAGATCTCTCCCATGATCTATTTATACCCAGGACTTTATCTATAACAAGGGGGCATCCTCTACGTCTAGAGGAAAGAAAGTTTCTACATCAGCACAGACGTGAGTTCTTTACTTTAAGAGCAGTGACACTGTGGAATTCTCTGCCAGAAGAGGTGGTCATGGTGAACTCTGCAAAAGAATTTAAAAGGGGCCTGGATGCATTTTTGGAGAATAATAACATCACAGGTTATGGATTCTAGATCTATATCAACTCAGGAGGGACTCATTAGGGTTATAGGTTGAACTTGATGGACTCTGGTCTTTTTTCGACCTTATGAACAATGTAACTATGTTATACCGCTCGGGTAACAAAGGAGTGACTTTGTAAGAAGCATTTCAAGGTCCTGGAGTGGCCTACCTAGTCTCCAGATCTCAACCCCATTGAAAACCTTTGGAGGGAGTTGAAAGTGCATGTGGCCCAGCGACAGCCCAAAATATCACAGCTCTAGTGGAGATCTGCATGGAGGAATGGGCCAAAATACCAGCAATAGTGTGTGAAAACCTTGTAAAGACTTACAGAAAACGTTTGACCTCTTTCATTGCCAAGAAAGGGTATATAAACAAGTATTGAGATGAACTTTTGTTATTGACCAAATACTTATTTTCCACCATAATTTGCAAACAAATTCTTTAACCTCTTAAGGACTATTTTCACCTTAATATTTTTTGTTTTTGCATTTTTGCATTTTGCACTTTCAATTTTGCACCTACAGACCCATATGAGGCTTTTTTTTTGAGTCACCAATTGTACTATGCAATGACATCACTTATTTTATAAAATAACTTGTGGCGAAACAAAAAAAAAAATATTTGAGGAATGAAATAAAATAAAAACGCAATTTTATAATTTTTGGGGGCTCCCGTTTCTATGCAGTGCAATATTTGGTAAAAATGACACCTCATCTTTATTCTGTAGGTCCATACGGTTACAAGGATACCCAATCTATATCGATTTTATTTTATTTTAATACTTAAAAAAATTATAAACTACATGCACCAAAATTAGTTTGTTTAAAACTGGCATCTTTTGACCCCTATAACTTTTTTATTTGTCCGTGTACGATGCGGTATTAGGGCTCATTTTTTTGCACCGTCATCTACAGTTTTTATTAGTACCATTTTTGTTTTGATGGGACTTTTTGATCGCTTTTTATAAATATTTTTATGTTATATAAAGTGACCAAAAATCCACAATTTTGGAGTTTGGTATTTTTTTACGTGTACGCCATCGACCGTGTGGTTTAGCTAACCTAATATTTTAATAGTTCAGACATTTACGCACGAGGCGGTACCACATATGATTATTTTTATTCTTTATTACATTATTTTATTTAAAAAAGGGGGGTGATTTCAACTTTTAATTGGGAAGGGGTTAATGAACTTTTATTAAAAAAAAAATTTACACTTTTATTTTTTTTTAGCCCCCCCCCCCCAACATGCAGTCTTCTGATTGCATACACTTATCAGTGCTATGCCATTGCAAATCACTGATCAGTGTAACTGGTGATCTGCTGCTCTCATCTGCTGCACAGGCATGGAGCAGTAGGTCGCCGATCGGACAAAGGAGAGGCAGGTGAGGACCCTCCGGTAAGCTGATCGGGACATCGCAATTTTGGCGAGATAGTCCCGATCAGCTCCGCTGAGCTGCCAGGATTCTTTTACTAGATGCCGCAATCAAATTTGATCGGAGCGTCTAAAGGGTTAATGCCGGGCATCAGCCCGATCGGCTGTGCCCGGCATTATCCGTGGGTCCTGGCTGACTGCAGCAACCGGGACCCATCGGGTTTAACCCCCGTTCCCCGCCGGTGAGAACGATTTAAACCCGTTATACAGGACCAGGGTGTACAGGTACTCCCTGAATCCTTAACCCCTTAAGGATCCGAGGTTTTTCCGTTTTTTCATTTTAATTTTTTCCTCCTTACCTTTAAAAAATCATAACTCTTTCAATTTTGCACCTAAATATCCATATAATGGCTTATTTTTTGCACCACCAATTCTACTTTGTAATGACATCAGTCATTTTACCCAAAAATCTACGGCGAAACGGAAAAAAAATCATTGAGAGACAAAATTTCTACACAGTACATTTTTTGTTCTGTAGGTCCATACAATTAAATGATACCCTACTTATGTAGTTTTGATTTTGTCGTACTTCTGGAAAAAATCCTAACTACATGCAGGAAAATGTATACGTTTAAAATTGTCATTTTCTGACCCCTATAACTTTTTTATTTTTCCGCATATGGGGCGGTTTGAGGGCTCATTTTTTGCGCCGTGATCTGAAGTTTTTAGCGGTACAATTTTTGGATTGATCTGACTTTTTGTTCGCTTTTTATTCATTTTTTCATGATATAAAAAGTGACCAAAAATTATTTATTTTGGAGTTTGGATTTTTTGGGCGCGTACGCCATTGACCGTGTGGTTTAATTAACAATATATTTTTATAATTCAGACATTTCCGCACGCGGCGATACCACATATGTGTATTTTTATTTACATTGGGTTTTTTTAAATGGGAAAAGGGGGGTGATTCAAACTTTTATTAGGGAAGTGGTTAAATGATTTTTATTCACATTTTTTCACTTTTTCTTGCAATCTTATAGCTACCATAGGGGACTATAACACTGCACACACTGATCTTTTACATTGATCAGTGGTTTCTCATAGGAAACCATTGATCAATGATTCTGCCGCTTGACTGCTCATGCCTGGATCTCAGGACACCAGGAGGCAGGTAAGGACCCTCCTGCTGTGTCACAGCTGTTCGGGATGCCGCGATTTCGCTGCGGACATCCCGAACAGCCCCCTGAGCTAACCGGCAATGATTTACTTTCACTTTAGACGTGGCGTTCAACATTGACCGCCGTGTCTAAAGGGTTAAAAGTGCGCAGCATCGTGATCAGTGTCGCGTGCTATTAGCCACGGTTATCAGCCATTGTTAGAGGCCGGGTCCGACCTGCTATAGAACGGGAGCGGACTCATGACGTACCGGTACGTCATGGGTCCTGTAGGGGTTAAGGATCGGGGATGCAGGGCAAGAGGTTAAAAATCAGACAGTGTGATTTTATGGATTTTTTTTCTCATTATGTCTCTCATAGTTGAGGTATACCTATGATGAAAATTACAGGCCTCTCTCATCTTTTTAAGTGTGAGAACTTGCTCAATTGGTGGCTGGCTAAATACTTTTTTGCCCGCTGTATGGAGCCAGGTATATTTTTGAGTTCCTCTACAAATATGCAGCATTGTAGGGTTTGTGTCACACAGCTGCAGGAGCAGTTAAAGGGGTACTCTGCTCCTAGACATCTTATCCCCTATCCAAAGTATAGGGTATAAGAACCCCCAGGATCTCCCTGCTGCACCAGGCTTTCGTTTAGAGTGTCGGGTGCAGCACTGGAGGCTCTTGACGTCACGGCCATGCCCGCTCGTGACATCATGGCCACGCCCCCTCAATGCAAGTCTATAGGAGGGCATGACGGATGTCTCGCCCCCTCCCATAGACTTGCATTGAGGACATGAATTCATGAGTGGACGTGACCATGATGTCACGAGTCTCCACCACACATCGCCAGTCATCTGGCTTAGAGTGAAGTTCGGTCCGTGCACCAGATGTCTGGGGTGCCGCAGCCGAGATCATGGGGGTCCCCAGCAGTGAGACCCCCAAGATCAGACATCTTATCCCCTATCCTTTTGTTAGGAGATAAGATGTCTAGGAGCAGAGTACCCCTTCAAGGGTTTATACTACTCATCTAAGGAATGGGGGAGGGATATGGGCATGTGCTTATTTGCCTGGTATAATGGAGCACATGATGGACAGGGTGGGTTGGTTGTCAGTTGCATATTGGGTAACAAGCAGAAGATGAACTGGTAGGTCAAGGAACATAATAGCCTTGTGAATCTTATGGGAAAAAAATATATATTGATCAAATGATTAAACCATAGATACAAGCTGTGGTTATTGCTTAATTACCTCTTTTTCTACATGAAATGATAGTGATCAGACCAGAATGAATGGTTTCCTATACTACATTAAAGTTTTTGCTTTGTATGTTTGCTATGAAGGTTTAAAGGGGTTATCCAGCATAAGGTGATTTTAGTACGTACCTGGCAGACAGTAATGGACATGCTTAGGAAGGATCTGCGCTTGTCTTGGGGCTAAATGGCTATGTTGTGCGATTACCATAACACTGTGCTAGCTTTCTGTGAACTTGTATTATCTGTTTTCAGTTTTCTTGTTTGGCTACAAATCCCATGATTCCATTTTCCTCCTTCCCACACATCAGCTAGCCCACCCATTGAAACATAAATAAGCTGCAGACCTGTGGTTTTCAATCAGAGTGCCTCCAGCTGTTGCATTAGTTGCAGATTGATCCCTCCCCCCATTGAAGCAGACAGGCTCCCTGTCATCAGCTGACTAGTGAGTCAGGTCTCGACCGCATTGCAACCTGGGAAAATTCCGAGACAACAGTCATTTTGTATGCTGGTAATAATAAATATTGGGATGAAAATCACATAAGAATTGTGAGAAAACCATCACACACAGGTAAAGACACTATATTATGAACTACACTAACTTTACAGCCCCTGTAGCATAGTCAAATAAAAAAATGGAATACCCCTTTAAGTAAACAGAATGACTGGTCTCTGGATTAAGTTAACATCATTTGTGATCGGGGCTCCATACGTGTACTAGTGACAGGAAAGATTGCCTACATACCTATACAAGATCTTACCCTAGCATAGCGGTCTGAGTTGTGCCATAACCGCGCAATGAGGGCACGCCTATAGAGGGCATGCACTATAGTGAAGGAATAAGATAAGGGAAGGTTGGGAGGGTTCCACAAACGACACGTGCTCTGCCCCTGTAGGAGAGGGGGAAGTTATATACACACGCCCCCACCTGTTCTCAATGAGCCCCACCTGGAAGTGCAGGGAGCGATAATTACTTCCGCCCCTCGCACAAACACAGCCCATCAGGCTTTATACTTGTGATCGGGGCTCCATACGTGTACTAGTGACAGGAAAGATTGCCTACATACCTATACAAGATCTTACCCTAGCATAGCGGTCTGAGTTGTGCCATAACCGCGCAATGAGGGCACGCCTATAGAGGGCAAAAAGCAACCATGCTAGGATGAATACAATTCCTGAAATAAAACATCCTACATCCAGCATCAATCTTCACATACCCGAAGTAGACTATACCTAATGTGCTGAAAGAGTAGCCCTGACCAACTAGTGACTACTAGAGGTGGTAACCATACCTTTGAAACCGTGGTAGTAACGTCCATCTGTAAAGAATCAACCTGAGAATAACCTTCCCTGCCAAATACTAACTGAACTATACCTATCACCATCCCTACTTGTGACATTACTTCAAATGGACACGGAAAGGCTAACTTCATGGCAGGTCTGACAAGCACCAATCCCCTGCTATTTAAGAGGCAAAAACTAAACTGACAGGTAAATGACAAGAAATACCTATCTACCTGATAGATCGTGTGGGTCATGTCGCATGACAAGGTTCACGAAGGCACCTTACCTGATTGAGACTAACAGACATACCTAACTAGCCACTGTACTGACCCAACTGGACTTGGAAGTGATGACCCATTGCAGATGACAGCTCCCTGCGAGAGCAACGTATCTGTAGACGTGACCAGTGTTTAGATGAACCATCATGTCTGTAGACCTGACAGGTCTTTGTGACACCGTCGTGCCTGAACCCGTCACAGGTCCCCGCGGAACCATCGAGCCTGTAGACATGACAGGTCTTTGTGAAATCATTGTGCCTGTAAACGTCACAGGTCTTTGTAAACCACTTTTTTTTTTTTTTCTCAAATACGTAAGTGTGAAATGCCATATTGAGATTGTATGCTATCTGAAACGTGTCAGATTACCTACATAACCATGTCAAATCAATTGCTCTGAAATGAGACAGCAGCAACCATGATTCAATCCCCGATCCTAAAGAAATGAGTCATGAAACTGTGTATTAAATGCAGAATATATCTGCAACTAAATGCTGGCCCTCCTTAAAAGAGAACGTGCAATTATGCCAGATAGTTGAATCTGTGTACTATAACGAAATTATAACGTCATCGAGAAATACAACAGATGAGGTTGTATCTGACCTGAAAACGTGTCAGGTCATAACAAATATAACACACGACAAAATTGCTCTGAAAACGAGTCAGTAGCAACTGGCATTACCCCTTTTAACCTGAAGAGGAGTCAGGCAACAGGGTAACATCATGAGTATTCATGACAAGATACCTGTATGAAGCTGGCGTGTTGTTCTGAAGGTAACAAAAATGACCAATTGTGTCCAATACCCTAAGCAAAGGATCTACCTCCCCTGTGTGCACCACATGAAACATGTTGACCGTATGTGCGGCATAACCTGCTAACAGTATACCCAACTACAAGTCGCTACTCAATATGTTATTGCTCTGAGACATGTCTAACAATAACCTATGTGGTGCATCCCCCCCTGCAGACGTAGGAGGTTTAAGAATATGTGCTCGATATATCTGCAATGAATGTAAGCACCATATGAATACTGTAATCGTGTCTTGTAAATATATGTACAGCCAGAGGTGCAACTGCTATTCAACACTAGGAACGAATGCACATAACCTACCCGCATACAACTATGGTAGTATGCAACAAATGCTGTGTACTGGTGCATGTATCATACACAAGCTGGGAGCGTAAGTACCGTGAAAACGTAAGGAACGTTATGAATTTATGCTCTAACATCATTATGAGTACCTCATACATGCCTAGAAAATAAAGTGTAAACATATATCTAAAAAGATAGACAACGTGCAACTATGCCGGATAGTTGAATATGTCTACTATAAGTAACTGATAACGTGGTCATGAAATACCACGGAGGAGGCTGTATCTGTCCTGAGAACGTCTCAGGTCGTGACAATGAACCACAATGTAATTGCTCTGAAAATTTGTCGGTAGCAACCGACATTAACTCCTTAAGCTGAAGGAGTCAGGCAAATAGGGCAACATCCTAACAAAGCTGTATAACCTTTCCGTATAAACATTATGCACGAATATGCAGTATGAAAGCTATGAGCATGAGTACAGTAAAGCTACGGGAGCATATGTGTAGTGTAGACTCTAAGGATGGAAATGCAGAAAAACTATTACCCATGTGCAGTACAACAAAATAAAGCTATGAACGTAACCAGACTATGAGCGTAACGTGCAACTATGCCAGATGGTTGAATCTGTGTAATATAACGAAATAACATAATCGAGAAATACAACAGACGAGGTTGTATCTGACCTGAAAACGTGTCAGGTCATAACAAATACACCAACGACAAAATTGCTCTGAATACGAGTCAGTAGCAACCGACATTACCCCTTAACCTGAAGAGGAGTCAGGCAACAGGTTAACATTGTGAGTATTCCTGAAATTGGTTGCTCTGAATGTGAGTCAGTAACAACCGCGATTCAACCCCTGAAGGAACGAGTCAGGTGAGCGGGTATTGAACAGCCGATTAGTGCCACTAAAATGATGACCACCCTTGAACGAGTACCTGTGCCGGATAGTTGAATATGTGTTCTATAACTAACTGATAACTTAGTCGTGAAATACAACAGAGGAGGTTGTATCTGACCTGAGAACTTGCAGGACATGACAATAAACAACAATGCGATTGCTCTGAACAAGTCAGTAGCAACCGACATTGACCCCTTAACCTGAAGAGGAGTCAGGCAATAGGGCAACATCCTGACAAACCTGAGTGAACTTTCCGTATAAAAGACTATGCACGAATACACAGAATGAATGCTATAAACATACGTACAGTAAAAGCTACAGGAGCATGTGTGTAGTGTAGACGCTATGGATGAACATGCAGAATAAATACCATTACCCATGTACAGTAAACGCTATGGATGTTAGTGCAGATAACATAACAGAATGAATGCTACATGTACGCAGAATAAGTACTACAACGTGTCAGCATAATAATTACTAGTGTTGCTCGCGAATATTCGCAATTCGAATTTTATTCGCGAATATCGCATATTCGCGAATTCGCGAATATTCGCGAATATAGCGCTATATATTCGTAATTACGAATATTCGTTTTTTTTATTTTTTTTTATTTTTTTCACAGTACACATCACAGTGATCATCCCTCTCTGCTTCCAGCTTATGTGGTGTAAGAAGGCTCTAATACTACTGTGTGAGACCGGTGTGCGAATTTTCGCATATGCGAAATTTGCATATGCTAATTTCCGCATATGCGAATTTTCGCTTATGCTAATTTTTGTATATGCGAATTTTCGCATATGTTAATTTTCGCACACGCGAAAATAAAACGAGAATATTACGATTATGCGAATATTCGCGAATATGACGAATATTCGTCCATATATTCGCGAATATTCGCGAATTCGAATATGGCCTATGCCGCTCAACACTAATAATTACTACCATCGTATGTACAGAATGAATGCTACGAATGTCCGTGTAGTGTATTGCTACAATTCTATGTGCAATATACATGACGTGAACATGTCTGTGGTATGAATACAACGAGCGTGTATGTGGTATAAATGCTATGAGCGTATAGTGATATGATACTATGAGCAGTATAATGCTATGAGTATACTTGCGATATCAATGCTAAGAGCGTATGTGCCTGATGTAGGCCATGTGTATGTGCAGTATAAACGCTACAAGTACATGTGCAGTATAAGCGTTGAGCATATGTGCTACGAATTAATATGTGGTATGACGCTATGAGGTATGAGTACTATGAGCAGTATAATGCTGTGAACATGCTATGAGCACGTGGCCACAACTGCACGAAACAGCATGTCACTATGTGTGAGAACCATAGGAAACCTGCGTGTATGAATGCGGTGAACATGTGAACAACAAAACCATGACCGTGTAACCAATATAACTGCCATGAGTGTATGAACCCTGCATGTATGAATGCGGTGAACGTGTGAACAACAAAACAATGACCGTGTAACCAATATAACTGCCATGAGCGTATGAACTAGGCATGTATGAATGCGATGAACGTGTGAACAACAAAACAATGACCGTGTAACCAATATAACTGCCATGAGCGTATGAACCCTGCGTGTATGAATGCGATGAACGTGTGAACAACTAAACCATAACCGTGTGACCGATGTAACTGCCATGAGCGTATAAAACCTGCGTGTATGAATGCGGTGAATGCGTGAACAACAAAACCATGACCGTGCAACCAATACAACCGCCATGAGCGTATGAACCCTGCGGTGAACATGTGAACAACTTAAGAACCGTGAGAGTGTGACCACTATAACTGCCATGAGTGTATGAACCGTATAATTGCTATAGGCAGTATACTGCCGTAACCAGTATGAAATACCATTAACATATGAACCGAATGATACTTTGAGCGTATGAACCAGTGATAATTACGAGGTGTTTGATTGCCATGAACGTAACATGGTAGAAAGAACGTAAGACCGTGAACATGCCAAGAATGTGAACAGCATTAATGCCAAGTTTGTGGACCGTGTAAAACACCAGTGAGTGAGAGAATAACCATGAGGTGAACAGCATAAACGAGTTTGCCCAGTATAAATGCTGTGAATGTATCGTCAGTGAGTATATGTACCGTGTATAATGATATTAGCACATGAAACTGTATACATACTAAGCGCGTACGAGCAGTGTGCCAAAAGCGTATGAATTAACCATGAGAGTACGGACAATAAGACACTCATGGAGTTATCAAACCGTGAAGATGCTCTACTCGTGTGCACCTTGTACCAGTAATGCGTGTATGCCCATAATAAACCAAGCGTATGAACCGTATGGATACCATGATCGTGCAAATAACACTGTGTATACTATGATTTATTTGGATGTAGCCTATGTTATATCTCTACAGAGCATTGCACCCTACTATATACTATATTGAAACAAGACAGTCTACAGAGCACTGTATCACCACACAGCATATGCTACCCTGCAACGTGATCCTCTGCAGAGTATTGCACCACACCAAACAGTAAATGCCACCCTGTGTTGCAACGAGACCCTTCGCAGAGCACTGCACCACACTGGACATGCTAACTATAACGACCCTCTGCAGAGCGTTGCACTATGCCCTATATAATATGATGTATTGAAACCATCCCAACTGTATAAAGTTTGTTTATAATGAGACCATCTGCAGAGTATAGCACTATACTGTATATAGTATATATTATATTGTAACAAGACCATCTGCAGAGCATAGCACCATAGCTGTATATCATGAATACTATATTGTAATGAGATCATCTGCAGAGCATTGCACCTTAACTATATATCATGTATACTATATTGTAATGAGACCATCTGCAGAGCATTGCACCTTAACTGTATATCATGTATACTATATTGTAACGAGACCATCTGCAGATTATTGCACCATAACTGTATATCATGTATACTATATTGTAACGAGACCATCTGCAGAGCACTGCACTATACCATTATACAGTACATGTTATATTGTAACGAGACCCTTTGCAGAGCATTACACTGTACGGTATACTGCAAGGGCACCGTATACCCCGCAGAGCACCGCACCACACAGCAAAAGTTATATTGAAACGACTCTTTGCAGAGCATTGCACCACACTGTATACAGCAAACTTTATATTGAAACAACCCTCCGCAGAGCATTACACTATACTTTAGATTAACGATAGCAGACAAGCTGACAGGACCGCCTAACGAGGACTGGGCAGCTGCCGCAACCTGTCCCAAGGCATAGACAATTGTAGTTGTGTGGGTGGCGGGCGGTCCACATGTCGCCATGAGGCAGCTAGCGGGCTGCGCGAAATGCTGAGGCCGCACCACCCCCAGCACCGATTTAACTCACCTGCTTGCCGCTCCTGGCCCCCACTACCGCTGCGGGCAGAGCCAGCCAGAACCATACCTGCCCAATATTACCTTATAATCAGAGTGAGACAGCATCCCCAGATAAGACAGCCAGCGGAGCTGCCAGGATGCCGCGCCTGCACCACCCCAGACCCATGATCAGCGAGGCCTCCGCACCGTGAGCAGCAGCTCTGAAGATTTTTGTGGGAGATTCAAACACCATCCTGCCACAGGAAGCAGAGATTCCACAAACGACACGTGCTCCGCCCCTGTAGGAGAGGGGGAAGTTATATACACACGCCCCCACCTGTTCCCAATGAGCCCCACCTGGAAGTGCAGGGAGCGATAATTACTTCCGCCCCTCGCACAAACACAGCCCATCAGGCTTTATACTTTAAGGTACTAGACACATAGTCTGCTGTCAAAATGGTCATGGATATGGTTGCACTTGTAAATGGCATTGGACATATAGTAGACTATGATGTATCTTTGTGGTTTTGCCATGCTTTGGGGAAATCAAGGGTTGTCGTAATACTTATGACTTTTTTTTCCCAAGATGAAAACTAGTTCAGATGGCAATGTATTATCTATCCACAGGACTGATTGTTGGGGGTTAGACTACTGGGACCATCACTAATCACAGGAAAAGGAGGCCAAGTGCTCCTGTTTGAATCGAGTATGCATACATATACTCAGCTGAATAATATACCCAATTAAAACTCTATGGAGCTGCTGAAGATAGACAAGTACAGCACTCGGCTATCTTAGTCCCATAGTGTTTGAATGAAGTGATCAATGTCACAATGTTGGATTTAAAATCTAAATCTTCCTTTTTTTTCGAGCATATATAAAAATGGATTTTAATATACTGGAAATAAAGTAAGGTTTAAGTTGGCATGGAAAATCTGAGGCTGGCCCTGAAATTGACTTTTTCAAGGGCCACTGTGGTTTCCCTTTCACGAGGACAAAGGTTGTACATTCTATAGATGACCATGTTATGGCCATCCATGGAAAACCATGAGCCCTGCATTATTTTATGTAAAATATAGGTATGCTAATAGGAAGACAGATGTTTCTACCTTACAATTTTTTTTGTAAGCCAAAGCTAATACTAAGGCGGAGAGCTCCTTAAAGCGTGTCTATAACACACATATTAGGCAGAAAGCCCTTCTGACTGATGGATATTATAAAAAAAAAAAAAAAAAAAAAAAAAGCAGAATCACGTAATCAGAAACTTGTATATAGGCGCCAACTGATGTCCTCCATTGATGTCCCTAATTCCTATTAATATGATAGGATTTTCTTTCATGAATATTACGTCTGGTCACAAAATGAATGTTTTCAGGTCTGTATGTATGGTGCAGGAAAGATCAAAAGAATATGAATCAATGAATATGAGTCAATTACCATTTAGTATTGTCCTAGAGATGCGACTTATCTTTAAAACTAGCCATAGGCTAATAAGGGTCATCTTTCTCATCAGAGTAAACGCACAGAACAGGATTACACCTAACTGGCCATGTTTAAAAGTGATAAAATCACAATAAGGAGAGTATAGGACAACAGCCTATTAAAATTCACCATTAACAGTCTATTGACTGCTTTACTGGACATGTCTATTACCCCCTTTAGGCTAGGTTTCCAATTAGGTGTTTTGAATACTACCACTGCAGTTTTTGTGCCAAAGTCAGAAGTGGATCCACCAGGAAGGGTAAGAATCATTCCTTCCTGTATATTTTCCATTTCTTTTGAATACACTTCTGGCTTTGGATCAAAAAGTGCAGTGGCAGTTTAAAAAAAAAAAAACGCCAGAAAAAACTTGTGTGAAAACCTAGCCTAAAGGTGTCTTCCAGGTTGTGTGCAGTATTACAGATCAGCTAAATTTCCTTTAGTGGAACTAAGTTGCCATACATAGATATACTGAGGAGAAGGTGGCACTGTTTTTTAGAAGAACGCATCTATGTTTTTTGTAATTCTGAATTACCCCTTTGATTTTAAGTAATAATTATGGAGCTTTTAGATACAATTCTTTAGCACATGGACGTCTTTACCTACTTTATTTTTACTGATCAATGTACAATGCAGTGAACATATCCTCTGTATCTGGGACTACTTTGTCAGCAGAAAACTGGCCGTTTAGAAGAAACTTTAAAAATTATTTGTATAAATATAGAAAATAATACCATCACTAAAGAATAGACATAAGATATCTGTTGTCGTCTGTGCCTTGATTCCTTTTTTGACCCCTATTTTGTTTGATTGGTATTTGTATAGAGGGAGGGACACAACTGACTCCTCTGGTCCTACATATCGACTTATTAGGGGGAATTGTTTTTCCCAACTGGAAACTTGACCATAGACAATGGATTGTTGACAAATCTCACTGAAAACAATGCTAACCTGCAATTCATGTCTATGGTCAGCATAACCCTAACCTTAGCACTGGCAATAACCCAAAAAGACTATACTAACAGAGGTTGTATAGCAAAATATCCATTAGGACATATATTTATATGGATAAACAGATGTAATTATTTACATCAGTTGTGTACAGCATATAAGCTATCACTTATATAGTTTAAAGTGAAATTACAGAGCAAAAAAATTATCGAACCAACTGGTGCCAGAAAGTTATACTGATAAATTACTTAATTTAATAAAATCTGTTGTATGCTCTGTAGGAAGTCATGTAGTTTTTTCCAGTGTGTCACAATGCTGCCAACTGATATAGACAGAGATAAAAATATAAATAAATAAATACTGGTGCAACCAATTGTTACGCCGAGCGCTCCGGGTCCCCGCTCCTCCCCGGAGCGCTCGCTTCACTCTCCCCGCGGCAGCGCTCCGGTCACGTCCTCTGACCCGGGGCGCTGCGATTCCGCTGCCAGCCGGGATGCGATTCGCGATGCGGGTAGCGCCCGCTCGCGATGCGCACCCCGGCTCCCCTACCTGACTCGCTCTCCGTCTGTTCTGTCCCGGCGCGCGCGGCCCCGCTCCCTAGGGCGCGCGCGCGCCGGGTCTCTGCGATTTAAAGGGCCACTGCGCCGCTGATTGGCGCAGTGCTTCCAATTAGTGTGTTCACCTGTGCACTTCCCTATATCACCTCACTTCCCCTGCACTCCCTTGCCGGATCTTGTTGCCTTAGTGCCAGTGAAAGCGTTCCTTGTGTGTTCCTTGCCTGTGTTTCCAGACCTTCTGCCGTTGCCCCTGACTACGATCCTTGCTGCCTGCCCCGACCTTCTGCTACGTCCGACCTTGCTTTTGCCTACTCCCTTGTACCGCGCCTATCTTCAGCAGCCAGAGAGGTGAGCCGTTGCTAGTGGATACGACCTGGTCACTACCGCCGCAGCAAGACCATCCCGCTTTGCGGCGGGCTCTGGTGAAAACCAGTAGTGGCTTAGAACCGGTCCACTAGCACGGTCCACGCCAATCCCTCTCTGGCACAGAGGATCCACTACCTGCCAGCCGGCATCGTGACAGTAGATCCGGCCATGGATCCCGCTGAAGTTCCTCTGCCAGTTGTCGCTGACCTCACCACGGTGGTCGCCCAGCAGTCACAACAGATAGCGCAACAAGGCCAACAGCTGTCTCAACTGACCATTATGCTACAACAGTTACTACCACAGCTTCAGCAGTCATCTCCTCCGCCAGCTCCTGCACCTCCTCCGCAGCGAGTGGCCGCTCCTGGGATACGCTTATCCTTGCCGGATAAATTTGATGGGGACTCTAAGTTTTGCCGTGGCTTTCTTTCCCAATGTTCCCTGCATCTGGAGATGATGTCGGACCTGTTTCCCACTGAAAGGTCTAAGGTGGCTTTCGTAGTCAGCCTTCTGTCCGGAAAAGCCCTGTCATGGGCCACACCGCTCTGGGACCGCAATGACCCCGTCACTGCCTCTGTACACTCCTTCTTCTCGGAAATCCGAAGTGTCTTTGAGGAACCTGCCCGAGCCTCTTCTGCTGAGACTGCCCTGTTGAACCTGGTCCAGGGTAATTCTTCCGTTGGCGAGTATGCCGTACAATTCCGTACTCTTGCTTCAGAATTGTCCTGGAATAATGAGGCCCTCTGCGCGACCTTCAAAAAAGGCCTATCCAGCAACATTAAAGATGTTCTGGCCGCACGAGAAATTCCTGCTAATCTACATGAACTTATTCACCTAGCCACTCGCATTGACATGCGTTTTTCCGAAAGGCGTCAGGAACTCCGCCAAGATATGGACTCTGTTCGCACGAGGCGTTTCTTCTCCTCGGCTCCTCTCTCCTCTGGTCCCCTGCAATCTGTTCCTGTGCCTCCCGCCGTGGAGGCTATGCAGGTCGACCGGTCTCGCCTGACACCTCAAGAGAGGACACGACGCCGTATGGAGAACCTCTGCCTGTACTGTGCTAGTACCGAACACTTCCTGAGAGATTGTCCTATCCGTCCTCCCCGCCTGGAAAGACGTACGCTGACTCCGCACAAAGGTGAGACAGTCCTTGATGTCTACTCTGCTTCTCCACGTCTTACTGTGCCTGTGCGGATGTCTGCCTCTGCCTTCTCCTTCTCTACAGTGGCCTTCTTGGACTCTGGATCTGCAGGAAATTTTATTTTGGCCTCTCTCGTCAACAGGTTCAACATCCCGGTGACCAGTCTCGCCAGACCCCTCTACATCAATTGTGTAAATAATGAAAGATTGGACTGTACCATACGTTTCCGCACGGAGCCCCTTCTTATGAGCATCGGATCTCATCATGAGAGGATTGAACTTTTGGTCCTCCCCAATTGCACCTCGGAAATTCTCCTTGGACTTCCCTGGCTTCAACTTCATTCCCCTACCCTGGATTGGTCCACTGGGGAGATCAAGAGTTGGGGGTCCTCTTGTTCCAAGAACTGTCTAAAACCGGTTCCCATTAACCCTTGCCGTAACTCTGTGGTTCCTCCAGTAACCGGTCTCCCTAAGGCCTATATGGACTTCGCGGATGTTTTCTGCAAAAAACAAGCTGAGACTCTACCTCCTCACAGGCCTTATGATTGCCCTATCGACCTCCTCCCGGGCACTACTCCACCCCGGGGCAGAATTTATCCTCTCTCTGCCCCAGAGACTCTTGCCATGTCCGAATACGTCCAGGAGAATCTAAAAAAGGGCTTTATCCGTAAATCCTCCTCTCCTGCCGGAGCCGGATTTTTCTTTGTGTCCAAAAAAGATGGCTCCCTACGTCCTTGCATTGACTACCGCGGTCTTAATAAAATCACGGTTAAGAACCGCTACCCCTTACCCCTCATCTCTGAACTCTTTGATCGCCTCCAAGGTGCCCACATCTTCACTAAATTGGACTTAAGAGGCGCCTATAACCTCATCCGCATCAGAGAGGGGGACGAGTGGAAAACGGCATTTAACACCAGAGATGGACACTTTGAGTATCTGGTCATGCCCTTTGGACTGTGCAACGCCCCTGCCGTCTTCCAAGACTTTGTCAATGAAATTTTTCGTGATCTGTTATACTCCTGTGTTGTTGTATATCTGGACGATATCCTAATTTTTTCTGCCAATCTAGAAGAACACCGCCAGCATGTCCGTATGGTTCTTCAGAGACTTCGTGACAACCAACTCTATGCCAAAATTGAGAAATGTCTGTTTGAATGCCAATCTCTTCCTTTTCTAGGATATTTGGTCTCTGGCCAGGGACTACAGATGGATCCAGACAAACTCTCTGCCGTCTTAGATTGGCCACGCCCCTCCGGACTCCGTGCTATCCAACGCTTTTTGGGGTTCGCCAATTATTACAGGCAATTTATTCCACATTTTTCTACCATTGTGGCTCCTATCGTGGCTTTAACCAAAAAAAATGCTGATCCCAAGTCCTGGCCTCCTCAAGCAGAAGACGCCTTTAAACGACTCAAGTCTGCCTTTTCTTCGGCTCCCGTCCTCTCCAGACCTGACCCTTCCAAACCCTTCCTATTGGAGGTTGATGCCTCCTCAGTGGGAGCTGGAGCTGTTCTTCTACAAAAAAATTCTTCCGGGCATGCTGTCACTTGTGGTTTTTTCTCTAGGACCTTCTCTCCAGCGGAGAGGAACTACTCCATCGGGGATCGAGAGCTTCTAGCCATTAAATTAGCACTTGAGGAATGGAGGCATCTGCTGGAGGGATCAAGTTCTCCTGTTATTATCTACACCGACCACAAGAACCTCTCCTACCTCCAGTCTGCCCAACAGCTGAATCCTCGCCAGGCCCGGTGGTCTCTGTTCTTTGCCCGATTTAATTTTGAGATTCACTTTCGTCCTGCCGATAAGAACATTAGGGCCGATGCTCTCTCTCGTTCCTCGGATGCCTCAGAAGTTGAACTCTCTCCGCAACACATCATTCCACCTGACTGCCTGATCTCCACTTCTCCTGCCTCCATCAGGCAGACTCCTCCAGGAAAGACCTTTGTTTCTCCTCGCCAACGCCTCGGAATCCTCAAATGGGGTCACTCCTCCCATCTCGCAGGTCATGCGGGTATCAAGAAATCTGTGCAACTCATCTCCCGCTTCTATTGGTGGCCGACTCTGGAGACGGATGTTGTGGACTTTGTGCGAGCCTGCACTATCTGTGCCCGGGATAAGACTCCTCGCCAGAAGCCCGCTGGTTTTCTTCATCCTCTGCCTGTCCCCGAACAGCCTTGGTCTCTGATTGGTATGAATTTATTACTGATTTACCCCCTTCCCGTGGCAACACTGTTATTTGGGTGGTCGTTGATCGATTCTCCAAAATGGCACATTTCATCCCTCTTCCTGGTCTTCCTTCTGCGCCTCAGTTAGCTAAACAATTTTTTGTACACATTTTTCGTCTTCACGGGTTGCCTACGCAGATTGTCTCGGATAGAGGCGTCCAATTCGTGTCTAAATTCTGGAGGGCTCTCTGTAAACAACTCAAGATTAAATTAAATTTTTCTTCTGCATATCATCCCCAGTCCAATGGACAAGTAGAAAGGATTAACCAGATCTTGGGTGATTATTTGCGACATTTTGTTTCCTCCCGCCAGGATGACTGGGCAGATCTCCTCCCATGGGCCGAATTCTCGTATAACTTCAGGGTCTCTGAGTCTTCCTCCAAATCCCCATTTTTCGTGGTGTACGGCCGTCACCCTCTTCCCCCCCTCCCTACTCCCTTGCCCTCTGGTCTGCCCGCTGTGGATGAAATTTCTCGTGACCTTTCCATCATATGGAGAGAGACCCAAAAATCTCTCTTACAGGCTTCATCACGCATGAAGAAGTTCGCGGATAAGAAAAGAAGAGCCCCCCCCGTTTTTTCCCCTGGAGACAAGGTATGGCTCTCCGCTAAATATGTCCGCTTCCGTGTCCCTAGCTACAAGTTGGGACCACGCTATCTTGGTCCTTTCAAAATTTTGTGTCAAATTAATCCTGTCTCTTATAAACTTCTTCTTCCTCCCTCTCTTCGTATCCCTAATGCCTTTCACGTCTCTCTTCTCAAACCACTCATCCTCAACCGTTTTTCTCCCAAATCTGTTCCTCCCACTCCTGTTTCCGGCTCCTCGGACATCTTCTCGGTCAAAGAAATTTTAGCTGCCAAAAAGGTCAGAGGGAAAAAAAATTTTTTAGTGGACTGGGAGGGTTGTGGTCCTGAAGAGAGATCCTGGGAACCTGAGGACAACATCCTAGACAAAAGTCTGCTCCTCAGGTTCTCAGGCTCTAAGAAGAGGGGGAGACCCAAGGGGGGGGGTACTGTTACGCCGAGCGCTCCGGGTCCCCGCTCCTCCCCGGAGCGCTCGCTTCACTCTCCCCGCGGCAGCGCTCCGGTCACGTCCTCTGACCCGGGGCGCTGCGATTCCGCTGCCAGCCGGGATGCGATTCGCGATGCGGGTAGCGCCCGCTCGCGATGCGCACCCCGGCTCCCCTACCTGACTCGCTCTCCGTCTGTTCTGTCCCGGCGCGCGCGGCCCCGCTCCCTAGGGCGCGCGCGCGCCGGGTCTCTGCGATTTAAAGGGCCACTGCGCCGCTGATTGGCGCAGTGGTTCCAATTAGTGTGTTCACCTGTGCACTTCCCTATATCACCTCACTTCCCCTGCACTCCCTTGCCGGATCTTGTTGCCTTAGTGCCAGTGAAAGCGTTCCTTGTGTGTTCCTTGCCTGTGTTTCCAGACCTTCTGCCGTTGCCCCTGACTACGATCCTTGCTGCCTGCCCCGACCTTCTGCTACGTCCGACCTTGCTTTTGCCTACTCCCTTGTACCGCGCCTATCTTCAGCAGCCAGAGAGGTGAGCCGTTGCTAGTGGATACGACCTGGTCACTACCGCCGCAGCAAGACCATCCCGCTTTGCGGCGGGCTCTGGTGAAAACCAGTAGTGGCTTAGAACCGGTCCACTAGCACGGTCCACGCCAATCCCTCTCTGGCACAGAGGATCCACTACCTGCCAGCCGGCATCGTGACACCAATGCATAAAAGATGGTGGGGGAGATTTATCAAAATCTGTGGAGAGGCAAAGAGGACCAGTTGCCCAGTAGCAACCAATCACATCAATTCTTTCATTTTTCACAGGCCTTGTTAAGAATGAAAGAAGCGATCTGATTGGCCGCTATGGGCAGCTGGGCAACTTTGCCTCTCTACAGGTTTTGATAAATCTCCCCCGGTGTGTTTATTTGTAATTCCAGCTTAAAAACTGAAATAGTGCACAAAGCACAGATGGAAGATCGTCCCCCTCAGGGTCACTGGATAACGTTGTATGCGGCCCCTATTCCTATACCGCCAAAGAAAATGTATATGTATGTCTTAGGTGTTATATAGTGTTCATATATTAAATTAATGTGTACAAAAGTACAGGAGATGTATTGAACCTACATATTACTGCTCAACTTGATAGTGATCTGAAATATCTGTGCGTGGACCGTATGCAGAGCCGTATGTAGATAATGTGCATCTATAGGAAATGAACAATGTTAGTAGTCCTTTATTCTCGGTATCTCACCCTGATATTGTATAGTCCATATAGGTGTACTGTTATCCAAATCCTATTTGAGCAACGGGTGCAGTTAAATTCCCAATTTTGGATTAAATGGATTGTGTTTTTTGGACAATCCGTACTCCCGTAGTGACGTCACCAACAGCAACTAGTTTGCCAACGTACAACTTAGAGGAACCAGGTACGGTAGAGATGCCACCGGCCGGGGCAGTCTTCCGACCGGCTCCATTAAAGAAATGAACACTAGGACATTTCATACCAGTCCCGCAAGGACTCGAACCCCCATTCATCAGGACCGGAGCACATTCTGTGATCTACAGGTACTAAATTAAACACCTGGGCACATAGTAGGGGAACACTTAAGAAACCCCTGTATTTCTCATACAATATATCTTAATATACAGAAGGAACAATCCATTTAAACCAAAATTGGTAATTTAACTGCACCGTTGCTCAAATAGGATTTGGACACCAGTACACCTGTCAGGATCCGGACTGGTATGCGGAGAGGACACGGGTGGTGGATCCTCTGTGTCAGTGAGGAGATGGCGTGAGCCGTACCAGGGGAACAAAATCTAAGGGGTTACTGGTTTTCACCAGAGCCCGCCGGAAAGCGGGATGGACTTGCAGCGGCAGGTAACCCCCAGGTCGTTCCACCCGATAGCGACTCAACCTCACTGACAGCAGAGACAGGCGAGGTACACAAGGGCAAGGCAAGAGCAAGGTCGGACGTAGCAGAAGGTCTGGGCAGGCAGCAAAGGTTCGTAGTCAGGGGCAATGGCAAGGGTCTGGATACACAGGCAATGGAACACACAGAAACGCTTTCTCAGGACACAAGGCAACAAGATCCGGCCAAGACAGGAAGGGGAAGTGGGTTTATATAGTGTAGGGAGTGCTTGGGACTAATTGGGCCAGGCACCAATTAATGGTGCACTGGCCCTTGAAATCTGAGAGACCCAGTGCGCGCACGCGTGCCCTAGAGAGCGGGGCCGCGTGAGCTGGGACTGAACAGGAGGACGGGGCAGGTGAGAGACACGGGGCGCGATCCGAGAGCGGGCACGTCCCGTACCTCGGATCGCGTCCTCACCGGAGACATGGAAGCAGCGCTTGCGGACAGCTGTGCTGACCGGAACGCTGCATACACGGGGACGCCGCAAGCGCTCCGGGGAAACGGCGGGACCCGGAGCGCTCGGCGTGACAACACCTATATGGACTGTACAATATCAGGGTGAGATATCGAGAATAAAGTCCCCTTACTGTCAAAAAAAATTCTACCCTATGTGTATATGACTACTAGCATTGTTAATTTCCTATAGATGCACATTATCTACATACAGCTCTGCATACGGTCCACACACAGATATTTCAGATCACTATCAAGTTGAGCAGTAATAGGTAGGTTCAATACAACTCCTGTACTTTTGTACACATTGTGTTAATGTATGAGCACTGTATAAAACCTAAGACTTACACATATACATTTTCTTTTGGCGGTATAGGAATAGGGGCCGCATAGGACGTTATTCAGTGACCCTGAGGGGAAAGATATTCCACCTTGGCTTTGTGCACTATTCAGTTTTTAAGCAAGAATTACAAATAAACACACCATCTTTTATACATTGGTTACACCAGTATTTATTTATTTATATTTTTATATCTATTTATATATGGGAGACAGGGACCCATAATTATACAGGGCAGCAACACGCATATATATATATATATATATATATATATATATATATATGTATATATATATATATATATATATATATATATTTATATATACACATACTTATGTATATATAGACACCTGGATATAGATAGATTTTCATCTGATATATCCGAAGTTACCCATCCCATAGGAGCGCTAGTGAAGCATCCAGACCATATAATATAGAGATAGGTGGGAGCACAGAGCACCATGTTTGACTGAAAGACTATAAAACTTTCTCTCGATCATACAGTAGTTGATAAGTACTGGAAGGGTTGAAAGGGTACTCCACTGGCTAGTGTTCGGAACATTTAGTTCTGAATGCTATGCGTGTGCGCTGCGGGGGTCGGCCATGCCCCCTTATGACATCAGGCCACACCCCCTCAACGCAAGTATATGCGAGGGGGTTTGGCAGCCGCCACGCCCCCAACTATAGACTTGCATTGAGGGTGTGTGGCCTGACATCAAGAGGGGGTGTGGCCAACCCCTGCATTGCGTGCACAGCATTCCAAACTAAATGTTCTGTACGCTGGCCAGTGGAGTACCCCTTTAAGATTTTGGATAGCATTAATTGGCAAATCTGTATAACTATCTGCCACCAGTTGATTTGATATTTTTTTTCCTCTGGAGTACCCCTTTAACCAATAAAAGCTATTGTTCATCAGCTGCTTACTTCTTTTATGTGAGCTTAAAGGAAAACTGTCACCAACCCCCCCCCCCCCTACACACACACACTAACCAGAGGTACTGGCTGGTAGTGAGGGGGACACTGATCAATATGATGCCTACCATGCCTGGATCTGCACCGCCGTTAGCCTGATATCTTCATTTTTCAAGATATGCAAATCATCTTCTAACTGGCACGGGAGGGGTTACTGCCTTCATCTGGCACTGTGACGTCACCGCCGCTGGGCTCGCAGCACCGCCAGGCTTATGCATATTCATGCCCTCCCTCCGTATCTCCCTCTCCTCCCCGCTCTGTATAGGACTCCACTGCGCATGTGCCGGCTTCCTGTGTACACCCGGAAGCGGCCTCAGCGCAGTGGAGTCACATACAGAGCGGGAAGGAGAGGGAGATACGGGCGGAGGGCATGAATATGCATAAGCCGGGCAGTACTGCGGGCCGAGCAGTGGTGACGTTACAGTGCCAGATGAAGGCAATAACCCCGCCCATGCAAGTTAGAAGATGATTTGCATATCTTGAAAAATTAAGATATCAGACGAACGGCGGTGCAAATGCGGCCATGGTAGGCATCAAATTGATCAGTGTCCCCCGCACTACCAGCCAGTACCTCTGGTTAGTCCGAGGGGGGGGGGGATTTGGTGACAGTTTTCCTTTATTCCAGGAATTTTTTTTATTTGACTATGTTACAGGGGCTGTGAAGTTAGTGTAGTTCATAATATAGTGTCTGTACCTGTGTGTGACGGTTTTGTCACAATTCTTCTGTTATTTTCCCCCCTATTTATTTATTTTTAACAGCATACAAAATTCCTGTTGTCTCAGATTTTTCCCAGGTTGCAATGCGGCCGAGACCTGAGCGCACTAGTAAGCTGATGACAAGGAGCCTGTCTGCTTCAATGTGTGGAGCGATCGCTTGGTGGGACAGAGATCTGTAACTAATGCAATAACTGTAAAGCTGTACGCACCCTGATTGAAAACCAAAGGTCTTTTGAATGGATGCAGCTCATTTATGTTTCAATGGTGGGGTGTCTGATGTGTGGGAGGGAGGAAAATGGAATTATGGGATTTGTAGGCAAAAAAGAAAACTAAAACAGGAAATACCAGTTCACAAAAAGCTAGCCACAGTGTTATGGTAATCTCACAACATAGCCATTTAGCCCCAAGACCTTCCTAAGCATGTTCAATACTGTCTGGCACCTGTTTGTCCATTACTGTCAAAATCACCTTCTGGTGAATAACCCCTTTAAAAATCGTTATTAGTTGGTATTGGGGGGGGGGGGTGCAGCAGACAATGATGGAAGTAAAGCACCGCATTAAGGATCCAGTGATCACCTGTGCTGCCCTACATGCACAGTAATTGAGCTATGTTTAAAGTTCCTTAACAGAGTGCCTATCTACTACAATGTTCTTATTAGGCATTGGACCCTTAAAGTCTGGAGCCTGAAAAAGAAACTTTGTGGAGAAAAGACCAGAGGAAACATGGCATATAATGACAAAGAAATTCTTCTAAAACTCTAAAACAGGTATAATCTCTGCACTTTATAAGTGCTTATCTGTCACTCAGTGGCACTGGTATACTTTATTGCTTCACTTTTATTCTATGCATTAAAAACTAAACTGGCCAAGCGTTTCTGTTCAGTTCATATGTGCTGCTCATGGTTCAAGAACATGATGGTAAGGAGGGGCCTTGTTAAAGATTTTGGACAGCAAACTGTCCTAATCGTCTTGAATTCTGTTGGAACTAATGCATAACAAAAACTGGTAAATTGTATCTGGTTTTCAAGACCTAAACCTACACTGGTCATAAAATAGTTAAGTGATTGTTCCTTCGTTACCCTATTATTCTCCACTGAAGCTGGCTTTTCTTTGTAATCGTGTAGAACCATTCTGTGAATATAACAATGTGAACCTGCTGATATCAAAGATAAATCCATATAATGGTGCTGTTCGCTCATCTTTTCAATGCTATGAATGCCAGTGGGGACTCCCTTTGTGTCTTCCGAACAGTTATCTTTGTTGATATTGAGGCATTAAGTACGTGTACACTGATATCAGTGATACAGCCAGAGTATCTCACAACAAACATTACTAACTGAACTAAGATCATCTATTCAGAGACAACACTACTGTAGTTCAAAGAAGGACATCTTTATCTATCGCAAACAGTGGCACTCTATCTAACACAACTCTACATGTACAAATGTATAACATAAACAGTAAAATAAAATCTGATACCAGGTTCTAAGAAAATCCACTAACTTGTGAACTTGCGAATAATATTGGGAAAGCAGTCATAAAATAATATGTATTATTAATGATGTATCATACAAAGTACATAATTAACCCCTTAAGGACTCAGCCCATTTGGGCCTTAACCCCTCAAGGACCCAGCCATTTTACACCTTAGGACCCGGCCATTTTTTGCACATCTGACCACTGTCACTTTAAACATTAATAACTCTGGAATGCTTTTAGTTATCATTCTGATTCCGAGATTGTTTTTTCGTGACATATTCTACTTTAACTTAGTGGTAAAATTTTTTGGTAACTTGCATCCTTTCTTGGTGAAAAATCCCAAAATTTGATGAAAAATATACAATATGTCTACTTTATATTTGCATTATAAAATTGATGAGTTTTTACTTTTGGAAGACATCAGAGGGCTTCAAAGTTCAGCAGCAATTTTCCAATTTTTCACAAAATTTCCAAAATCACAAATTTTCAGGGACCAGTTCAGGTTTGAAGTGGATTTGAAGGGTCTCCATCTTAGAAATACCCCACAAATGACCCCATTATAAAAACTGCACCCCCCAAAATATTCAAAATGACATTCAGTCAGCATTTTAACCCTTTAGGTGTTTCACAGGAATAGCAGCAAAGTGAAGGAGAAAATTCACAATTTCCATTTTTTACACTCGCATGTTCTTGTAGACCCAATTTTTGAATTTTTACAAGGGGTAAAAGGAGAAAATGTATACTTCTATTTGTAGCCCAATTTCTCTAGACTAAGCACATACCTCATATGTCTATGTAAAGTGTTCGGCGGGCGCAGTAGAGGGCTCAGAAGGGAAGGAGCGACAAGAGGATTTTGGAGCGTACGTTTTTCTGAAATGGTTTTTGGGGGGCATGTTGCATTTAGGAAGCCCCTATGGTGCCAGAACAGCAAAAATCCCCCACATGGCATACCATTTTGGAAACTAGACCCCTTGAGGAACGTAACAAGGAATAAAGTGAGCCTTAATACCCCGCAGGGGTTTCACGACTTTTGCATATGTAAAAAAATTTTAAAAAAATTTCAATAAAATGTGTGCTTCCCCCCAAATTTCACATTTTTGCAAGGGTTAATAGCAGAAAATAGCCCCCAAAATTTGTAACCCCATCTCTTCCGAGTATGGAGGTACCCCATAAGTTGACCTGAAGCGCACTACGGGCGAACTACAATGCTCAGAAGAGAAGGAGTCATGTTTGGCTTTTTGAGAGCAAATTTTGCTTAGGGACATGTCGCATTTAGGAAGCCCCTATGGTGCCAGGACAGCAAAAAATACCCACATGCCATACCATTTTGGAAACTAGACCCCTTGACGAACGTAACAAGGAATAAAGTGAGTCTTAATACCCCACAGGGGTTTCACGACTTTTGCATACGTAAAAAAAAAAAAAAAAATTTCACTAAAATGTGTGTTTCCCCCCCAAATTTCACATTTTTGCAAGGGTTAATAGCAGAAAATACCCCCCAAAATTTGTAACCCCATCTCTTCCGAGTATGGAGGTACCCCATAAGTTGACCTGAAGCGCACTACGGGCGAACTACAATGCTCAGAAGAGAAGGAGTCATATTTGGCTTTTTGAGAGCAAATTTTGCTCGGGGGGCTTGTCGCATTTAGGAAGCCTAAATGGTGCCAGAATAGCAAAATAACCCCCACATGGCACAACATTTTGGAAACTAGACCCCTTGAGGAACGTAACAAGGGGTACAATGAGCATTTACCCCCCCCCCCCCCCCCCCCACTGGTGTCTGTCAGATCTTTGGAACAGTGGGCTGTACAAAATTTTTAATTTGCGCAGCCCACTGTTCCAAAGATCTGTCAGACACCAGTGGGGTGTAAATTATCACTGCACCCCTCATTACATTCCGTGAGGGGTGTAGTTTCCGAAATGGGGTCACATGTGTTTTTTTTTTTTTTGCGTTTGTCAAAACCGCTGTAACAATCAGCCACCCCTGTGCAAATCACCTCAAATGTACATGGTGCACTCTCCCTTCTGGGCCTTGTTGTGCGCCCCCAGAGCACTTTGCGCCCACATATGGGGTATCTCCGTAGTCGGGAGAAATTGCATTACAAATTTTGGGGGGCTTTTTTCCCTTTTACCTCTTGTCAAAATGAAAAGTATAGGGCAACACCAGCATGTTAGTGTAAAAAATTTATTTTTTACACTAACATGCTGGTGTAGACCCCAATTTCACCTTTTCATAATGGGTGAAAGGAGAAAAAGCCCCCCAAAATTTGTAAGGCAATTTCTCCCGAGTACGGTGATACCCCATATGTGACCCTAAACTGTTGCCTTGAAATACGACAGGGCTCCGAAGTGAGAGCGCCATGC
This sequence comes from Hyla sarda, assembly GCF_029499605.1. Lineage (NCBI taxonomy): Eukaryota > Metazoa > Chordata > Amphibia > Anura > Hylidae > Hyla > Hyla sarda. Next base: position 175,683,053 of record NC_079189.1, on the reverse strand, counting down.
GCATTTGAGGCCTGAATTAGGGATTTGCATTGGGGTGGACATAGGGGTATTCTACGCCAGTGATTCCCAAACAGGGTGCCTCCAGCTGTTGCAAAACTCCCAGCATGCTTGGACAGTCAACGGCTGTCCGGCAATACTGGGAGTTGTTGTTTTGCAACAGCTGGAGGCTCCATTTTGAAGATTTTTATTGGGGAGGGGGGCTGTGTAGGGGTATGTGTATATGTAGTGTTTTTTACTTTTTATTTTATTTTGTGTTAGTGTAGTGTAGTGTAGTGTTTTTAGGGTACAGTCACACGGGCAGGGGGGGTTACAGCGATTTTCCCGCTGCGAGTTTGAGCTGCCGCGCAAAATTTGCTGCATCGCAAACTTGCAGCCTGATACTCACTGTAAGCCCCCTGCCCATGAGAATGTACCCTGTACATTCACAAGGGGGGGACCTCCAGCTGTTGCAAAACTACAACTCCCAGCATGCACAGTCTATCAGTGCATGCTGGTAGTTATAGTTTTGCAACAGCTGGAGGCACACGGGTTGGGAAACACTGAGTTAGGAAACAGACAATGTTTCCCAACCAGTGTGCCTCCTGTTGTTGCAAAACCACAACTCCCAAACATTCTCAGGCATGCTGGGAGTAGTAGTTCGGCAACATCTTTAGAGCCAGATGTTGCCGAACTACAACTCCCAGCATGCTTGGAGTTGTAGTTTGCAACATCTGGAGGACTACAGTTTGCAGACCACTAATACAGTGGTTCCCAATCTGTGCCTTTCCAGATGTTGCAAAACTACAACTCCCAGTATGCCAAAACTGTCCAGGCATGCTGGGAGTTGTAGTTCTGCAACATCTGAAGGGCCAGATGTTACAGAACAACAACTCCCAGCATGGCTGGACAGTAAGGGCATGCTGAGAATGTGTAGTTTTGCAACATCTGGAAGGGCACAGTGGTCTCTAAACTCTGGACCTCCAGATGTTGCAAAACTGCAACTCCCAGCATGCCCAGACGCCAAGGGCTGTCTGGGCATGCTGGGAGTTGTAGTATATAGGGTCCCAATACAGCAATGCATGTCGCTTTACGGCGACGTGCATTGCTGTAAAGGGCTCGACCGCGGCTGAAGATCTACTCACCTGTCGCCGCCGCCATCTTCCTCGCTGGGATCCGGGTCTTCAGGGACGAGGTAAGTACCGGGGCCGGTCCCCAGCACTCCCCCGTCCCCCGCCGCGTTCTCCGGTCTTCCTCCCGTCCTCTCCGGACTTCAAGGGGCCGGGCAGGACGGGAGGAAGTAACCGCCCCCCCTCCTGCGATTGGTTGGTTAACTAACCGACGGATCGCAGGGTATAGGAGGAGGTGGCAGGCTTGCCACCTCGCTCCTAGTCTTCACCATGGTCCTGGCTGTCTGTGACAGCCGGGATCATGCGAAATTACCGGGCGGTCGGGTCCCAGAGACCCGATCAGCCCGATATCGCCGCAGATCGCAAGGGATACATGGCCCCCCTCGGCGTTTGCCCTGGATCCCTGCTGAAGGATTTCAGCAGGGATCCGCTTCCGATCTCCACCGGGTGAGCGGCGGAGACCAGGAAAAGACATGACGTATGCATACGTCATGGGTCCTTAAGACCCAGGGTGTGATGACGTATGCATACGTCATGGGTCCTTAAGAGGTTAAGGACTCAATTTAATTTTTACGTTTTCATTTTTTCCTCCTCGCCCTCAAAAAATCATGACTCTTTTATATTTTCATCCGCAGACTAGTATGAGGGCTTGTTTTTTGCACGACCAGTTGTCCGTTGTAATGCCATCACTCACTTTACCATAAAATGTATGGCGCAACCAAAAAAATAATATAATTGTGGTGAAATTAAAAAGAAAAACGCAATTTTGCAAATTTTGGAAGGTTTACAATTTACAGTAAAAATGACATGTGTTCTTTACTCTTTTGGTCAATACGATTAAAATGATACCCATGATAACATACTTTTCTATTACTGTTGCACTTAAAAAAATTGCTAAATTTTTTACCAAATTAGTACATTTAAAATCCCCCTATTTTGAAGACCTAAAACTTTTTTCAATTTTTCCGTGTAAGCGGCAGTATGAGGGCTCATTTTTTTGCGCCGTGATCTGTCCTTTTTTTGATATCATATTTGCTTATATAAAACTATTAATAATTTTTTTATAAAAAAAAAAATTTGGAATAAAATTTTTTTAAAAAGCAGCTATTTTGGAATTTATTTTATTTTAATAGTTCGGATTTTTATGCATGCGGCGTATACCAAATATGTATATAAAATATATATTTTTACACTTTTTGGGGGTGAAATAGGGAAAATGGGACAATTTACATTTTTATTGGGGGAGGGGGTTTTTCAGATTTTTTTAAACTTTTTTTTTTTATTTTTACACTTCAATAGTCCCCATAGGGGCTACTTATAGCAGTCATGTGATTGCTAATACTGTTCAGTGCTATGCATAGGACATAGCACTGAACAGTATTATCGGTCATCTTCTGCTCTGGTCTGCTCCATCGCAGACCAGAGCAGAAGACCCATGGAAGGCCGCGGAGGCAGGTGAGGGGACCTCCGTCTGCCGTTCTGGATGATCATCCATTTTAGTGACCGCGATGCTGCAGATGCCGTGATCTGTATTGATTACGGCATCTGAGGGGTTAATGGCGGACATCTGCGATCACGCGGATGTCCGCCATTACCGGTGGGTCCCTAGCTGCTATCGGCAGCTGGGACCTGGCGCGCATGACCCGAGCATCGCTCCGATGCTCGTGGTTATGCATAGGACGTAAATGTACGTCATGGTGCGTTAAGTACCAGCTCACCAGGACGTACATTTAAGTCCGGCGTCATTAAGGGGTTGATGTAACTAAATACATGAATACTGAACACAGCAAGGCCTTCCTCGGGATAAAGGGCTTTACCATTTGCTTTGGCTGTCATTTAAGCTGGACATACACTTTAGAAAGCATGGTTTACTCCAACAGCTTTCTCTTCAAGACCCATAAACAAACACTGTAGTGGAGTGAAGAGAAGAGAAATTAAAGGGGTAGTCCAGCGAAAAAACTACTTATCCGCTATCCACAAGATAGGCGATCAGTGTTTAATTGCTGGTGGAGGGTTTGGGGGAGGGGGGGTTGTTGTGAGCTAACCTTAGTGACCTGTATTACTCTGTCCAGCAGTGTGACTGAAGATTGAGCCCATAGAAAGCTACTACACTACAAAGCAAGTTGAGCAAAGCATTGTGCAGTGGGCAGACCTCACTGACCCGCATTATTGTGTCAAGTTACTGCACTACTAATCACAGCAGTTTGACTGCAGAATGAGCCCACAGAAAGCTATAACACTACAATACAAAGCAAGTAGAGCATGGCATTGTGCAGTAGGCTGAGATGTATTTTAACATGAATCCACATTTCTAGCATTGACAGTGAACATGGACTAGGCATTTTACACCAAGATATGTGAATTTTTTTTGTGTTTTTAATCAAAAGCATAGCATTTCTACCTAGGTTTAACATTTCTCTGCATTTCAACAGTGACAGTGAACGTGGAATAGGCCTTTTACACCAAGGTTCCATGTTTTTTTGGGGCTTCTACTTGGGTTTAACACAAATCTGTAATTATAGTATTGAGAGTTTATGTGGAAAAGGCCTTTTGTGCCAAGTTACCTGTATTTTCTGGGTTTAATAAAAAAAAACATAGTATTTCTACCTGGGTTTAACATAAATCTAAATTTCTAATATTGAGAGTAAAAGTTGACCGGCAATTTAAGCATTAGCTATGAGGAGGAGTTGAGTGAGGACAGTCAGCCTTTGGAGTGTGTTGCAGAGGTGGTGTACTTGAAATAAGTGGCCAAGCACAGCACTAGTGGGACTGGTGGTGGTAGGTATAGTGGTGGATATATTGAGGGGGAGCAAGGAGCCCATGATCAGACATCAGAACTTCTTACTGACAGCGCCAACTCCTAGCGGGATACTCACCGTAATCCCCCCGCCAGTGCGAATGTACCCTAAAAACACTACACTAACACATAATAAAGGGTAAAACAGTACATGTATACCCCCTTACATTGTCCCTGCCTCCCCCCCCCCCAATAAAAATGAAAAAGGCATCGTACGGCAGTGTTTCCAAAACAGAGCCTCCAGCTGTTTCAAAACAACAACTCCCAGCATTTCCGGACAGCCACTGACTGTCCAGGCATGCTGGAAGTTAAGCAACAGCTGGAGGCACCCTGTTTGGAAATCACTGCACAGAATACCCCTATGTCCACCCCTATGCAATCCCTATACCCCTATGTACACCCCTATCCAATCCCACGTGTGACCCCATTTTGGAAACTACACCGCTCATTAAATGTAACAAGGGGTATAGTGAGCCTTAACACCCCACAGATGTTTGACACATTTTCATTAAGTTGGATGGGAAAATGGAAAAAAAAAATTGGCAAAAATGCTGGTGTTACCCTAAAGTTTTCAGTTTTTTGCTATTCTGGCACCATAGGGGCTTCCTAAATGTGACATGCCCCCCAAAAACCATTTCAGCAAAATTTGCTTTCCAAAATTCAAATGTGACTCCTTCTCTTCTGAGCATTGTAGTTCACCCGCAGAGCATTTTACGTCCTAACATGGGGTATTTCCATACTTCGAAGAAATGGGGTTACAAATTTTGGGGGGCATTTTCTCCCATTACCTTTGTAAAAATTTTAATTTTGGAAAAAACTGCACCAGCATTTTAGTGGAAAAAAAAATTCATTTACACATCCGACTTTAATGAAAAGTCGTCAAACACCTGTGGGGTGTTAAGGCTCACTAGATCCCTTGTTATGTGCCTGGAGGGGTGTATTTTCCAAAACAGTATGCCATATGTTGTTTTTTTTTTTTTTTGCTGTTATGGAATAATAGGGGCTTCCTAAATGCTACATGCCCCCAAAAACCATTTCAGCAACATTAACTCTCCTAAATCCCATTGTCGCTCCTTCCCTTCTGAGCCTTGTAGTGCACCCACAGTGCACTTTACATCCACATATGAGGTATTTCCTTACTCAAGAGAAATTGGGTTAAAAATTTTGGGGGGCTTTTTCTCCAATTACCCCTTGTAAAAATAAAAAACTGGCTCAACAAGAACATGCGAGTGTAAAAAATGAAGATTTTGAATTTTCTCCTTCACTTTGTTGCTATCCCTGTGAAACACCTAAAGGGTTAACAAACTTTCTGAATGTCATTTTGAATACTTTGAGGGGTGCAGTTTTTATATTGGGGTCATTTATTGGGTATTTCTAATATGAAGGCCCTTTAAATCCACTTCAAAACTGAACTGGCCCCTGAAAAATTCAGATTTTGAAAATGTTGTGAAAAATTGGAAAATTGCTGCTAAACTTTGAAGCCCTCGGATGTCTTCCAAAAGTAAAAACATGTAAATTTTATGATGCCAACATAAAGTAGACATATTGTATATTTGAATAAATATATCATTTATTTGGGATGTCCATTTTCCTTATAAGCAGAGAGTTTCAAAGTAAAAAAAATGCTAAATTTGCAAATTTTTCAGAAAATTTTCCAATTTTTAACCAAGAAATGATGCAAGTATCGACTAAAATTTACCACTAAAGTATGTCACGAAAAAAAACTATCTCGGAATCAAAATGAAAAGTAAAAGCATCCCAGAGTTATTAATGCTTAAAGTGACAGCGGTCAGATATGCAAAAAATGCTCTGGTCCTTAAGGTGAAAATGGGCTTGGTCCTTAAGGGGTTAAAGGTGGTGGTTACACATAAACATTCATCACTGTCTAAGATTCATGTTTCCACTATGGAGGGCAGAGGGGTAAGACACAGACAGCTCTGGTGGCTGCTTTTCTCTCCCAGAACAATAGGTTTGAATGGTGAAAATCCAACTGATCATTTGGTGGAGAGTCGGGATGCCCCCATAGACTTTAGACAAACAGCCAACCCTGCCAAAGGCAGCAGGTTCAGACAACATTTGTCATAGATGACATATGGACATGTTAAGGCTTTGTTTTAATTGTTTTCAGCACTCCATCTGAGGTATACCTTCGGTGTATTTTATGATATATACGTCTTATTGAAGGGTTTAATGGATGTTATGGTAGGGCCTAATATCAGGATTTTAAAAAGTTTATGGCAATGCAGACCCACCTTGTGCTCTTATGGTCGATGGGCCTTCACCCAGATCAAGATTAAAGTTACTTTGTATTAGCAAAATGTCAGAGGTGAATCTCTGTGTGTAAAAACCTAGTCCATATACAACATATAAAAAGTATCTATTAATGATGTGTATCTGTTGGTAAGGATAACTTTAAGCATTCCAGATAAGTAATCTTCCATAGCCCTAGGCTTACTGTCATACATCCATAGATCATTATTTATTACTAGTTAAATAACATGCCCATGGCAAAGTTTGGACATCTGAAGACAGTCATTACCAGAAATCTATTGTTCATGGCTTGTGCATTAGTGTTACTATCTTCTTGACAAAATGTTTAACTATGTGTTTTCATCATGCATTCTTATTTCATGTCTCAATAAAATTTGAGAATTTAAGTTACCTGTCCTGAAACATAAGAACTTAAAGGGGCTTGGTTACCTCAATATAAAGGTGCTGCAATAAAGTCCTGTTCATTACTCGCAAAGCAGTGCAGAACAGAGGGGTTCAGAAGTCAAACAATTAATGACTAGTAAGTTACGGTATATGCTGAGCTAGCTAAGACAGACTTGCAGACAGAAATGTTGATCTGAAATTAGGTACAGTGGGGGGAAAAAAGTATTTAGTCAGCCACCAATTGTGCAAGTTCACCCACTTAAAAAGATGAGAGAGGCCTGTAATCATAGATACATTTCAACTATAAGAGACAGAATGGGGGTGGGGGGGGGGGATACAGGAAATGACATTGTAGGATTTCTAATGAATTAATTGGTAAATACCTCGGTTAAATAAGTATTTGGTCACCTACAAGATTTCTGGCTCTCACAGACCTTAAACTTCTTCTTTAAGAGTTTCCTCTGTCCTTCACTTGTTAACTGTGTTAATGTCACCTGTTTGAACTTGTTATCAGTATAAATGACACCTTTCCACAACCTCAAACAGTCACACTCCAAACTCCACTATGGCCAAGACCAAAGAGTTGTCGAAGGACACCAGAAACAAAATTGTAGACCTGCACCAGGCTGGGAATACTGAATCTGCAATAGGCAAGCAGCTTGGAGTGAAGAAATCAACTGTGGGAGCAATTATTAGAAAATGGAAGACATGCAAGACCCCTGATAATCTCCCTCGATCTGGGGCTCCATGCAAGATCTCACCCTGTGGTGTCAAAATGATCACAAGAACGGTGAGCAAAAATCCCAGAACCACACGGGGGGACCTAGTGAATGACCTGAAGAGAACTGGGACCCAAGTTACAAAGGCTTCCATCAGTAACACACTATGCCACCAGGGACTCAAATCATGCAGTGCCAGACGTGTCCCCCTGCTTAACCCCTTAAGGACTCAGGGTTTTTCAGTTTTTGCACTTTCGTTTTTTCCTCCTTACATTTTAAAAATCATAACCCTTTCAATTTTCCACCTAAAAATCCATATTATGGCTTATTTTTTTTTGCGTCGTCTACTTTGCAATGATATTAGTCATTTTACCCAAAAATGCACGGCAAACGGGAAAAAAAATCATTGTGCGACAAAATCAAAGAAAAAACGCCATTTTGTAACTTTTGGGGGCTTCCATTTCTACGCAGTGCATATTTCGGTAAAAATTACACCTTATCATTATTCTGTAGGTCCATACGGTTAAAATGATACCCTACTTATATAGATTTGATTTTGTCGCACTTCTGGAAAAAATCATAACTACATGCAGGAAAATGTATACGTTTAAAAATGTCATTTTCTGACCCCTAAAACTTTTTTATTTTTCCACGTACAGGGTGTTATGAGGACTTATTTTTTGCGTCGTGATCTGAAGTTTTTATCGGTATGATCTTTGTTTTGATCGGACTTTTTGATCACTTTTTATTCATTTTTTAATGGTATAAACCAAAATGACCAAAAATACGCTTTTTTGGACTTTGGAATTTTTTTGCGCGTACGCCATTGACCGTGCAGTTTAATTAATGATATATTTTTATAGTTCGGACATTTACGCACGCGGTGATACCACATATGTTTATTTTTTTTTTTTTTTACACTGTTTAATTTTTTTTATGGGAAAAGGGGGGTGATTCAAACTTTTATTAGGGAAGGGGTTAAATGACCTTTATTAACACTTTTTTTTAACTTTTTTTCTGCAGTGTTATAGGTCCCATAGGGACCTATAACACTGCACACACTGATCTCTCATCCTGATCTCATCCTGTATTAACACGCCTGTGATCAGTGTTATCGGCGCTTGACTGCTCCTGCCTGGATCTCAGGCACGGAGCAGTCATTCGCCGATCGGACACCGAGGAGGCAGGTAAGGGCCCTCCCGGTGTCCTTCAAGCTGTTCGGAACGCCGCGATTTCACCGCGGCGGTCCCGAACAGCCCGACTGAGCAGCCAGGTGAATTTCACTTTCACTTTAGATGCGGCGGTCAGCTTTGACCGCCGCTTCTAAAGGGTTAATACCGCACATCGCCGCGATCGGCGATGTGTGGTATTAGCCGCGGGTCCCCGCCGTTGATGAGCGCCGGGACCGACGCGATATGATGCGGGATCGCGGCGCTATCCCGCTTCATATCGCGGGAGCCGGCACAGGATGTAAATATACATCCTGCGTCGTTAAGGGGTTAAGCCAATACATGTATGGGCCTGTCTAAAGTTTGCTAGAGAGCATTTGGATAATCCAGAAGAGGATTGGGAGAATGTCATATGGTCAGATGAAACCAAAGTAGAACTTTTTGGTAAAAACTGTGTTTGGAGGAGAATGAATGCTGAGTTGCATCCAAAGAACACCATACCTACTGTGAAGAATGGGGGTGGAAACATTATGCTTTGGGGCTGTTTTCCAGAAAAGTGACCAGAACAACTGATCCTTGTAACGTAAAGAATGAATGGGGCCATGTTTTGTGAGATTTTGAGTGAAAACCTCCTTCCATCAGCAAGGGCATTGAAGATGAAACGTGGCTGGGTCTTTCAGCATGACAATGATCCCAAAAACACCACCCAGGCAATGAAGGAGGGGCTTCGTAAGAAGCATTTCAAGGTCCTGGAGTGGCCTAGCCATTCTCCAAATGTCAACCCCATTGAAATCTTTTGGAGGGATTTGAAAGTCTGTGTTGCCCCACAACATCACTGCTCTAGAGTAGATCTACATGTAGAATGGACCAAAATACCAGCAACAGCGTGTGAAAACCTTGTGAAGACTTACAGAAAATGTTTGACCTCTGTCATTGCCAACAAAGAGTATATAACAAAGTATTGAGATTAACTTTTGTTATTGACCAAATACTTATTTTCCACCATAATTTGCAAATCATTTGTTTAAAAATCAGACAATGTGATTGTATGGATTTTTTTTTTCTGATTATGTCTCTCATAGTTGAGGTATACCTATGATGAAAATTACGTTACAAGTGGGAGAACTTGCACAATTGGTGGCTGACTAAATACTTCCCCCCCCCCACTGCATATAATATATGTGTGTGTGTGTGTGTGTGTGTGTGTGTGTGTGTGTGTGTGTGTGTGTGAGAAAGTGTATCTGTGCAAAGAAATTAATTGTCCATCGTGCAAAATGCTTGTAAGTCTGTGTACACATGATGCATTTTTAAGGGTGAAAGAGTAGTCTTCTGGTGCAACTTTCCGAAACTTAAGCGAAACTGCAACATTTTTGTTGTTTATTGTAACCTTTTGTAGGCAGTCAAGAGGTTATTTTAAAGTCTATAGACAGAACAAATTATAATAAATTTTTTTCTGATGGTATTTTGACAATGTTTTTCCATTTGAGCTAGAGTGCGAAATAAATCCAGCAACTAGGAGAATTCTTATACATGGTAGAATTCCTGAGCGGAGTCTGCCAGAAAATTTCCGTTCTCAAATTCTGTTGCAGCAGAATCCAATAGTTTTCAAAGGAATTCTGCTGCATCATGCAATGGCAAAAATTCTGCGTCAGAAATGTATTGCCATCTATGGAGACAGCACATTTCTGAGTGGTCCTAGTTCCAACTGATGAAATATTCCGTCCGGACATGACAATAAAATGATGCCGTATGAACATAGCCTTAGGGTCCTATTACCTATTACTATTGGCTGACATAGGCCTGTGTAATAGAGGCAGCAATAAGCTGATGAACAAGTTCATTCATTGGCTGATCAGACCCACTAAAAAATCATCAGTTGTCAGCCGCACATCTCCCCTTGTATTAAGGGGATGTGCAGTCAATGGCTGTTTACCACAAAGGGCTACACAAACAATCTGGGTTTCCCCGCATGACTCTCGAGTAGGCTCTGTAAACTATTACAGGGCAGCTTGTGTCGTTTAAAACAGCCCTTCAGATTAGTGATGAGCGGCATTGCCCATATTTGAATTCACCATATTTCGCGAATAGACGAATATTCACATATTCACGTATTCGTGAGGGGGTGGGCAACTTTACTATTGGTTGCTAGGGATGTTGTTGATAACCTCTGACAAGTGTATTTGCATCATTCTAATTGGGGCACAAGTGAAAAGAAGGAATATGTGAATATGCGCATATGCAAATATTTGGATATGCGGAAAAAAGTGAATATTCGTAATTTTGAATATATAGTGAATGTATTCACAACATTCACGAATTTGCGATATTCGCGATAAAAATTCGAAATGCAAATATTCTCACCCAAGACTACTTCAGATCTGTTCACAACATGTTTGTCTCTTCTCTTGAAACATCCAATCTATTTGCTTGTTTGTTTTCAAATGGATTCATGTACAGAATTGGTCTTGAAAGTGTCCTAATGGATCTGTTTGTTTGTTTTTTGAGCACTGCAAGTCTTTCACAACAAGATCCTGCAGGATAGGTATCCTGTTGCACCGTGTTTAACATCTGTTTTTTTACTTACTTTTTTTAGGATCCGGTATACACTCTTAATGTGCCCAAATATTATTACTATTGGATAACTCCCTCTTCTGACATTTGGATGTGGTGGAAGAGAATAGTCAGCAGAGGTTCAGTATTCAGGCAAAGGTCAGAACATGTGATCATTCCTCCCGAAAGTGAACATAAGTAGTAGGACACTCCCTTGAAATATTAACTGGGCATAAAGATCAGAGGGACTTCAGTTCAAAGTAGAATTAACTGCATGTATGATCATGTTGTCAAGGAATCCGGAATGTATGTATGTCAAAAAGTACACACACTGGTCACTATAAGCTACATTTATGAACAGTTTTATTGTATCAGCTATCTACATGCAGCTATACTAATGTATTAGGGAACTGCATAAACAGCAATGCCCTATGTCACTATTATTGGAATAACTCTTTTTAAAAGTGAAAGGGTTTTGATTTAAGGTAAATGGTAGAAAAAGTTAATGTTACAGGCTTATCTTATAAACTTTCCAAACTTATGGGACATGACCTGTGAATACAAATGTTATGTTATAAGCACCCATTATGTATAGTCCTATATGTGCACATTTAATACCACAGGCATTAGTAGTCCACTAAGTTAGACAGCACTGTACGTAGGGTGGAGAGCTGCAAATCTTTTTTGCTTTTTGACAGCCCAAATACAAAAGTTGCATGTAAAAATATACCATCCGATTCACGTTTAATGCATAGATACATTGCCAGCACCAAGCGCATGACATAAATACAGCACCGTAACCAAGCTCAGTTCAGAGATATGGTGATAGGACCAAGTTCAGTGCATATATACAGCACCAGAACTGAGGTTAGTACACATATACAGCACCAAAACCTTTTTACAATCTAGCCACCAAATATTAGACACTGGACGTGTAAAATGATTATGCCAACATAGGCTTATGTTAAATGTTATTTATTAAGTAATGTTTATGGTATGTCTATATCTTTTTTTCAAGCAGATAAATGAAATAAAACATTTCATATATAATAATTATATGGTTATTTGTAAGATACATTGGTTAAAAATGTGTATATTTTTGTCCCTGAAGCAATTTCCTGTGTGTCTCTGTGAGGAGACCAAATACAGTAAGTGTGGAGGACAGGCAGGACTCTGTACACTGAGGACAAGCAGGGGTCTACACAATGAGGACAAGCAGGGCTCTGTGCAAATAGGACAAGAAGGGCTCTGTACACTGTGGACAAGCAGGGCTCTGTACACTGAGGACAAGCAGGGCTCTATACAATGAGGACAAGCAGGGGCCTGTACACTGAGGACAAGCAAGACTCTGTGGAAATAGGACAAGCAGGGCTCTGTACACTGTGGACAAGCAGGGCTCTGTACACTGCAGGGCTCTGTACACTGAGGACAAGCAGGGCTCTGTGCAGTGAGGACAAGCAGGGCTCTGTACCCTGAGGACAAGCAGGGCTTTGTACACTGAGGACAAGCAGGGTTCTGTGCACTGAGGACAAGCAGGGCTCTGTGCACTGAGAACAAGCAGGGCTCTGTACACTGAGGAAAAGCAGGGCTCTGTGCACTGAGGACAAGCAGGGCTCTGTACACTGAGGACAAGCAGGGCTCTGTACACTGAGGACAAGCAGGGCTCTGTACACTGAGGACAAGCAGGGCTCTGTACACTGAGGACAAGCAGGGCTCTGTACACTGGGGACAAGCAGGGCTCTGTACACTGAGGACAAGCAGGGCTCTGTGCACTGAGGACAAGCAGGGCTCTGTGCAGTGAGGATAAGCAGGGCTCTGTACACTGAGGACAAGCAGGGCTCTGTGCAGTGAGGATAAGCAGAGCTCTGTGTACTGAGGATCTATGACACGCTCCCCGGTCACACATTAGGATGCTTAAAAAGCCAGGAGCCTGCACAAATCCCTGCTTGTCCTACCCACACTTCCTGTATTTGGTCTCCTCACAGAGACACAAAAATAATAGCTGCAGGAACAGCATTTTTTTCACCCAAAAATAAACACATTTTTTAACCAATGTATATTACAAATATACATATATTGATAATATCTTGACTATATAAAAATAATTTTGCGAACAGCAGGTACACTTTGAGGTTCTGGTTTATGTAATTAAACAAAAAAATTAAGAGATATTAACAGAGAAAGTGTGATCAGCATTTAGACAGATATGTTCTTTTAGGTTGTATTAAGAGAGGATTACATAAGATGTTAGTCTGAAGAGAGATAGAGAGTGAAAAAGAAAGAAAGAAACATTTGCCGATTTCAGACTGTACGCACATCACAGTACATGGAAGCTGTGGACAAGCAGCTTAAATGGTTGGCCCATATCAAAAGCATCTTTCAAAATGTTGCATTTTCTGCAGCTGATTTTGCTACAAATTCACTTCAATGTGTAACAAAATCCGCTGCAGAAAATTTGCAGCAAAATATGCATGTGTGAATGTACCCTTAGGGCATATGGACACCATGGAGTGGAGAGGTATGGTGATCAGTGGGGATCGCCCTAAAAGGCCCCACCTGGGTGGCATAATACCAGGTTCCCAGCAATGGTTGGTGAGTAGAGAGTTAGAGAGTAGAACTTGTCCCATAAAAATCAGCTGCTAATTCAATATCCCCTAGGGGGAAAATAAATGAAAATGAACTTACAATTTTTGAAAACACTAAACATATTTACCATCTTTTAAAGGTTTTGAGGAATCTAAATTTTTACGGATTATATTAATAATGTTAATTAAAGGGGTTTTCCAAGAAAAAACTTTTTTATATATATATCAACTGGCTCCAGAAAGTTAAACAGATTTGTAAATTACTTCTATTAAAAAATCTTAATCCTTTCAATACTTATGAGCTTCTGAAGTTAAGGTTGTTCTTTTCTGTCTAAGTGCTCTCTGATGACACCTGTCTCGGGAACTGCACAGAGAAGAAGAGGTTTGCTATGGGGATTTGCTTCTAAACTGGGCGGTTCCCGAGACACGTGTCATCAGAGAGCACTTAGACAGAAAAGAACAACTCATTCAGAATCTCATAAGTACTGAAAGGATTAAGATTTTTTAATAGAAGTAATTTACAAATCTGTTTAACTTTCTGGAGCCAGTTGATATATAAAAAATGTTTTTTCCTTGATAACCCCTTTAAAGGTGGAGCTTTTGTCATTTTTTTGTAAACATTTTGTAAATTGGAAAATCTAGAAAAGAAATCAGCTTTACTTACTAAGCGGGGTAATGGAAAAAAAATATGGTACAATCAACCTGAGGCAGTAGTTTAATACCCAGTGTGGTGCTTGTCCACTCTAAAAGAACAAAAGGAACCTCCTATTGTGTAAGATTATCTCCTGGGGGCTTGTTTTTATTATTCATATTTCTTTGAGATTTAGTGTTAGATAGGGCACTTAAGTAATATAGATTGCATACTTATACAGGAAAATCATTGTTCCCCTTAAGCACTTCCATGGTGGGATGAAATTTTAAATCACATCATGTTTCACAGCCATCTTGGTCTGAAAAATAAATCACAAGAGCAGAAAGTAATGTAATTTATACTTTCAAAATATTGTATCCTTAGGGTGTCCTCTTGAACTTCAAATGTAAGGTTTATAATTATTGTACCTATCAAAGGGAACCCAGAACTTCATCTCAGTCCAACCTTACTGTCTTGTCTGCCATTTTTCAGGGTACGTTCACAATGAGGATTTTTAATGCAGCAAAATCAAAGACTTTTGGTAAAGTTTTTAACAAAATGTTTTTTAAATATAGCCCACTGGAGGCTGGACTATCCCACATGACCAGAAAAACTTCACCATCCTCCGGCAGATACCCTTTTCTATATATTATTATTTATTACCATGAAACTGTGTAGGGGAACTAGTCAGCACATACAGAGCACAGAGTGTAGGGGAGTAGAAAGGATCTGCACCTCCTCATGGATATTTTGGTCTGTCTTATGCAACAACGTAGAATGCAAAAGCAATAAAAATGTCCTAGAGGGGATCTGATCATAATGTACAAATATATAAATGGACAGTACAGACATCTTTCTAGTATCTGTTTATGCCTAGGCCGGTAACCATGACAAGGGGGCATCCTCTATGTCTAGAGGAAAGAAGGTTTCACCATCATCACAGACAGAGATTCTTTACTGCAAGAGCAGTAAGTCTATGGAACTCTCTGCCACATAATGTTGCGATGGCTGACTCAATATACAAGTTTAAGGGTGACCTGGATGTTTTTCGGGAGAATAATAACATTAGAGGTTATGGATATTAGATTTATGGAGATAGAGCGTTGATTCAGGGATTTTTTCTGATCACCATATTGAAGTCGGGAAGAAATTTTTCCTCTGTCATGGGGCAATTGGCATCGGCCTCATGGGGGGTTTTCACCTTCCTCTGGATCAACATACTAGGGCTTTAGGTTAAACGCAATGGACTCTTTTTTCAACCGTACAAACTATCTTACTATGTAATGCATGGCTAAAAAATTTTTTTTTGCCTTCACCTGTAAAAAATAATTTAATTCATTTGATGCAGTGTTTTCCTTTTAGTTGCTTCACGCTTATCTTAAAGAGAATGTGTTGCCTAATTTGTTTGTTTGTTAATTTAAACTAGATCCTGCTACATATTCTTTTTTTCGAATGTTTTTTTTGTGTGTGTGTGTGTGTGTGTGTGTTCATAGATTTTTGAATTTATTTTCTGTACATGATTATGGGGACTGTGTTTTTGCCTGAGCTGTTTTAGCAGAATGTAAACATATGTTTTACAGCAGACACATGGGCCATAGAAAACAAAAGTTTGGAGTTGAGTCATTAGTTTTATAGAAGACTTTTCTAGGCATGATCTGTAACCTTTAAAGAAGTCACTGTGCAATGAGGGGGCATTCTGGGGCAATTGTTTTTAATCCAGTTACAAACTAAACTAAAGTCTAATTCTAATTCTATTTCTAAGGCTATGTTCACACGGCAATATCCGCACGGGTGCATGTAGAATCCAACTAACTGATTGAAACCAATAGCAGTAATGCAGTTTAAAATGGTCCATATCTATCATGCTCAAGTGGCTTAGAATTTGCTAAATGCTGCTGCAACTTGACATGGCAGCATACACCAGAAGAAAAACTACTTCACTTTTCTTTTTTTAAATATAGATAGTGAGTGACACAGAATATTCTTTAATAAGAAAACTGGTGCAGGGAGTATGTAAAAAGTGAGAGAACAGAGATGGTGCCCTGATTGTGCCATTACCTTTTTACAATTGCAGGTATGTCGTGAAAAATAAGAGAGAAAATGCTCACCTTTTAGAGTTGTGCAATGTTTAGGCACAACTCTGAGATGCGCTTTGAATGCCTTGCGGCAAGGTTCCAGGAGCCGCTGTTCTTCGGTACCACTGGCAGTGGTCAGATATGCAGACTGGTGTCAGGTTGCGGGTGTTCCTGGCAAGGGATGAAACCCAAAGTCCGACTTCTTCTTTGGCGCTTCACCGGGGTGACAAAGACAAGTTTTGCAGAGGTGCTATAATAACTTTTTATTTTCCGATGTACAAGGTATACAAGGACAATATCAGTTATACAGTTTTTTGGTGCACAGGACAACGCGTTTCCAGAGGGGATTCCTCTCTTCGTCAGGTCCAATATATTGCTGAATGGTGTGTGTATTTATGCAGTGGAAGGGCTTAAAAATTTCAATAGATGGCGGGTAGCTGAGGTCACTGGGGGCTGGTCTATGATGTCAGTTCCTGTGACCTTGTGGAGGGATTTGCTGGAGGCTTAAATAGGGTTTTCCTATAACATAGAAGGATTTTTCCATAGAAATCAATAGGCCCATTTGGGTCTATGGTAAGTTGCACTGAGCTTTACTTTAAGCTAAGCAGCTCTGGGTATGGCAGAGAGCAGGATAGGAGACAGGAGGTGTGCAGCGATTGAAACAAGCTGCGAGTGTAACCTATAACTCTAGTTGCTTGAAATGGCCAGCAGCGTACTGGAGATTGGCTGCTGAGTTGAGGATGCTTTTGTGAATGGGTTTTGTATGTGGATGTCGTGGGTGTGTTTACGGGGGGGGGGGGGGGTTTGAGGTAGGGGTGCCTCTACATGTTAATGGAATGGTTCATAGAGGATACATTGCATTATCAGATTGGTAGGTAAGAAAGATAGAGTAATGATATAAGAAAATGCATCAGAGCTGCATTTTTATATGATTACA
Organism: Hyla sarda; assembly: GCF_029499605.1. NCBI lineage: Eukaryota > Metazoa > Chordata > Amphibia > Anura > Hylidae > Hyla > Hyla sarda. The sequence continues at coordinate 175,665,829 of NC_079189.1, read as the reverse complement.
ATATGAGTTCTGTGGCATAATTTAACCCATGAGGTTGGAGCGTTCCCAGACGGTAGATCCAGTACATCGCTCGCTTTTTTAGTGCTGAAAATCTGTTGCTTCTGTGTGCTGGAATGTGGTCAATGGGACATATGGTGATGGGGTTGATTGTGTCAGGGTGTTTTTCTGAGCAATGTTTGGAGAGGATGTGCAGGGCAATTTGCGTTTGATGTTGTTTCTGTGTTGATTGAAACGGAGGTGTAGTTCTTGGGTTGTTCTACCAATGTACTGTTGGTTGCAGGTGCATGTGATTAGGTAGATAGCATAGCTGGAATTACAGTTGAGGGGGAATTTGATGTTGAACATTTCCTTTGTTGATTTCTTTGTTTCACATATGTATGATCCTTTTGGTTTTTATTTTTGGTGTTGTTTAGACTGGTTGTGTGGCGTCTTAGCCTGCTGGGGCCCAGTATGTTTTTTAGCGTGGGTGCTCGCCTGAATGTGATGCCCGGTTTGTTTGGAAGTGCATATTTTAGGATTGGATCCGATTGGAGTATGTGCCAGTGTTTCTGGAGGACAGATCGGATTGAGTTGTGGGAGGAATTATAAGATGTGATGAAGTTGAGTTTGATTGTTTGTTTTTTGGGGTTTTCTTTGTTTTCTTTTGGTTTCAAGAAGTCTTCTTGGGTTAGTGATTTGGTTTTGTTGTAAGCTTCGTTTAAGATGTTTGCGGGGTAGCCTTTGGCTAAAAATGGTTTTGGAGGGTTTTGGCTTTTGTGCGAAAAGTACTGTTGGATGTGCAATTTTTCTGGATGCATTTATATTGGTTGAAGGGTATGTTGGTTTTCCCTTTTTCGGAACGTCCACTGTTAAATGACAAGTGACTGTTTGAATCAACTTTTTTGAAATGGGTAGTGATAATGATGTTGTTGTTTTCGTGTTAAATCTCCAGGTCCAGAAAGTCAATTTTCTTGATGGATTTGTTGGAAGTGAGTGTGATACCCCAGTCATTTAGGTTTATAGTAGTGATGAGTTCTTCAATTAAATGTGATGGTCCGTTCCAAAGCAGAAAAGGTTTTCTTGCCATTGTATGGGATGGAGTAATTGGATTCGATCATCTGACTCTAACTCATCCCTCTCAGCCCATCCACCCACATCAGAGTTTTTTTAGGGGTAAGCCAGAAGCCAACCACCAAGAAGAAAATAGAACAATTCTTTCTACCAATCACAACAATGAAAAATACAGAAGAGGAAAAAGAGGAGGAAAACAAAAAGAAAAGAGAAAGAAAAACTGAAATAAATCTATAACACCCACCAATAAGAAAACAGACTCAGAAACACTGGTAAAAATGTTCAACCTATTTTCCTATGCATTGAATCCATACAAGATCTTGTTTCTAAGAAAAGGACTATCATCCTGCCCTACAAATAAGCCAGATGACTTCACGTTATTTCTAGATTTGCACCATTTCACCAGAAAGCTTACACTCCAAAGGCACTTCCTATTGCCCGGCCAGTACCCCAGGAAATCGATCAACTGGAAGGCAAACACCCCCAAATAAAGAATAAATCAACAGCCAAGGTCACCTTATCAATAGTGTTGAGCGGCATAGGCCATATTCGAATTCGCGAATATTCGCGAATATATGGACGAATATTCGTCATATATTCGCGAATATTCGCATATTCGTTATATTCTCGTTTTATTTTCGCGTATGCGAAAATACGCGCATGCGAAAATTATCATATGCTGAAATTCGCATATGCGAAAATTAGCATATGCGAATTTACGCATATGCGAATTTTCGCACGCCAGTCTCACACAGTAGTATTACAGCCTTCTTTACACCACACAAGCTGGAAGCAGAGAGGGGTGATCACTGTGATGTGTACTGTGAAGAAAAAAAAAAAAAACGAATATTCGTAATTACGAATATATAGCGCTATATTCGCGAAATTCGCGAATTCGCGAATATGCGATATTCGCGAATAATATTCGAATTGCGAATATTCGCGAGCAACACTACTTATCAAATCATTCCACGACCTTGTAGCCCAAGACCTCAAAGAAATACCCACAACCACCAGAAACCACGGAAATGGACCACTGACAAAAAATGAAAAACAAGCACTCAAAAACCTAAAAGAGAATAAAGAATTACTCATAAGACCGGCAGACAAAAGTGGAGGACTCGTCCTACAAAACTGTGACGACTACCATACTGAAGCTCTAAAAAATCCTTCAAGATGAAGACTACTACAAAAAACTCAATCACAACCCCTACCCAAGACTACAAGAAATCATAAAAAGACTTCTGGACCACGCAGAAATGAAAATAAATTCCTATATATAGACAACCCTTCCATACCCTTTTATTACCACCTACCAAAATTCCATAAAAACAAGAACCCCCCCCCCCCCCAGCATACCTATCATATATGGAATCAATAGTCACACCTCACAAATTTCTCATTACCTGGATCTAATTTTACAAGATTATGTTCAATGCCTCCCCAGCCATCTAAAAAGTTCAGATTATCTAATCCAATTACTCTGTCCCATACAATGGCAAGAAAACCTTACTTCTGTGACCATGGATGTCACAGCATTATACTAAAACATAAAGCACAACATAGGCCTGAACTGCATCAAACTCAATCTGGAAGAAGATCTCACCACCCCACAAAAACTGCAACAATTTCTACTGCACTGCTTGGAGATAATTCTCAACCACAATTATTTCACATACAATGGTGCCACCAACCACCAGACGCGGGGCACCGCAATGGGCACTCAGGTGGTACCGTCGTACGAAAATCTGGTAATGGGGATTTTCGAAAAAACATTAATCACTTCCCAACCATTATTCCAACAACATGTCTTACTATACCGCCGTTACATAGATGATTTGTTCCTGCTATGGAACGGACCATGACATTTAATAAAAGAACTCATCACCACCATAAACTTAACCATCTGGGGTATCACTTAAAACAAATCCAACAAGAAAATCGACTTTCTGGACCTGGAGATTTACCACAAAAACAACAACGTCATTACCACTACCCATTTCAAAAAAGTTGATTCAAACAGTTACTTGTCATTTAACAGCGGACATTGCAAAAAATGGAAAACCAACCAATATAAACGCATCCAAAAAAATTGCACATCCAACAGTACTTTTCACACCCAAGCCAAAATCCTCCAAAACCGTTTTTAGCCAAAGGCTACCCTGCAAACATCTTGAATGAAGCTTACAACAAAACCAAATCACTAACACAAGAAGACTTCTTGAAACCAAAAGAAATCAAAGAAAACCCTAAAAAACTAACAATCAAACTCAACTTCATCACAACCTATAATTCCTCCCACATCTCAGTCCGATCCATCCTCCAAAAAACACTGGCACATACTCCAATCAGATCCAATCCTAAAAACGCACTTCCAAACAAACCGGGCATCACATTCAGGTGAGCACCCACACTAAAAAACATACTGGCCCCCAGCAGGCTAAGAGGCCACACAACCAGTCACAACACCACCAAAAAATAAAAAAACAAAAGGATCATACAGATGTGAAACAAAGAGATGCCTATGCTGCACCACCAAAAATCACTAACAGAAAACATTCTCAAACAAATCAACAAATGAAATGTTCACAACAAATTCTCCCTCAACTGTAAATTAAGCTATGTTATCTACCTAATCACATGCATCTGCAACCAACAGTACATTGGTAGAACAACCCAAGAAATACACCTCCGTCTCAATCAACACAGAAACAACATCAAATGCAAATTCGCCCTCCACAGCCTCTCCAAACATTGCTCAGAAAAACACCCTGACACAATTAACCCCATCACCATATGTCCTATTGACCACATTCCAGCACACAGAAGCGACACATTTTCAGAACTAAAAAAGCGAAAGATGTACTGGATCTACCGTCTGGGAGAGCTCCAACCTCATGGCTCTTATGCATATTCTTATATCATTACTCTTTCTTTCTTACCTACCAGTATGATAATACAATGTGTTCTCAACTCAGCAGCCAATTTCCAGTACGCTGCTGGCCATTTCAAGCAACTAAAGTTATAGGCTACAATCGCAGCTTGTTTCAATTGCTGCACACCTCCCATCTCCGATCCAGCTCTCTGCAATACCCAAAGCTGCTTAGCTTAAAGTAAAGCTCAGTGCAACTTACCATAGACCCAAACGGGCCTATTGATTTCTATGGGAAAATTCTTCTATGTTATAGGTAAACCCTATTTAAGCCTCCAGCAAGTCCCTCAGAAACTGACATCATAGACCAGCCCCCGGCGACCTCAGCTACCCGCCACCTTTTGAAAATTTTAAGCCCCTGCACTGTATAAATACACACACCATACAGCAATATAATGGACCTGAAAAGAGAGGAATCCCCTCTCAAAACGCTTTGTCCTGTGCACAAAAAAAACTGTATAACTGATATTGTCCATGTATACCTTGTACATTGGGAAATAAAAAGTTATTATAGCACCTCTGCAAAACTTTTCTTTGTCAGCCCGGTGAAGCGCTAAAGAAGAAGTCGTATTTTGGGTTTCATCCCTTGCCAGTGACACCCGCAACCTGCCTCCAGCCTTAATAAGAAAACTGTCATTTGCAAAAACTTTAGATTTAGATAACAATACTATTTGAATATTTGTAATATACATTGACTATAAAATGTGAATATTTTTGGGTAAAAAAATGTTCTATACTAACCACTAATGCCCCCCCCCCCATCCAGAACACTGTCTTGTCCCTGCAGCTATTGCCTGTGTGTCTCCGTGCAAAGACAAAATACAAGAAGTGTGGGCAGGACAAGCAGGACTCTGTTCGGGCTCCAGGATTATCAATCAGCCTGCTGTGTGAGTAGGGGGGGTGTCACAGAGCCTCAGTGCACAGAGCAGCCACATGAGATTTTCCACATTCCCACATAAGATGTAAGGGCAAGCAAGGGAACACCACCTCCATTCAATGAACTGCATTTAGTGTGAGCAACATAAACAAATGCTGAAAACCAGGATCTAAGCACATAGACAGGATCAAAACAATTAAAAATGCAACTGTCACTTCCGTACGAGGTATGGAGGTGCAGGCACCATTAGTTATGGCATAATGAGATGAAACAGACCATACCTTGGTACGACTAAGGCGATAGAGCTCGCCGAAACGCGTCACTTGTGATCCACGTTTGGTGTCCGTGTGTTCTTATACAATAAAACGGCTTCCTTGCTTTGGACCTGCAGTGCTGGACTTTCCTTTCTTGTCAAGTTTGCATTTGTACGTGGAGTCCACACGTTTCCGTGCACTGAGACGGGGAGTGGTGAGCTGGACACTGCGTGAGTGTGTAGACCATAACTTTGTATTCGTTGTCAACAGATTGTAAACTTATATCAATATCTGTTTTGTATTTTGGCCAACAGTCAGAGGGGCTTCCCCCTCTTCCCTCCTGGGGAAGAGGCGTGTCGCTGCTAATCGGCTGACCCCTCTGACTGTTCAGCCGAAATACACAGCAGCCGCCGATATAGATTTACAAGCTTTGGGCAAAAGATACAAAGATATGGTTTGTTTCATCTCCCTATTCCCTAACTGATGTGCATGCACCTCCATACCTTGTATGGGAGTGACAGCTCCACTTTAAAGAGTCTAAAAAAGGATATTTTTTATCTAGTGACAGGTACACTTAAAAACATGCGTTTACCAAAAAATAAAAAATTAAAACTTGATTTAAACAAATGATAATTTTCTGATACATTCTCTTTAAAGGAGAGGACGTCAGGGATCGACCCGGGGACAGGGAGAGTGAGCCCTACACTGACCCTAAAACCACTCTCCCTGCCCACTTGCCCATTAACCCTAAACGGTGGATTGACAACTGGGTGCCGGTTCCTCCCTGAACTAAAGTGCAGGGGCCTAAAACACATACTAATAAACAGTCGGTCACAAACCAGAAACATAACAGGAACATAGAATCAGACAGTTAAGAACAGAGGACACTATATCAGCGGTCATGAACAGAGGACTCCATAGATCAGCGGACATGAACAGAACTCCAAAGATTTTGATAAGGAGTTTATGAGATTATATGTCAAGTTACAAGGAAACAGATACCCAAGACCCCGGCTTTTTTCTTATTACAACATAACGATCTTCCCATGAAGCAAAATAGATATTCTTTGTTGAGTTTTTTGGTTATGGAGACAAGGAACTGTATCCCTCTTTTATGAAGGCAAAGGAAACCTGCATCGGTGACCCATTGGTTCACTAGGGTGAACGAGACTATGTATCTGTAGAATCTTAGGCTCTCTAATGTGGATGCGGAGGAGGTTTTCTTAAGTGTTTGGCAGGATTGGAAGAATTTTCAAGGTACTACGGAGTATGAGAGGGTGATGAGAGGCTAGAGAGGCGGGAGAGCGGGGGAGGAGGTAGGGGAGGGGGAGGGAGAGAGGAGGGAAAAAGGAAAGAACATTTTCCTTTTTTTTTCTTTTCTTCTTACTCTTTCTTCTTTTTCTCTTTTTTTTCTTTTTTCTTTTTTGGGGGGGAGGGGTGAGGTAATTAGGATGACAGGGAATTGTTTAGCACGGGAGATGGCAGAGCTTTGAGTGTAAGTAAATTGCATATGCGGAATTGTAAAAGTATGATTAATGGTATGTTGTCTTTAGTTTATATGTACATCCCTCGATTTGTCTTTGTTTTCTTCTATGTTTTGTTTCTTTTTTTTTTTTTTTTGTATATTATAAATTTGAAAATAAAGAATAAAAAAAAATAAAAAGAACTCCAAAGATCTGAATAAAGAACTAATAAACATATATAGTTCAAAACACCATACCGGAAAACATATGAGACTGAACATACTTAAGAAACAAAACAGGAATAAGCTGAATTCCCTAGAAAAACCTCCAGTAGACACAGGAATAACAATACCCTCTGAGTCCCCATGGACCGGTAAACAGGATCTATCGCTAAACAGGAATTAACGCAATCCCACATAAAAAAATTCGCATATGTGAAAATTTATGAACTTTATAGCAAGAAACAGCAGAAGGTAGGGATCAATATTCGCAAATATTCGCATATGCGAATATTCGCATATGCGAATATTCGCCCGGAGGTCTCACACAATAGTATTAGAGCCTTCGTTAGACCACACAATCTAGAAGCAGAGAGGGATGATCACCGTAATGTGTACTGTGAAAAAGAAAAAAAAGAGAATATTTGTAATTTTGAATATATAGTGCTATATTCGCGAATATTTGCGAATTCGCGAATATGCGATATTCGCGAATAAAATTCGAATTGCGAATATTCACGAGCAACACTACTGTTCACACAAACTGGACACTCCACTAAAGGAGTAGCCATAACAATAGATCCAAATAGACTACTGGCCAGCGGCACACTCACCAGTGTGGACAGGATGCTGGCCCAATAGGAAAACAGAAATATAAAACACAGAACTTCATAAGAACGGATACAAGAGAAAACACAGTGTGAACAGACACATAACAGAAAAGATATACAAATCCTAAAACCAGCTATACAAACACAGATTAAAATCTACTATAAGCATGCCACCTGACCATGGCTAAAACCAGGAAATACAAAGTGCATGCTAAGACAGAGATGGTAGATTAAAAGCTCAAATAAAGAGTGTTTCACTAAGAGCTCCAAAGCAGCATGTTCAGCATGTTAGCAAGTCAGGATGTAATGATCTCAATCACCAGCCCAGAGGCTAGACTGGGCTGACTTTAAAGAGACACCCCCTAGGAGCAATTGGATAGCAAGCCAGAGACATTAACTATTCCCTGGCCAGGGAACATAAAACTGTTCACACACAAGCAATCCAATAGCTGTGTGTGAACACAGACCAAGATAGACATGACAGAGGAAAGGTAATAGTCAACTCATCCAGGACGACCCACTCCGACCCGGACAGGTGTGGACCTCACCGGAGGCAAAGTAGAAGAAAGGAAGAAGTCCAGTGCGGTATATTCAGAGAAGGTCATCCGGTTTATTATAACAAGCAGGCATTAAACAGTAAATGCATGATGGTGACGTGTTTTCGGCCGGTGGGACCCGGCCTTACTCATACTAAAGTGTATGAGTAAGGCCGATGCCACCGGCTGAAACGCATCACCATCATGCATTTACTGTGTACTGTGTGCTTGTTATAATAAACCGCATGACCTGCTCTGAATATACCACGCTGGACTTCTTCCTTTCTTTTATTTTCTTTAAATATTACCTTGGCTCTTTTATTTTCATTGTATATGCTTTTCATGGTAAAATCTACTCAGATCAAATCTAAGATAACAAGAACTTTTTGAAATAATGTTCATTATAAATAGAGGTTCTTTCTGAACTGTCCTGAAACTGGGAATCCTCAATTGGTCTCAGAAATTATATGTTTATGAACAGACAATGGGAAGATAAAGAAAGAGGGATCTTGTCTGCTATAACAGACTATTAATTTGTGGTTAACTTCCCATGTATCTATGAAGACTTCCAGATGTTTATCCTTCTAAGTCACTCAGAATAAGACATCAAAGAGCATATTTGCATTTTCTATCATAGATAACAACATTGACATACTGCATGCTGACTCATACAAACCACAGTGGTAGGTAGACTATCATTAATATTCACCCTCTCAAAAAAAAAAAAACACATGTTCACAATCATAGCAAAAACACATCCATATTTGCTTCATTTTTAATGTGGTATAATTCTTATTTGTATAACTGATACCCTCTTTTAGCCTGTTTATCAACAAGGTCTTAAATTGTATCTTTAAAAATATCCAATCCCCTCTTAGGCAGATGTACATGTATATCAGATTTAGTGTAGCCACAAATTCTATGTCTAACCTGCATACATTTTTCCCCTGCATTTTTCAGTACATACATACTTGCACACTGGGCAGTTTTTCTGGCTATGCTGTGTGCTCTGAGCCATCAGAAATGTCTTCCCAATTGCTTCTCCTCCTCTTTTACACCATACAGCCCCACAGATAGAAGATAAACTGCAGTTCCCTTCCATTTTAAATCCCTTGATGTTTCCTCTATTTACTGCTTTGCATTAGATAGATTTTCGATGACAGAGAGTTTCTGAAAATATACAGATCTAGATGCTGCCATCTTTGTCACTGATAGCATAGAATGTTTAAAGGGAGGAGGGACACCTGTCTTTGACAAGAGTATGTGCTTCTTTTGCATATGTGGGGCTTCATGGAAGCAGGAGCAGGGACAGAGACCAGCATAGCAGACTTTCTGAGCTGGGCCCAGTACACCCAGTCCGGCAAGTCTTTAAAGGGGTACTCTGGCGCTAAGACATCTTATCCCCTATCCAATGGATAGGGGATAAGATGCCTGATCGTGGGGGTCCCGCTGCTGGGGACCCCCGTGATCTTGCACGCAGCTGTCATGCCCCCTCCCATAGGCTTGGATTGAGGGGACGGAGCGTGATGTCACACAGGGCGGGGCTGTGAGATCACAATGCTCTGGCCCCCTTGATCGCCAGTAATCAGACCTGGAGGGAACATGCTCCGGGGACTGATTGTAAAGGGGTGCTAAGTGCAAGATCACGGGGGTCCCCAGCGGCGGGACCCCCACGATCAGGCATCTTATCCCCTATCTTTTGGATAGGGGATAAGATGTCTTAGCGCCGGAGTACCCCTTTAAACAGTAAGCCAGTGATCCATAAAGCAAAGCATCACTTGCTTGCAGTGCTGAGCGAATCTTTATAAATAATCTTCATGATCAGCCAAAAAGGTTTGCTGGGCTGGTGCAATGCATAAAGCATCACTAGTTTACTGTTTAGTACAAGGAGCAGGGACTCTTGCCAGGCTTAAAAAGAAATCACTGCTTCACTTAAGAAATGTATGTGGTGCCTTATAATGGTGAGCCACAGAAACTATTGTTTTAGTGACTGATGAGGTGTACCACACAAGGTAAATGTCCCCTTTTTGAGACTGCCCACATCAGGACTCCATCTCTCTTCAGAGGTGCCTCTCAGTGCAGTCTGGGTTACACCTTTTGTAAGCCAATGATTAATTAGAATTAGCACCTTTGCTTACTTGAGGCCATCCTGAAAATCTGGACTAGCCCAGGAAGGGAATAAAAGGAGCCACTATCAAACCTACCTTTCATCCCATAAAAATCCCAGCAGCACTTACCCAATAGCAAGCTGTCTCACGATATATATATATATATATATATATATATATATATATATATATTGTGACAGTGTGTCAAGGAAAGGGTGTATTTCCCTAGCTAACCCTGGAGAAACCTCCACCTGTGGCCTAATTAATGAGGTAGCAGAAAGGGGAAGTGTGTTTAACAGGAAGTCAAACAGAATGATATGGGCTCTCCACAGAAAACAAAAAGGTGGCTCTAGGGGGAGGCAGGGGTCCTGGTGAGGAACACATAGCCCGAGCTGTGAGTGGCCCCAATGGTGAAGTGTGAATGAGACACACAGCAACAGGTTAAAAACGCTGTGTGTGAACAGTGAGTAGAAGGTTGCAGGAGGCATATGTTTAACTGGCCGGGAAAAGCCCACCAGTGGATAGTCAGGGCATGCTAGATTGTGTAGTTAGTGACTAGATGGTCTAGGGTTTTGTTTGTTCCTATGTTATGTTTTTATTTATCCTGCAACCTGTCTAATAAAGTACTGTTGTCTGCCTGCTGATTGAAGTGGAAAAGTGCCCTGTGGCGGTGTCAAGGACGATCCCAGAGCTATCCCCAGGGAGAAATACCTACAATATATATATATATATATATATATATATATATATATATATATATATATATATATATATTGTTTATGCTCATTTATAGATTGTAAACCTTGCTTTATTTAGTACAAAATAAGCAGTGGATTATATGAAGTGCAGGCATTAGCTTATAACACATGCAAAAATACAAAAAAAAACTAAATAAACTCAAATGGTACATTATCCTTATGGTCAGATTTCCCACCCAGGCTCTTGTAGATTTTTTGCCTCTCTGAAGCAGACTGCTATAGTTACACAATTGTGCCCAGCATTGCATTCTATACAAATCCAAGTTAAAACAAAACACTGTCCAACATCTATATTTGCTGTCAAAACCCAGATTTCCTTCCTACTTCCACAAAGTCTAAATATTTTAAAGTAAAATGACAGTATACAGTTAAATAATACATTTTTCACATCATCATTGTTAAAAACACAAGTATAAGTGTTGAAAAAGAACACAACATGAGACATCTTGTACTGAATGTCATTTTTCTTTAATGATTAGGAGAGCAAACAATAAACAAAGTATACCCACACTGCTTTGGTGTAGCCTATAAGCTAGTGACATCCCTTAGACATATGATGACCTATACTCATGAAGCACTGGTTCCTAGTAAAATGATAGGTTGCATACTTCAAAAAGAAAAAGAACTAGCCTAGAGGCAGTTACAACTAATAGTGACACAAAACAGTAGTGTCTCTTTAACCAGCACAGTCGCCACTTCAGGCTAGAGAATCTACGGTGTAGAACTTGTAATTATTGAGAGAAAACAGTGCAGATCTGGAATTAACGCACAAATACAGGGGCTACATCAGTGTTTATATAACAATCTAACCATTTATAACCAAGGAAATCTTTAAGTGCATATATTAAAGGAAAAAAAGGTTATGTATTACTGATGTACTGTATGTTTTGCCCATACTGACCACATACCAGAAAAGGGCATTTAGCAGTGTCTTACACTGTCCTGGAAAATGTGGATCTTTTACTACAATATCTACATACAAGAGACCTTGAGCAGTGGACAAACACATTACAGGAAGGAGATGCATTCATATACAAGGTTGTGGTTTGTTTGTTTTTTAAAGCGAGCTCGCAGGATATGTTCTGAAATGTGGGAGTATAACATTTTACAGCACATTGATATTCACTAGCAAATGTGTGTAGGATTGTTTCTAGACTAGACTTATTGGGTCTCATTTACTAAGAGTGGAGAGTAGTTTTCTTTGTGGGATTTTGTTTCCAACAGGTATTTTTTCATTGTATTTACTATTGTATTTTGTGATTTTCCCTACGTTTTGCGCTTTTTACACATGTTCTGAGCTGTCGGGTTTCCAGAGCTCAAATTCACCACATTTTATGTGGAAACATTGGAAAATTTGTAGGTTTCTTTCGAAAATGTAGTCTTCTTTTGATGAAGCACCACTTTTCCCTGATTACCTTGCCCCTTGGTAGGGTTTTCAGAGTAAAGTGGAGAGTTAGTAGGGTTTTTTGGATCTTCTGTCGGAAATTCTGTCGCACGACACATGCGACACAAAAAAAAACCTACAAATTCTATTTGGAAAAGCCTTAGTAAATGAGGTCTATTGTGTACACACTAGCAGTAAAAAGTAAGGATTATAACATAAATGTATGTTAATTAAAAAACACAAACCCACAAGAGCTGAAAAGAGTTGTAAATAGGTAAAGTGACCATAATTGCTGCCACTAACATTGGGCAGACATCTGTGAAGCATTGTACCCGTGGGCTTACACAATCCAAGAAGGGGATCATCAGTTAGCATATTTCTATAAAACAAAACATTCCCTACAGGAATTATAAAGTGTCCAGGCAACAGAAGTTGAAAGTGAGTCACTTGCCCTTTTTAGATGGTCCACTAATGATCAGTGCACCTTGATGCCCTTATCACAACTTAAGCACTATGGTCACTGGCCTACATATAAGTCTCCTTCCTTCCTTTTTTCCCAGACCTGCAGTTGTGTCCATTCTCCCAGGATGCTGGATTAATTTTATTGCCCCTCCTGCCGACTGCTGGTTTTCAAATATGTTGTTCTTTTTTCCTTACATCAGCAGTGGCCCACCCAACACCCTTTTCTACCTTCACCTCCCAATTTATTGCCCCAATTATATACCAACTTTTATATATTTATTTATTATATATATTAGGTAGGTTGTAGGGATAGTTTTAGAGACAGGGATTGGCTGGTGGAATGTTTATTTTCTACTTTCCAATCTTGTGTTTGTCTCTATTTTTTTTAATTTATGTTAATGATTTTAATAACTTTTGCTCTATAAGTGTAACTCAAAATTAGAAAATGCCAATGAAAGAAATAGAATAGACATTGACCATACTGGTGTTGCCCCTGAACTACTCTATGTACAATTGAACCCAATGCAATCCTATTTTACTAAAAAAACTGCTTGATTGATAAGGCAGAGTGCTCAGCCCAGCATTGGGGAACACTATCCAGTGATGTACATACATCGCTAGATAGTGTCACCAAAGAGTTAGGTACCATAGCATCTCTACTTAAATGGGCACTGTCATTTGCAAAAACTTTTTATATAATGTAGATAATAACATTATATGTATATTTGTAATACACATTGGTTAAAAATGTGTACATTTTGGGGTGAAAAACTGCCTGCAGCTATTGCCTGTGTTTCTCTGTGAGGAGAACAAATAAAGGAAGTGAGAGCAGGACAAGCAGGGCTCTGTGCAGGCTCCTGGCTCGTCAATCATCCTGCTGTGTGAGTCGGGAGTGTGTCAAAGAGCCTCACTGTGCAGAGCCCTGCTTGTCCTCAGTGCACAGAGCCCTGCTTGTCCTCACTACACAGACCCCTGCTTGTCCTCACTACACAGACCCCTGCTTGTCCTCAGTGTACAGAGCCCTGCTTGTCCTCACTGCACAGAGCCCTGCTTGTCCTCAGTGTACAGAGCCCTGCTTGTCCTCAGTGTGCAGAGCCCTGCTTGTCCTCAGTGTACAGAGCCCTGCTTGTCCTCACTGCACAGAGCCCTGCTTGTCCTCACTGCACAGAGCCCTGCTTGTTCTCAGTGTACAGAGCTCTGCTGGTCCTCACTACACAGACCCCTGCTTGTCCTTAGTACACAGACCCGTTTGTCCTCACTACACAGACCCCTGCTTGTCCTCACTACACAGACCCATGCTTGTCCTCAGTGTACAGAGCCCTGCTTGTCCTCACTGCACAGAGCCCTGCTTGTCCTCAGTGTATAGAGCCCTGCTTGTCCTCACTACACAGAGCCCTGCTTGTCCTCACTGCACAGAGCCCTGCTTGTCCTCCCTGCACAGAGACCTGCTTGTCCTCAGTGTACAGAGCCCTGTTTGTCCTCACTGCACAGAGCCCTGCTTATCCTCAATGTTTAGAGAGCCCTGCTTGTCCTCAGTGTACGGAGCCCTGCTTGTCCTCAGTGCACAGAGCCTTGCTAGTCCTCAGTGCAAGGAGCCCTGTTTGTCCTCACTGCAAAGAGCCCTGCTTGTCCTCACTGCACAGAGCCCTGCTTGTCCTCAGTGTACAGAGCCCTGCTTGCCCTAAGTGCACAGAGCCCTGCTTGTCCTCACTGGAAAGAGCCCTGCTTGTCCTCACTGCGCAGAGCCCTGCTTTTCCACCTGAACTTCCTGTATTTGGTCTCCCCACAGAGACACACAGGCACTAGGTGCAGGGATAGCATTTATTCACCCATAAATATATGCATTTTCTTTATCAAAGTATATTACATATATACATATAATGTTATTATCTGCATTATTTAAAAAAATTTGCAAAAAAAAAAAAATTGGCAATGATGTGGCCAATCATCTATTTCCTTGCTAAGCAGAAGGTATGCAACATATTCCTCCTACCCAGTCTGAGCTGAACCCACGGCTGTATAGCTGCTGGCACAGCTCAGCCCTGTTCAGAACAGGGACTCCTGTCAGCATAGTGATGGCATTGTGGTGTCGCAACACTATGGTACCGCATTGCTCCAGTGATACACAAGCAACAATGCATACATTGCACATTAGCCAGGCTGGGCACTCTTCCATCTGACGTTTGCCCAAGGGCATTTCTATGACTGAGCTATGGGTCCCTACGAGACTGCCCCCGATAAGATGCTAAGAAGCGAATTGATGAACAGGGCAGTGTGAAGCAATCCAGCACTGCAGAGACAGAGAGAAAGCAGCTCCATTCCTCGTTGATACAGAACCTTATGAGAATTCTGGTCAGAAATTCCATTGTGTGACCTGGCTCTAATAATGGTATAGGACCACTATATGGGCACTGTATGTTTTATAGAAGCATGTGATCATGGTGTGGAGGTATTAATTGGCATTTGAAATGCAGTACTGTATTATTCAGATATATGATATTATATTTACATTTCAGTATGTGGCGGGGCAAATTATTTAGGAACCGGGCTGATGTACCTATGGGTATAGCTTTATGGTGACATATATAAAGTAGCAGTAGCTTTATGTGGTGAAAGTTAATCAGAAAATGATTTTCCAGAGTGCTCTGCAGCTTTCATATGACTTTGCTGTGGCCTGCAGCTCCTTCATCTTAATTGTACTTGTTAAAGATAGGACGCCTTTAATGCAAAATTATTTTTTAAATTGAATGTCAGAAGTGGGGCTGCTCAGATGATTCACATTGCTGGGAAAGGAGGATTCAAAGCCGGATCAAAATTACATAAAACACCTTTGGGTGTTATTTAAAATGAAATCATTCATCCTTTTTTGGCCCCGAAATTTTCTTTTGTGACATGAAAGCTGCCAACCATTGACTGCTATAGGCCAGCAAGGAAATATAGTTTTTTTTATATATATATTTATAGTAAGTCTGTGTTTCTTTTTATACAGTTTTTACAAGTGGTGTGTTATCATTCCATTTTTAGTGATTACTGGTATTTTAGAAACTCATTATATTATTTTCTGATACCTATCATTGCACTATAAACTACTGAGTCTACCTTACTGTAACATAAAAGAAGTATTACATCCTAAAAATAAATGCGGCTTAGGCTGTGTTCCCACTTTTGGTTTTTTAATTGCAATTTGTGAATACAAAGCCAGAAAAAGCTTTCTATGGCTCTGTATTTCTAAATCTATGTATGTCCTCCATGTATGATCTGTTCCTGACTTTGTATTCAATAATTGCAATTTAGAACCGGAACTTGCGGACACAGCCTTAAAGGAAAGCGGTCATCTGTTCTCTCACACTAAACCAAATACACTTAGTTATAGTGTGGGTGACAGTAGACTGATGAGTGGTTAATGGGTTAAATATATAATTGCACTCCGGAGATCTCTCCCTCCGAAGATCGGCATCCATCTTCAGTGAATTGCGCACTGGAGGCGGGCCCACCAGCTCAATTGTTGCAGATTATGTGAGCACTGCGCCGACTGAGCACTCACATATCCCATGACAATGAATGTTCAAATTGAGCCAGTGGGCCCGCCTCCAGCGCGCAATTCACTGAAGATGAATGCCGATCTTCGGAGGGACAGATCTCCGGAGTGCAGGTATGTATTGAACCCATAAACCCCTCATCGGTCATCTGTTCACCCACACTATGAACCAGTATATTAGGTTTAATGTTGGAGAACAGATGACCATTTTCCTTTAAGCCTGGTTCTCATCCCTCCTTATGATCAATATTCAATAACATGGATATAAGTCAGTGTTTTCCAACCAGGGAGCCTCCAGTTAATGCAAAATTACAACTCCTAGCATGCCCGGAGAGCCTTTGTCTCTCCGGGCATGCTGGGAGTTGTGGTTTTGCAAAAGCTGGGGGCACCGTGGTTGGTAAACACTAATATAAGTAGGGGGAGACACTCGGACCCTGTTGGGGAAGCACACAGCTGGAATCTGTGAGTGGTCCAAGAAATGGTGTGAACTGTGAGTAACAGGTTGCAGGAGTCACATGTTTAACTGGCTGAGGGTAGCTCACCAGCTAGTAGTCAGGGCATGCTGATATGTGTAGTCAGTGACCAGACGGTCTAGGATTTTATTTTGTTACTGCGTTATGTTTGTTTCCCCCTGCAACCTGTCTAAATAAAGCTGGCAAGGTGCCAGGCTTGCATGAATAATCGTTGTCTGCAGGTTTATTGAGTGGAAATGTGTCCCATGGCAGTGTCCAGGACGATCCCGGAGCTAATCCTTACAATACATTTATACACTTTAGATTGAGAGAGATACTGCCAGACACGTAAGCCATTACTGCTGGAGCATAGTTGGGACACCATTATCCACATAGACGATATCCGCTCCCACCTAAATTGGCGGCATTGCCAACATTATTTTGATTAGTATGGCCAACTTAAAGGGGTACTTCGTTAGAATTTTTTTTTTCTAAATCAACTGGTGCCAGAAAGTTAAACAGATTTGTAAATTACTTCTATTAAAAATCTTATTCCTTCCAGTACTTATCTGCTGCAGTATACTACAGAGGAAGTTGAGTTCTTTGTTGTTGTTATTTCTGTCTGACCACAGTGCTCTCTGCTGACACCTCCGTCCATGTCAGGAACTGTCCAGAGCAGGATAGGTTTGCTATGGGGATTTGCTCCTGCACTGGACAATTTCTGACATGGACCGAGGTGTCAGCAGAGAGCACTGTGGTCAGACAGAAAAGAAATTCAAAAGGAAAAGAACTTCCTGTGGAGCATACAGCAGCTGATAAGTACTGGAAGGATTAACATTTTTAAATAGAAGTAATTTACAAATATGTTTAACTTTCTGGCACCTGTTGATTTAAAAAAAAAAATTTCCACCGGAGTACCCCTTTAAAAGGATTTTCCGACTGTACACAAAGCTGCCCAGGGGAAGGAAATTGGAACGTGTTTTAAAGGCTTACAACATTGCCGGTTTGCATAGGACTTTTTGAAAAATGTTGCTAGACATTTAAAAAGTTCACTTAACTCTAGTACCTTTTTCTTTTTTTTTCTGCCATTCCTTGCCCTTTGGTCATTTTCTCAAAAGGGCCAGTGGAGATCTTGAGAGGATCGGAGAACATGTAAGGAGCAGTATTGGGAGATCAGGTCAGAGATATATGGAGGAGACAGATTGTGAACGGCCTTGTGTGTCATGGTTAACAGTTTAAACTGAATAGGTTTGGCTATGTGTAGCCAATAAAGGAATGGGCAGAGAAGAGAAGCAAGGAACAGGTGGATTAGTTGGGCAGGGGTCAAGAGTATAGATGGGGATGGGGAAGAGCAGAGGCCCCAGGGCAGAGCTTTTAGGGGCTTCAACATTGAGAGGGTGAGGTGAGAAGGTGACATGGAAAGCATCATTTAGACAAAGTGAGTAACATTTAAGGTATTTCTTTTCCTTTTTGTGACAGGTACGCTTTAATAAAATCTGTAAAGGGTAATAAAAGCTGCAAAAATTCACTGAAAGAAAGGCAGGTGGCAGAAGCAAGCAAAACCAATCCCTCAAGATTCTATATATATTTCTCCTCTGCTTCAGTATGTCACAGTACATGTTGGAATTTATGTAGCTCCCTAGTGTCAGCAGCACTCATGCAGCCCAGACCATGATACTCCCACCACCATGCTTGACAGTAGGCAAGACACATTTGCCTTTGTACTTCTACTTGCGTCCACACACGCTTGACACCATTTGACACCATTTGACACCATTCTGAGAAGAAAGTCATTCAAACTATTTTGATGCAATGTGTGGTGTATGGTCTGAGCACAGACATGCTGACCATCCAACCTTTCAACTTCTGCAGCAATTCTGGAAGCACTTATTTGTCTATTTTCCAAAGACAACTTCTGGATGTGATGCTAAGAATGTGCACTCAACTTTAGTCAACCATGATTAGGTCTGGTCTGATTGGAACCTGTCCTGGGAAACCGCTGTATGCTCTTGCTTACTGTACTGAAGCTCAGTTTTAGGGTCTTGGCAATCTTCTTACAGCCTAGGCCAGGGGTCGGCAACCCGCATGTGGCTCTTTTACATCTTTGCCGCGGCTCCGGTGTGAGGTGAAAAAGGGAGGGACAAGTTTTCCAAAGCTACAGCGGGGAGGATCGAGGGCAGAGACATGGGTTTGATTTTTTCACCGCACGTCTGCAGATAATTAAGCCACGCCCCCTCACGGAGGATGAAGAGCGGGGGAGCGCAGCTCTGCATAATACAAGGAGACAGTGGGAGAGTGGGGACGGACACAGCTCCTCCCTCCCCCTTCTCTGTAAAGATAGGAACTCATTCATCACGGGGAGGTTTCATGTTTTCGCGGGGGAAAAGCTCCTCCCCTCCCCCAGCTCTGTACACACAGGACCTAATTTTTCACGGGGAGGTTTCATGTTTGCACAGGGGAAACAGAGCAGTGAGGGGAGAGGAGACATACTGCACTGCAGGGGCTGGGGAAGATTTCTGGAGGAGACATATTACACAGGCTGGGGATGTAAAGACTGCAGGGGAATAAATATCATACTGGGAATGATGGGGGGACGGGGACTGCTGAATGACAGATGCTGGGAGTTGTAGTCCCTCTTATGTGTGTGTATGCCAGTGTTTCCCAACCAGGGAATGCTGGTAGTAGCAGTTTTGCAACATCTGGAGGCACCCTGGTTGGGAAACACTGGTGTATGAACTGCAACTCCCAGGAGAGTACTGGTATAATAGAGGTGTTGGTGAACTACAACTCCCAGGAGACCACTCAGATACAATATAGGTGTTGGTGAACTACAAGCCCCAGGAGACTAGTGATACAATAGAGGTGTTGGTGAACTACAACCCCCAGGAGACTAGTGAGATACAATAGAAGTGTTGGTGAACTACAACTCCCAGGAGACTACTAAGATACAATAGAGGTGTTGGTGAACTACAACTCCCAGGAGACTACTAAGATACAATAGAGGTGTTGGTGAACTACAACTCCCAGGAGACTACTGAGATACAATAGAGTGGTTGGTGTACTACAACTCCCAGGAGACTACTGAGATACAATAGAGGTGTTGGTGAACTACAACTCCCAAGAGACTACTAAGATACAATAGAGGTGTTGGTGTACTACAACTCCCAGGAGACTACTGATACAATAGAGGTGTTGGTGAACTACAACTCCCAGGAGAATACTAAGATACAATAGAGATGTTGGTGAACTAAAACCCCCAGGAGACTACTAAGATACAATAGAGGTGTTGGTGAACTACAACTCCCAGGAGACTACTGAGATACAATAGAGGTGTTGGTGAACTACAACTCCCAGGAGACTACTGAGATACAATAGAGGTATTGGTGAGCTACAACTCCCAGGAGAATACAAAGATACAATAGAGGTGTTGGTGAACTACAACTCCCAGGAGACTACTGAGATACAATAGAGGTGTTGGTGAACTACAACTCCCAGGACACTACTGAGATACAATAGAGGTGTTGGTGAACTACAACTCCCAGGAGAATACTAAGATACAATAGAGGTGTTGGTGAACTACAACTCCCAGGAGACTACTAAGATACAATAGAGGTGTTGGTGAACTACAACTCCCAGGATACTACTGATACAATAGAGTTGTTGGTGAACTACAACTCCCAGGAGACTACTAAGATACAATAGAGGTGTTGGTGAACTACAACTCCCAGGAGACTACTGAGATACAATAGAGGTGTTGGTGAACTACAACTCCCAGGAGAATACTGAGATACAATAGAGGTGTTGGTGAACTACAACTCCCAGGAGAATACTAAGATACAATAGAGGTGTTGGTGAACTACAACCCCCAGGAGACTACTGAGATACAATAGAGGTATTGGTGAACTACAACTCCCAGGAGACTACTGAGATACAATAGAGGTGTTGGTGAACTACAACTCCCAGGAGACTACTGAGATACAATAGAGGTGTTGGTGAACTACAACTCCCAGGAGAATACTAAGATACAATAGAGGTGTTGGTGAACTACAACCCCCAGGAGACTACTGAGATACAATAGAGGTGTTGGTGAACTACAACTCCCAGGACACTACTGAGATACAATAGAGGTGTTGGTGAACTACAACTCCCAGGAGAATACTGATACAATAGAGGTGTTGGTGAACTAAAACTCCCAGGAGACTACTGAGATACAATGGAGGTGTTGGTGAACTACAACTCCCAGGAGACTACTAAGATACAATAGAGGTGTTGGTGAACTACAACTCCCAGTAGACTACAGAGGCAGCATGCTGGTGTTATACCACAGACTGAAGACTCCTGAATAACACATGCTGGGAGTTGTAGTCCCTTTTGTGTGTGTATGCCAGTGTATCCGAACCAGGGCATCAGAGGGGAGGGGGGTTTTGCGTCTCCCAGTTTTTTTTTTTTCTTCGGAAACGGGTCCAAGTGGCTCTTTTTGTCTTAAAGGTTGCAGACCCCTGGCCTAGGCCATCTTTATGAAGGGCAACAATTCACTTTTTTTTTTAGATGCTCAGAGAAAGTGTTTTGCCATGAGGTGCCATGCTGATCTTCTAGTGACCAGTATAAGAGAGTGTTAGAGCCATAACATTACATTTAAGACACCTGCTCCACATTCCCACCTGAGACCTTGTAAGGCTTGGTTTCCACTTGTTTTTTTTCTGGCAGTTTTTGGAATACTGCCACTGCAGTTTTTGAGCCAAAGCCAGAAGTGTATTCAAAAGGAATAGGACATATAAAGGAAGGACTTACACTTCTCCTCCCTTATGGATCCACTTCTGGCTTTGGCTCAAAAACTGCAGTGGCAGATCTCCAAAAACTGCCAGAAATAAAACCAAGTGGAATCCTAGCCTCACACTAACAAGTCCCAGGGGAGGTAAAATGGCCAATAGGACCCAATTTAGACATTTCCAATTAAGGGTTGTGGTAAGGTGCACGGGAAAGTAGTGGATGGGGTGTATTTTTCCCCCTGGTTTCCTCACCCAGGCATGATAAAGGTAATCCAGAAGGTAATATGCTGCTTTAGCAGAGCATAGTCTGCTAGGCCTCTTTTGTTTAAGTTACATTAGCTGGATTTCCTGGACTGAAGGACAGGTTGGAAGTGGGAGTGCTCCAGTCCACACCCCTAGTCCACTACAGGTTTTCCTAATGAGTGAGTTTGCTTGGGGCCAAACATTAGGCCCACAGTAGGATAGTGAGGTATCCTGATGTTTTGTTAGAGCTGGACAGGCTTAGGTTTTGTTGTTTTGTTTGCGCTGTGCTTTGTGCCTAAAATCATTTAAATAAACATCCTATTGGACGTTTGAAACCAGCTGCCTTTGTGAATACTGTCACTGCCGACCCCACTGTGTTAACTGTTCCCTACAGGGTGTACTCACATTTGTTGCCAAGGTTTACAGGCTACAGGCTGTACACTCACTACTTTACATTGTAGCAGAGTGTCATTTTTTAAATGTGAGATACTCAGTGGCGTACCAAGGGGGGGGGGCGGCCTGCCCCGGGTGCCACTCACAAGGGGGGTGCCAGGGGCAGACTGACCCGCTGCCACGACTACTGAGGATCCGGGACACTCATCCCAGATCCCCAGCAGACAGCGCTGCCTTCTCCTGTATGCGCGATACACGCACATACAGGAGAAGGCGTCCCCTCTGTGTAAGCCGTATCTGCAGCTTACACAGAGGAGACGTGACCTACGCCCCCATGCAGCAAGCAGTACAGGCGCCGGTGACGTCACTCATCGGCTCCTGTACTGTGGAGGGGATAGGACGCGGACCCCTCCTGCTGAGGAGATCGCTGCATGGGATATCAGGTGAGCATCCTTTTTTTTTTCTCAACTCTGCATACACCTATGGGAAGGAGGGGGGGTTACTCTACATGGGGTGTAGCTGCATGTACATATTTGAAAGAGGGGGAGTATAACTGCATATACATATGTGAAAGAGGGGGGGTCTAACTGCATATACACATGTGAAAGAGGGGGGGTGTAACTGCATATACCTATGGGAAAGAGGGGGGTGTAACTGCATATACCTATGGGAAAGAGGGGGGTGTAACTGCATATACCTATGGGAAAGAGGGGGGGGTGTAACTGCATATACCTATGGGAAAGAGGGGGGGTGTAACTGCATGTGCCTATGGGAAAGAAGGGGGGTGTAACTGCATATACCTATGGGAAAGAGGGGGGGTGTAACTCTGCTTATACCTATGAGAAAGGGGGGGTGTACCTGCTTATACCTATGAGAAAGAGGGGGAGCAACTCTGCCTATACCTATGGGGAGGGGGGGTGGGGTAACTGTCTATACCAATGGGGGAGAGGGGGGGGTAACTCTACCTATACCAATGGGGAAGAGGGGGGGGGACTCACCTATGGGAAAAAGGGGTTTAACTCTGAATATACCTATGGGGAACAGGGGAGGGGGGTTAACTCTGCCTATACCTACGGGGAAAGGGGTGGGGGGACTCTGCTGCCTATACCTAAGGAGAAAGGGGGTTAACGCTGTTCCTATACCTATTGGGAAGGGGGTTTAACTCTGCTGCCTATACCTACAGGGAAGGGGGGCTACCTAACGTTATACCTGGATGCCTAACTACTTACCTACATACCCAGCTACCTAACTATGTACATACCTGGCCTTCATACATGGCTGCCTAACTACCTAGCTAGCCCCCTACCTACCTAACTTGTCACCTACCTACATATCTGGCTTCCTGATCTACCTACTTAGTTACCTATTTACCTGGCTACCTACCTACCTGCGCTTTTACTGTGCAGGACACCAAGGAGGGCATTATTACAGTTTGTGGGCCTATAGATGGTGTCACGATTCGGCTGGCAGGAGGTGGATCCTCTGTGCCAGAGAGGGATTGGCGTGGACCGTGCTGGTGGACCGGTTCTAAGTTGCTACTGGTATTCACCAGAGCCCGCCGCAAAGCGGGATGGTCTTGCAGCGGCGGTAGCAACCAGGTCGTATCCACCAGCAACGGCTCAACCTCTCTGACTGCTGAAGATAGGCGCGGTACAAGGGAGTAGACAAGTAGCAGAAGGTCAGGGCAGGCAGCAAGGATCGTAGTCAGGGGCAACGGCAGGAGGTCTGGAACACAGGCTAGGAACACACAAGGAAACGCTTTCACTGGCACAATGGCAACAAAATCCGGCGAGGGAGTGCAGGGGAAGTGAGGTATAAATAGGGAGTGCACAGGTGAACACACTAATTAAGCCTGCTGCGCCAATCAGTGGCGCAGTGGCCCTTTAAATAGCAGAGACCCGGCGCGTGCGCGCCCTAAGGAGCGGGGCCGCGCGCGCTGGGACAAGACTGACGGAGAGCGAGTCAGGTACGGGAGCCGGGATGCGCATCGCGAGCGGGCGCCTCCCGCATCGCGAATCGCATCCTGGCTGAGAGAGGTATTGCAGCGCACCCGGTCAGCAGGTCTGACCGGGGCGCTGCAAATGCGAGGATGTTGCGAGCGCTCCGGGGAGGAGCGGGGACCCGGAGCGCTCGGTGTAACAGTACCCCCCCCCTTGGGTCTCCCCCTCTTCTTGGAGCCTGAGAACCTGAGGATAAGACTTTTGTCTAGGATGTTGTCTTCAGGTTCCCAGGATCTCTCTTCTGGGCCACAGCCTTCCCAATCCACCAAAAATTTTTTTTTCCCTCTGACCGTCTTGGAGGCCAGAATCTCCTTCACGGAGAAGACGTCAGAAGAACCGGAAACAGGAGTGGGAGAAACAAGTTTGGGAGAGAAGCGGTTAATGATGAGTGGTTTAAGGAGAGAGACATGGAAGGCATTGGGAATACGAAGAGAAGGAGGAAGAAGGAGTTTGTAAGAGACAGGGTTAATCTGGCACAAGACTTTGAAAGGACCAAGATAGCGTGGTCCCAGTTTGTAACTGGGGACACGAAAGCGGACATATTTAGCGGAGAGCCATACCTTGTCTCCGGGAGCAAAAATGGGGGGAGTTCTTCTTTTCTTATCGGCAAATCTTTTCATCCGGGATGAAGCCTGTAAAAGAGAATTTTGGGTCTCTTTCCATATGGTGGAAAGATCACGAGTCACTTCATCCACAGCGGGCAAACCAGAGGGCAAGGGAGTAGGGAGGGGGGGAAGAGGGTGACGGCCGTACACCACAAAAAATGGGGACTTAGCAGAAGATTCGGAGATTCTGAAGTTGTATGAGAATTCGGCCCATGGTAGAAAATCTGCCCAGTCATCCTGGCGGGAGGAAACAAAATGCCGTAAATAGTCACCCAGGACCTGATTAATTCTTTCTACTTGCCCATTGGATTGGGGATGATAAGAAGAAGAGAAGTTTAATTTAATCTTGAGCTGTTTACAGAGGGCCCTCCAGAATTTAGACACAAATTGGACGCCTCTATCTGAGACGATCTGCGTGGGCAAACCGTGAAGACGAAAAATGTGTACAAAAAATTGTTTTGCCAACTGAGGCGCTGAAGGAAGATCAGGAAGAGGAATAAAATGTGCCATCTTGGAAAATCGATCAACGACCACCCAAACAACTGTGTTGCCACGGGATGGGGGTAAGTCTGTAATGAAGTCCATACCAATCAGTGACCAAGGCTGTTCGGGGACAGGCAGAGGATGAAGGAGGCCAGCAGGCTTCTGGCGAGGAGTCTTATCCCGGGCACAGACAGTACAGGCCCGCACAAAATCAACAACATCCGTCTCCAGAGTCGGCCACCAATAAAAACGAGAGATGAGTTGCAAGGATTTTTTGATGCCCGCATGGCCTGCGAGGTGGGAGGAGTGTCCCCATTTGAGAATCCCGAGACGCTGGCGTGGAGAAACGAAGGTCTTCCCTGGAGGAGTTTGCCTGATGGAGGCTGGAGAAGTGGAGATCAGACAGTCAGGAGGAATGATGTGTTGCGGAGAGAGCTCTACTTCAGAGGCATCCGAGGAACGAGAGAGGGCATCGGCCCTAATGTTCTTGTCGGCAGGGCGAAAATGAATTTCAAAGTTAAAACGGGCAAAGAACAACGACCACCTGGCCTGGCGAGGGTTCAGTCGTTGGGCAGACTGGAGATAGGAGAGATTCTTGTGATCAGTGTATATGATAACTGGAAATTTTGATCCCTCCAGCAGATGCCTCCATTCCTCAAGCGCCAATTTAATGGCCAGTAGTTCTCGATCCCCGATGGAGTAGTTTCTCTCCGCCGGAGAGAAGGTCCTAGAAAAAAAACCACAAGTAACAGCATGCCCGGAAGAATTTTTTGTAGAAGGACAGCTCCAGCTCCCACTGAGGAGGCATCTACCTCCAATAGGAAGGGTTTAGATGGGTCAGGTCTGGAGAGCACGGGAGCAGAAGAAAAGGCAGACTTGAGATGTTTAAATGCGTCTTCCGCTTGGGGAGACCAGGACTTGGGATTGGCATTTTTCTTGGTTAAAGCCACGATAGGAGCCACAATAGTGGAAAAGTGTGGAATAAATTGTCTGTAATAATTGGCGAACCCCAAAAAACGTTGGATAGCACGGAGTCCGGAGGGGCGTGGCCAATCTAATACAGCAGCTAGCTTATCTGGGTCCATTTGTAGTCCCTGGCCAGAAACCAAGTATCCTAGGAAAGGAAGAGATTGACATTCAAAGAGACATTTCTCCATTTTGGCATAAAGTTGATTGTCTCGAAGTCTCTGAAGAACCATGCGGACATGCTGGCGGTGTTCTTCTAAGTTGGCAGAAAAAATCAGAATATCGTCCAGATAAACCACAACACAGGAATATAAGAGATCACGAAAAAATTTCATTAACAAAGTCTTGGAAGACGGCAGGGGCGTTGCACAGGCCAAAGGGCATGACCAGATACTCAAAGTGTCCATCTCTGGTGTTAAATGCAGTCTTCCATTCGTCCCCCTCCCTGATGCGGATGAGATTATAAGCACCTCTTAAGTCCAGTTTGGTAAAGATGTGGGCACCTTGTAGGCGATCAAAGAGTTCCGAGGTAAGAGGTAAGGGGTAGCGGTTCTTTACCGTGATTTTATTAAGTCCGCGGTAATCAATGCAAGGACGTAGGGAGCCATCTTTTTTGGACACAAAAAAAAATCCAGCTCCGGCAGGAGAGGAGGATTTGCGGATAAACCCCTTTTTTAAATTTTCCTGGATGTACTCTGACATGGCAAGAGTCTCTGGAGCAGACAGAGGATAGATTCTGCCCCGGGGTGGAGTAGTACCCGGGAGGAGGTCAATAGGACAGTCATAAGGCCTGTGAGGAGGTAAAGTCTCAGCTTGCTTTTTGCAAAACACGTCAGCATAGTCCATATAAGCCTTAGGAAGACCGGTTACAGGGGGAACCACAGGGTCACGGCAGGGAGTACTGGGAACCGGTTTAAGACAGTCCTTGAGACAAGAAGTACCCCAGTTCTTGATTTCTCCTGTGGACCAATCAAGGGTTGGGGAATGGCGTTGAAGCCACGGTAATCCAAGAAGAATTTCGGGAGTGCAGTTGGAGAGGACCAAAAATTCAATTTTTTCGTGATGAGGTCCGATGCACATTAGGAGAGGTTCCGTGCGGTAACGCACGGTACAGTCCAATCTTTCATTGTTAACAGAATTGATGTAGAGGGGTCTGGCGAGACTGGTCACCGGAATGTTGAACCTGTTGATGAGAGAGGCCAAAATAAAATTTCCTGCAGATCCGGAATCCAAGAAGGCCATAGTAGAGAAGGAGAAGGTAGAGGAAGATATCCGCACAGGCACAGTAAGGCGTGGAGAAGCAGAGTGGACATCAAGAACTGTCTCACCTTTGTGCGGAGTCAGCGTACGTCTTTCCAGGCGGGGAGGACGGATAGGACAATCCTTCAAGAAGTGTTCGGTACCGGCACAGGTTAGCAGGAATTTCTCGTGCGGCCAGCACATCTTTAATGTTGCTGGATAGGCCTTTTTTAAAGGTCGCGCAGAGGGCCTCATTATTCCAGGATAATTCGGAGGCAAGAGTACGGAATTGGATGGCGTACTCGCCAACAGAAGAATTACCCTGGACCAGGTTCAGCAGGGCAGTCTCAGCAGAAGAGGCTCGGGCAGGTTCCTCAAAGACACTTCGAATCTCCGTGAAGAAGGAGTGTACAGAGGCAGTGACAGGGTGATTGCGGTCCCAGAGCGGTGTGGCCCATGACAGAGCTTTCCCAGACAGAAGGCTGACTACGAAAGCCACCTTAGACCTTTCAGTAGGAAACTGGTCCGACATCATCTCCAAGTGCAGGGAACATTGCGAAAGAAAGCCACGGCAAAACTTAGAGTCCCCATCAAATTTATCCGGCAAGGATAATCGTAGGCCGGAAGCGGCCACTCGCTGCGGAGGAGGTGCAGGAGCTGGCGGAGGAGATTGTTGCTGGAGTTGTGGTAGTAGCTGCTGTAGCATCACGGTCAGTTGAGACAGCTGGTGGCCTTGTTGCGCTATCTGTTGTGACTGCTGGGCGACCACCGTGGTGAGGTCGGCGACAACTGGCAGTGGGACTTCAGCGGGATCCATGGCCGGATCTACTGTCACGATTCGGCTGGCAGGAGGTGGATCCTCTGTGCCAGAGAGGGATTGGCGTGGACCGTGCTGGTGGACCGGTTCTAAGTTGCTACTGGTATTCACCAGAGCCCGCCGCAAAGCGGGATGGTCTTGCAGCGGCGGTAGCAACCAGGTCGTATCCACCAGCAACGGCTCAACCTCTCTGACTGCTGAAGATAGGCGCGGTACAAGGGAGTAGACAAGAGCAAGGTCGGACGTAGCAGAAGGTCAGGGCAGGCAGCAAGGATCGTAGTACGGGGGCAACGGCAGGAGGTCTGGAACACAGGCTAGGAACACACAAGGAAACGCTTTCACTGGCACAATGGCAACAAGATGCGGCAAGGGAGTGCAGGGGAAGTGAGGTATAAATAGGGAGTGCACAGGTGAACACACTAATTAAGCCTGCTGCGCCAATCAGTGGCGCAGTGGCCCTTTAAATAGCAGAGACCCGGCGCGCGCGCGCCCTAAGGAGCGGGGCCGCGCGCGCCGGGACAAGACTGACGGAGAGCGAGTCAGGTACGGGAGCCGGGATGCGCATCGCGAGCGGGCGCCTCCCGCATCGCGAATCGCATCCCGGCTGAGAGAGGTATTGCAGCGCACCCGGTCAGCAGGTCTGACCGGGGCGCTGCAAATGCGAGGATGTTGCGAGCGCTCCGGGGAGGAGCGGGGACCCGGAGCGCTCGGCGTAACAGATGGAAAGATTGTGTAGGGAAGAGCACTGGAAAAATGTAGAGTCTGACATGTTTTTCCTGGAGATGTTAAGAGATCCACATGGCGGTCTTATCCGGACGGAGAAGAAAAGGAAAGAGGACGCCACTGATCATAAAAGACATAATTATGAGTCCCAAAATGTAACAGTAATCACTTATATGGTGTCCAGATCCTGTGTACAGCTGATATCTACCACCATATGGTCCTGTATATAATCACTTATATTGTATACAGATCCTGTATAGTATACTGGTATGTGTATAGTGGTTTTATTCAGTACAGTATGGCGGTATTATCCAGTTATTGTGTGGTGGTATACTTCTTGTATACCAGTAGTATTGGTCATGGAAATGTACCTACGTTAAAGTGTTTCTTATATATATAAATTTTACTTTATTGTGTGTGGGGGATTTGGGTGGAACAGGGGCGTGACAGAAGATTGACGAGCTGCAGAGCCTAGCAGGGGCCCCGAGTGTTGTCAGTCCGCTCTTGCGAGGGGGTGTAATTAAGGGGTGGGGGAGGGGGGTAAATAAAGGGGGGGAAGGGAGGGGTGTAATTAAGGGGGAGTGCCAAACAAAGGGTCCGCCCCAGGTGCTAAATGCTCTAGGTTTGCCCCTGGAGATGCTGTTAATATATAAATTAAAAAATCTAATATATATATATGTATATATTTACTAATCCCTTGTGTGCTTTCTTTGTTGTGCCCTGTAGCCCTTGTTTTTTTTTTTTTTTGCTTTTTTTAATACATTTTTTTAACAGATTACAATTCATATAGTAGCCCTTGGTTTTGACCATCCTAAGGTATCCACTGAGTCTGCCAGGCATGCTCAGTTCAACTATATTTTGCTTATTTTCGCTGTATACACAAGCAAAGGGGATTAAAGGGGTATTCCAGGAAAAAACTTTTTTTTATATATATCAACTGGTTACAGAAAGTTAAACAGATTTGTAAATTACTTTTATTAAAAAATTCTTAATCCTTTCAGTACTTATGAGCTTCTGAAGTTAAGGTTGTTCTTTTCTGTCTAAGTAATCTATGATGACACGTGTCTCGGGAAACGCCCAGTTTAGAAGCAAATTCCCATAACAAACCTCTTCTAAACTTAGCGGTTCCCGAGACAGGTGTCTTCAGAGATTACTTAGACAGAAAAGAACAACCTAAACTTCAGAAGCTCATAAGTACTAAAAGGATTAAGATTTTTTTTAATAGAAGTCCTTTACAAATCTGTTTAACTTTCTGGAGCCAGTTGATATATAAAAAAAAAGTTTTTTCCTGGATAACCCCTTTAAGGAAAAGTGTACGCATTTTAGTGTCCCATTATTTGGGAGGGTTTATCATGATCCTACCACAGCTTATGTAGCTCTGTAGCACACACTATGGCTGTTACCCTCGTAAATAATAGAAGGAGTACAGACAGCGGTGACCATGCAGTAGCAGATATTGACAGTATTGCATATATGGTCATCCATCTTGGTCTGAAATCATCAGATTCATGACCTCAGGTTAAAAAGTATGCATTGTCTCAGAACATTCCTTTTCCCACAGGTAGATGAAAGCAAGGTATAATATTTGACATACAAAATACAAAATGCTACAATTCCTTATATTTGTTTTGCCTGGTGATAGTTTATATCACTGCATAGTGTGTCACTCAGCCGATAGCTTAACTTCTGGGCTGTGCCACAAAAAGAGGATTTAACTCTGAATTAATAAAAGGGAACCTTAAAGGCTAATGTGCATATAACATATTATTATGCCATTTACTATAATGTATAAATTGCCATTACATCCCCTATAAATTAAACATGAGATTGTCTGGACTTGCAGTAAATTTGAGGAAATAGTTCCTAGCTACTGATCGTTTTAGTCATGTCACATCTAGCCTAAGATGATGATTTGTTACCTTTATGTTTTTAAACTCTAATATACAATGTTATTCTATTTATCTAAGGATCATTAGGATTTTTTTTTATTTGTTTTTTTTTTGCTTATCAAAGGTTGACAAGTTTATGGTCTATTCTTACTACAATAACTAAAAGGACACATATATTAAATTATTCATTACACTTGGACTTCCCCTGTTACCGACTTTACTGTTAACTTACATTTTTAATCATGTACAGAAATATTGCATTAAGCAAAGTTTTTATGCATATCACCAAACTTGGTTTATTAACACTTTTTCAACATTTTCCCCACATGCCAACCTACCCAGGACATGGCTACATTACAAACAGTATGCTTAAAGGACCAATACAATAATTTTTATAGGCTACTTTGAACCTGATCTATTACAAATAAAGAAGAAAACCACAGTACCATAAAAACATTTACAGCATAGGACTATAGCACCAAGAAACATCTATAAGCAGAGAACTACAGCACCATAAAACATCTACCAGTGGAGGACTACAGCACCATCAAACATCTACCAGTGGAGGACTTCAGCACCATGAAAACATCTACCAAAGGAGGACTACAGCACCATAAAAAACATCTACCAGTGGAGGACTACAACAACATGAAAACATCTACCAGTGGGGGACTACAACACCATAAAAACATCTACCATTGGGGGACTACAACACCAGGAAAACATCTACCAGTGGAGGACTACAACACCATAAAACATCTACCAGTGGGTGATTACAGCACCATGGACAAATCTACCAGTGGAGGACTACAACACCATAAAAACATCTACCAGCAGTGGACTACAGCACCATGAAAACATCTACCAGTGGTGGACTACAACACTATAAAAATATCTACCAGTGGAGGACAACAGAACCATGAAAACATCTACCAGAGGAGGATTTCAGCACCATGAAAAACATATACCATAGGAGGACTACAGCACCATGAAAAAATCTACCAGTGGGTGATTACAGCACTATGGACAAATCTATCAGTGGAGGACTACAACACCATAAAAACCTCTACCAGCAGTGGACTACAGCACCATGAAAACATCTACCAGTGGTGGACTACAACACTATAAAAATATCTACCAGTGGAGGACAACAGCACCATGAAAAACATCTACCATAGGAGGACTACAGCACCATGAAAAAAATCTACCAGTGGAGAACTACAACACCATAAAAACATCTACCAGTGGAGGACTACAGGACCATGAAAACATCTACCAGTGGAGGAATACAACACCATAAAAACATCTACCAGTGGGTGATTACAGCACCATGGACAAATCTACCAGTAGAGGACTACAACACCATAAAAACATCTACCAGCAGTGGACTACAGCACCATGAAAACATCTACCAGTGGTGAACTACAACACTATAAAAATATCTACCAGTGGAGGACAACAGAACCATGAAAACATCTACCAGAGGAGGATTTCAGCACCATGAAAAACATATACCATAGAAGGACTACAGCACCATGAAAAAATCTACCAGTGGTACACTACAGCACCATGGAAACATCTACCAGTGGAGGACTACAACACCATAAAAACCTCTTCTAGTGGAGGACTATAGCACCATAAAAACATCTACCAGTGGAGGACTACAGCACAATAAAAACATCTACCAATGAAAGACTCCAGTGCCATGAAAACCTCTATCAATGGAAGACTACAGCACCATAAAAACATCTACCAGTGGTGGATTACAACACCACAAAAACATCTACCAGTGGTGGACTACAGCACCTTGAAAACATTTACCAGCAGAGGACTACAGCACCATAAATCATCTACCAGTGGAGGACTACAGGACCATGAAAACATCTACCAGTGTAGGACTACAGCAACATAAAACATCTACCAGTGAAGGACTACAGCAACATGAAAACATCTACCAGTGAATGATTACAGCACCATGGACAAATCTACCAGTGGAGGACTACAACACCATAAAAACA
The DNA here is from genome assembly GCF_029499605.1 of Hyla sarda. NCBI lineage: Eukaryota > Metazoa > Chordata > Amphibia > Anura > Hylidae > Hyla > Hyla sarda. Next base: position 175,633,041 of record NC_079189.1, on the reverse strand, counting down.
TCTACCAGTAGTGGACTACAGCACCATGAAAACATCTACCAGTGGTGGACTACAACACTGTAAAAATATCTACCAGTGGAGGACAACAGAACCATGAAAAAATCTACCAGTGGAGAACTACAGCACCATAAAAACATCTACCAGTGGTAGACTACAGCATCATGGAAACCTCTACCAGTGGAGGACTACAACACCATAAAAACATCTACCAGTGGAGGACTGCAGCACCATAAAAACATCTACCAGTGGAGGACTACAGGACCATGAAAACATCTACCAGTGAAGGACTACAGCATCATGAAAACATCTACCAGTGGAGGACTACAGCAACATAAAACATCTACCAGTGGAGGACTACAGCAACATAAAACATCTACCAGTGGAGGACTACAGCAACATGAAAACATCTACCAGTGAAGGGCTACAGCACAATCTCTTCACAAAGAACCTCGTTATTTTTTATTTTACAGTGTAAGAAGCAGCAAGAATGGCAAAAAAAACACTCTTTGCAGATTTTTCATGAAATAGATCTTATATATCTACTTATGTCATTTGTACGATCCGGCATCTATTAAGTAAGGCTCGGCAATTTCTCTTCAGCATTTCCTATGGGATAAATGTAAGAAAGATTTTCTCACAATGAGGAAATTCATGCCACATCCAGCAAACCATCCCACTTCCGTTCCTCCAGCGTGCTGTGACCAGCTGCGTGTGTGTGTAAAAGACTGATCAAACAGACTAATGTACTGCTCGGAAACATTCAGGTGACCTTTCTTGTCCTTCCAAAGACTTCTCACTTGCTGCAAACTTCAGCCACCACAAAATAAAGTTTCTTGGAGTGGAAGGAGCAGTGCAATAATCTTACTATGATGAGTTGTAAATTCTACATACTTTCTATAATGGAAAGCTTTGTGGGAGTTTAACCTTTTCATAGCAGCCATGATCAAGACGGTTATTTTTATTCCTCCAAATTGGTTTTGGTATATATAAAGAATATATACATGTACAGTAGATATAGAACGTCTGCACATCCTTTTTCAAAATGCCAGGTTCTTGTGATGTTAAAGAATGAGACAAAGTAAAATCATGTCAGATCTTTTTCCACCTTTTAATGTGACCTATGACGTGAGCAATTCAGTTGCAAAACAAACTGAAATCTTTGAGTGGGGAAGAAATAACACGCTATGGGGGGAAATGTTTTAAGACATTGAGAACACTTTTTTCTCTATGATTGTCGCACAAAAAATTACCTTGATTTTCACCAATTTAGAGCACTTTTGTGCAGTGGTCATTGAAGTGCAACTTTTTGCGGAATGTCGCAAAATTGTCTCTTGATTCCAGAAATAGATGGTTTCTCAGGTCAGCCCTGCTTTACATTTTTCTGAGCGACCTTTGAGTCAATAGTCGCATGTCTGCACAAAATTTGCAACTTTTTTAGAATTTGCATCAGCGAACTTTAACAAAGTCTGTGTGCAGCCGCAACTATCACCATCACTTTTGTGCTCTAAAATGGTTAAGAATTCTAACCCTGCTTTGTAAATGCCCCCGCTATAACCTGGTGGGATGTTGCTATGTTCAGAATAGACCAAACACATTTAAAGGGGTATTCCAGGAAAAAACTTTTTATTTTATATCAACTGGCTCCAGAAAGTTAAACAGATTTGTAAATTACTTCTATTAAAAAAATCTTAATCCTTCCAATAATTATCAGCTGCTGAAGTTGAGTTGTTCTTTTCTGTCTGGCAACAGTGCTCTCTGCTTGTCTCGGGAACTGCACAGAGTAGAAGAGGGTTGCTATGGCGATTTGCTTCTCCTCTGGTCAGATCCCGAGACAGGTGTCATCAGAGAGAACTTAGAAAAGAACAACTTAACTTCAGCAGCTCATAAGTACTGTGAGGAGTAATATTTTTTAATAGAAGTTATTTACAAATCTGTTTAACTTTCTGGAGCCAGTTGAGATATATAAATCAAACAGAGAAAATAAGCCAGGCACAGCGTGTCCTTCGGAAGCTACCTATGGATCAGGTGCGCTCACAGTCCTGTGGCTTGGTGGGGTGCAAAGCGTTATGCAACAGATAACTTGTATATGGCATCAAGACAAGAACCCCTCTCTTCTTACCTGGAGTGGCTCCTCTCTCCACTTTTGCCCTCTATACCGGCGTTTCTTAAAAACACTGATGAGTTGCCTAGGGCAATACGTGATTTCCCTTGGGAGAGCACCTATAGCCTGGCGTCCATTGACGTCAAGAGCCTATATACCCGCATCCCACATGATGCGGGTATATGGGCTCTCAGGGCCTTTCTCCAAAACTCAGATAAATCCCAGGATTTTCAAAACTTTGTAGAGGTAGGTTTAGAGTTAATACTTAAACAGAATACCTTTCAGCAGGCAGGAGATTGGTATGTGCAAGACCGGGGCACCGCGATGGGTACCCCGGTCTCATGCACATATGCCAATATCTATTTGGCTATGTTGGAGAGCAAATTCATTTACTCTACCAACAACCCGTTCGTCAAGCATATTAAAATGTACCTCAGATACGTCAATGACGTTTTCGTCATTTGGGACGGATCGGCCGACCAATTCGCTCTTTTTGTCCAGTACCCAAATACAACAAATGATTTCAACATGTACTTTACCCATCAGTTTGGGGGTCAGGAACTAGATTTCCTCGGCGTCCACCTATGGGTCAAGGACAACAAAATTAAATCGACAGGATACAGGAAAGAAATTACTCAAAATTCACTCCTCCATTATAGAAGTTCGCACCCCAAACATGTCCAACACAGCATTCCATACAGTCAGTTCCTCCGATTGAGGAGGATCAATACGGATGATGAGATATATCTGACCCAGGCGGAAGAACTGAAAAATCGACTGAAAGAGAGTACCCAGTAGAGGTCATCGATAAGGCTTTCAGAAAAGTACAGGATAAAATCTCTCAGGAAATCAAGGTAGAGCAGTTACATTCAGCCACATCAAAAGTTAAACGTTTAGTGTTCAGTTTCCATAATTCCCCAGCCAACAACATCATAAACAGGGTTATCAGAAACCATTGGTACATTTTGGAATCAGATCCCGATTTATCCCCAGTAGCCAATAATAACCCAATAATAACTTTCAAAAAAACCACCACCATAGGAGGATACATTAACAAAAGAAAAAATCGCAACGATAAGAAAAAAGAAACATGGCTAAACAGCGCGGCCCCTAAGGCAAATTTTCCCTGTCGGAGTTGCACTGTTTGCCAGGTGAATTCACATTGGGAGGGATCAATATAGAAGTAAAACAACTAATCACATGCCGCAGCACACATGTAGTTTATGTACTCGTCTGTACTTGCGGCATGTATTATGTGGGGAAGACCAAGAGATGCCTTAACAAAAGAATTAAGGAACACCTACATAGCCTGAAAACAGGCAAGGGTTCTCAAAAATTCCTAAAACACATGAGGGATGTCCATAATAATGATGCATCTCACTTGAAATTTTCAGGCATCGAAAGGGTTATTGCTGCAGGACAGGGGATCGATCGCGACCAAATCCTTTTAAAAAAAGAGATCAGATGGATTAGTCATCTGAATGCCCTAAGCGTTTTAGGACTCAACGAACGGAGCAATCTATCCCCTCACCTGCAATAACTAACATGTTATTTGGTTTTAAAATGTGTATAATTGTAATGTTATGGTTTACGGTATATGTAATGTTTGTAGCATTCACACTGTCCGTTTTTTGCCCTATGAGTGATCCCACCCTGCCCACCAGCGGGACTCAAAGTTTTTTCCTGGATAACCCCTTTAAACTCTTGATAAATAGAAGTCATTACACACCTGCCATCATTTAAAGTGACTCTGAATAATAAAGTTGAGCTGTTCTAGTAGGATTTTCCTGACATTGACTTGAATAGCTGTGCATATTGGGGATTTCAAATGTTTTATCCTTTTGTTCTCAGAGAAGATGAACCAATGCCAAAGGAGCCTGACCAAACAGCTTTCTCCCCCCTTTACATTAATAACAAAGGAGCCTGGCAAACAGCTTTCTCCCCTCTTCACATTAATAACACATGCATGCTTAGTCAGCCTGACAGTGCATGTGTATGGGGTGATCCAGGAGAGATAGCTATCAGCCAAACAAGTACTATTTATGCTTTGTTTCAAAGGGTACTCCTTACTTAGACATGTATGGCATACCCATAAGACATGTGTGGTAGTGGGGTGTGATGAAGGCAGATGTTGTTAGGGGCATTAACCCCTTGTATTTGTGATGCCAGGGCATGGTTTAGCCTTAAACAACCGAAGTTATATCACTTGATCCTGGGCTAGGCACGGGGGCAATAAAGACTCAGACTCCAAGTTACAGACAACGGTAGCTTTACTGAGGGTAGACAGTTGGTAAAGTCTATGCAGTTCAGCCAGGGCCCAAGGAGGTGATCAGTGACGCAGAGACCTTAAGGGCTTGCTGGGACTTGTAATATGACTGGACAATTGAATGCAGACCACGCTGACTTGACAGATAACAGGGACTGACTTGACTTGACTCATAAAACTGTGAGTTTAGCTTACTTGAATTGATGGTGGCTGCAGGACTTGACTTTGAGGCCTCCAACACTCTGGACACACACACTAGGCACGACTGCACTGGACCTCAGCTTAGCAGGAGAGCAGAGCTCAAAGAGAGAGAAGCTATATTCACCCAGGACTTATATGGGGGAGACTAGCAGGGAGCCCATAGGTCACTCTTGGGATCACCTGGTCACTGGTACCTCCTGGGTAACAATCACATGAAATATCACATGGTATAACTCTTGAAGCAACATTACATTTTATATCACTTTACATGGTAAAACATATTTACAATAGGGAAACAAGTGCAGGGGGCCTTGGGGACACTGAAGGAGGCTGCCTGACAGGACAGCAGGAGCACAGGGTAACACCTCCTGTACTGGGCCACCACACATGACATAGATGTCGGATGGATGTGGGTCCCACCTTAGAGATTTGCCCCTTTGTTGAAAATGAAGGTTTCCAGACAACAGGTCTACCTGATGGCCATGAGAGAAACCAGGTGGGACCCCATTAGAAATGTATAGACTATCCTGTTGGTAGGTCATAAATGTATGAGATGGGAACGCTCCTTTAAGAATCAATAAATACAGGTCATGGGCCCCCTATAGTCTCGATAGGTGAGGACCCATAAAGTCCAATGTAGACTACCTGGCACCCATCATACAGAGAATAGTCACTGATATTCAATAAGTCAGATTTCTCGGATGCTGTTTGTAAATTGGGTCAGTGGGTGGATCTGAAAGTGTGGATTAGACAGGGGGCCCACATGACAGGGAAAGCATCAATTATAAAGGCACCACAACATGTGTAGCACTTCAAAGACTAGCTAAACCTAAAACAAGCACCAGATTAGGTGCATTACTTAAAAACTTGTTAAACCAAAAACTAGCCCTAGTAGTAGCCCTACTTTATCTTTACATTGTTCACACAGTGATATATTAACAATTGTCTCTGAACTGAAACTTTAAATTTTAAAGGAAAACTGTCAGCTTTCTCCCCTGTACTAACCAGCAGTACTGAAGGAATATTGATGAGCTTTGCAGGGCTGCGGCCAGCGGCACTGACGTCATAGTGCCAGTTAGCACCTCATTAGCATATACCGAATATCAAAGATTACAGCCGAACAGCACGGCGGATCCGGGCACGATAAGCATCAAACTGATCAGCGCCCCCCGCACTACCAGCCAGTACCACTGGTTAGTGCAGGGGGAGCAAGCTGACAGTTTTCCTTTAGATAGCATTAAATATGACTTTGCACATGTGCAATATGATAAGCCAGTATGTTTACAAATGTGATATAAAATGTCTTATAACGTGTATGCACATAGACATTGCCTTATAGTAAAGTCTAATAAGAAAAACTCATGTATTTACTGTAGGTTTTTTTAGCTATAGATGGCACTATACACTGTTTTGATTACATGGTTGTAAGCTTTGTTGCAAAGACACAAGGCATCAAACATACAAACACCAGAAAACGTGGAGCACTTCAAAGACTAGTTAGCCCTTGTTTATTTTAGCAGGTTATAAACATGCAATGTTTTTGGAGGAGAGGGCGTGAAAGAGAAAGCCTTCCTAAAATATTTTCTGCTGACCTTCATCGCACTTAAAAAGGATTTTTCTATCTGGTATATCTATCAGCTAGCTATATCTATCTATCTAGCTATCCAATGCAGGTATAAGGCAGCACACCGAGTAGTGTTCAAATAAAGTGCAGTTTAACGTCCCATATCCAGATACAACGTTTCGGCAGCATCACACTGCCTTTCTCAAGCATGCTTGAGAAAGGCAGTGTGATACTGCCGAAACGTTGTATCTGGATATGGGACATTAAACTGCACTTTATTTGAACACTACTCAGTGTGCTGCCTTATACCTGCATTGGATACCTACCTGTACAGTCTGCGACTGGGACTGTTAGAAACTTGGCTTGCAACCACTTGCTGTGTGACTATTCTGGCCGTGCTGTCTCCGCATCTCTTGTGTATCTAGCTATCCATCTAGATCAGTGGTTCTTAACCTTGTTGGAGGTACTGAACCCCACCAGTTTCATATGCGCATTCACCAAACCCCTGTTAATTGGAAAAATAAAATATGATTTTTTTAAATTCAAAACACAGGAGGTATATATTTAACCCCTTAAGGACTAGGCCATTTTATACCTTAAGGACCGGAGCGTTTTTTGCAATTCTGACCACTGTCACTTTAAACATTAATAACTCTGGAATGCTTTTAGTTATCATTCTGATTCCGAGATTGTTTTTTCGTGACATATTCTACTTTAACATAGTGGTAAAATTTTATGGTAACTTGCATCATTTCTTGGTGAAAAATCCCAAAATTTGACGAAAAAATTGAAAATTTTGCATTTTTCTAACTTTGAAGCTCTCTGCTTGTAAGGAAAATGGATATTCAAAATAAATTTATTTTTTATTCACATATACAATATGTCTACTTTATGATTGCATCATAAAATTGACGAGTTTTTACTTTTGGAAGACACCAGAGGGCTTCAAAGTTCAGCAGCAATTTTCCAAATTTTCACAAAATTTTCAAACTCAATATTTTTCAGGGACCAGTTCAGGTTTGAAGTGGATTTGAAGGGTCTTCATATTAGAAATACACCATAAATGACCCCATTATAAAAACTGCACCCCCCAAAGTATTCAAAATGACATTCAGTAAGTGTGTTAACCCTTTAGGTGTTTCACAGGAATAGCAGCAAAGTGAAGGAGAAAATTCAAAATCTTCATTTTTTACACTCGCATGTTCTTGTAGACCCAATTTTTTTATGTTTGCAAGGGGTAAAAGGAGAAAATTTTTACTTGTGTTTGTAGCCCAATTCCTCTCGAGTAAGCACATACCTCATATGTCTATGTTAATTGTTCGGCGGGCGCAGTAGAAGGCTCAGAAGCGAAGGAGCGACAAGGGGATTTTGGAGAGTATATTTTTCTGAAATGGTTTTTGGGGGGCATGTTGCATTTAGGAAGCCCCTATGGTGCCAGAACAGCTAAAACCGCCCACATGCCATACCATTTTGGAAACTAGACCCCTTGAGGAACGTAACAAGGAATTAAGTGAGCCTTAATACCCCACAGGGGTTTCACAACTTTTGCAAATGTAAAAAAAAAAAAAAAAAAAAATCTAAAATGCTTGGTTTCCCAAAAATTTGACATTTTTACAAAGGGTTAAATCCGAAAATACCCCCCAAAATTTGAAGCCCAATTTCTCCCGATTCAGAAAACACCCCATATGGGGGTGAAAAGTGCTCTGCTGGCGCACTACAGGTCCCAGAAGAGAAGGAGTCACATTTGGCTTTTTTGAAGCAAATTTTGCTCTGGGGGCATGCCTCATTTAGGAAGCCCCTATGGTGCCAGGACAGCAAAAAAAAACCACATGGCATACCATTTTGGAAACTAGACCCCTTGGGGAACGTAACAAGGGGTAAAGTGAACCTTAATACCCCACAGGGTTTTCACGACTTTGGCATATGCAAAAAAAAAAGAATAAATTTTACCAAAAATGCTTGATTTCCCAAAAATTTGACATTTTTACAAAGGGTTAAAGCAGAAAATACCCCCCAAAATTTGAAGCCCAATTTCTCCCGATTCAGAAAACACCCCATATGGGGGTGAAAAGTGCTCTGTTGGCGCACTACAGGTCCCAGAAGAGAAGGAGTCACATTTCACTTTTTTGAAGCAAATTTTGCTCTGGGGGCATGCCTCTTTTAGGAAGCCCCTATGGTGCCAGGACAGCAAAAAAAAACACATGGCATACCATTTTGGAAACTAGACCCCTTGGGGAACGTAACAAGGGGTAAAGTGAACCTTAATACCCCACAGGGGTTTCACGACTTTGGCATATGCAAAAAAAAAAGAATAAATTTTACCAAAAATGCTTGATTTCCCCAAAATTTTACATTTTTACAAAGGGTTAAAGCAGAAAATACCCCCCAAAATTTGAAGCCCAATTTCTCCCGATTCAGAAAACACCCCATATGGGGGTGAAAAGTGCTCTGCTGGCGCACTACAGGTCCCAGAAGAGAAGGAGTCACATTTGGCTTTTTTGAAGCAAATTTTGCTCTGGGGGCATGCCTCATTTAGGAAGCCCCTATGGTGCCAGGACAGCAAAAAAAAAACACATGGCATACCATTTTGGAAACTAGACCCCTTGGGGAACGTAACAAGGGGTAAAGTGAACCTTAATACCCCACAGGGGTTTCACGACTTTGGCATATGCAAAAAAAAAAGAAAAAATTTTACCAAAAATGCTTGATTTCCCAAAAATTTTACATTTTTACAAAGGGTTAAAGCAGAAAATACCCCCCAAAATTTGAAGCCCAATTTCTCCCGATTCAGAAAACACCCCATATGGGGGTGAAAAGTGCTCTGCTGGCGCACTACAGGTCCCAGAAGAGAAGGAGTCACATTTGGCTTTTTTGAAGCAAATTTTGCTCTGGGGGCATGCCTCATTTAGGAAGCCCCTATGGTGCCAGGACAGCAAAAAAAAAACACATGGCATACCATTTTGGAAACTAGACCCCTTGGGGAACGTAACAAGGGGTAAAGTGAACCTTAATACCCCACAGGGGTTTCACGACTTTGGCATATGCAAAAAAAAAAGAATAAATTTTACCAAAAATGCTTGATTTCCCAAAAATTTTACATTTTTACAAAGGGTTAAAGCAGAAAATACCCCCCAAAATTTGAAGCCCAATTTCTCCCGATTCAGAAAACACCCCATATGGGGGTGAAAAGTGCTCTGCTGGCGCACTACAGGTCCCAGAAGAGAAGGAGTCACATTTGGCTTTTTTGAAGCAAATTTTGCTCTGGGGGCATGCCTCATTTAGGAAGCCCCTATGGTGCCAGGACAGCAAAAAAAAAACACATGGCATACCATTTTGGAAACTAGACCCCTTGGGGAACGTAACAAGGGGTAAAGTGAACCTTAATACCCCACAGGGGTTTCACGACTTTGGCATATGCAAAAAAAAAAGAATAAATTTTACCAAAAATGCTTGGTTTCCCAAAAATTTGACATTTTTACAAAGGGTTAAAGCAGAAAATACCCCCCAAAATTTGAAGCCCAATTTCTCCCGATTCAGAAAACACCCCATATGGGGGTGAAAAGTGCTCTGCTGGCGCACTACAGGTCCCAGAAGAGAAGGAGTCACATTTGGCTTTTTTGAAGCAAATTTTGCTCTGGGGGCATGCCTCATTTAGGAAGCCCCTATGGTGCCAGAACAGCAAAAAAAAAACACATGGCATACCATTTTGGAAACTAGACCCCTTGGGGAACGTAACAAGGGGTAAAGTGAACCTTAATACCCCACAGGGGTTTCACGACTTTGGCATATGCAAAAAAAAATGAATAAATTTTACCAAAAATGCTTGATTTCCCAAAAATTTTACATTTTTACAAAGGGTTAAAGCAGAAAATACCCCCCAAAATTTGAAGTCCAATTTCTCCCGATTCAGAAAACACCCCATATGGGGGTGAAAAGTGCTCTGCTGGCGCACTACAGGTCCCAGAAGAGAAGGAGTCACATTTGGCTTTTTTGAAGCAAATTTTGCTCTGGGGGCATGCCTCTTTTAGGAAGCCCCTATGGTGCCACGACAGCAAAAAAAAAACACATGGCATACCATTTTGGAAACTAGACCCCTTGGGGAACGTAACAAGGGGTAAAGTGAACCTTAATACCCCACAAGGGTTTCACGACTTTGGCATATGCAAAAAAAAAAGAATAAATTTTACCAAAAATGCTTGGTTTCCCAAAAATTTAACATTTTTACAAAGGGTTAAAGCAGAAAATACCCCCCAAAATTTGAAGCCCAATTTCTCCTGATTCAGAAAACGCCCCATATGGGGGTGAAAAGTGCTCTGCTGGCGCACTACAGGTCTCAGAAGAGGAGTTACAAATTTTGCTCTGGGGACATGCCGCATTTCGGAAGCCCCTATGGTGCCAGGACAGTAAAAAAAAAAAAAAAAACATGGCATACATTTTGGAAACTAGACCCCTTGGGGAACGTAACAGTGTTACAGTGAGTACTTACACCTCACAGGTTTTTTGAAAAGTGGGCCATAAATTGAAAAATTAGATTTTTTTACAGTAAAATGCTGGGGTTACCCAATTATTAACATTTTCACAAGGGGTAATATGAGGAATTGGGTTACACATTTTGGAGGGCTTTTCCCCCTGACTATAAAAATACATCCACATATGGGGTAACGTGCTGGACGGGCGCACAACAAGGCTCAGAAGTCATAGAGGTCACTTTGTATTTGTGACCTTTGGCATATCAGTAGCTGACGGTTACATACATTCCGAGGAAAATACAAAAATGAAACACCCACATGTGACACCATTACAGAAAGTACCCACCCTGAGGAATGGGTATAGGGGTAAAGAGGACATTTTTAATGCACAGGTGTTTCCTAAATTTATTTTCCAGGAATGGATGAAGGGTAGCTTTTGAATATTGCAATTTTCAACCTATACTCTGCTTCATTTTTCTGGGAACAACTAACATGTGACTCCGAATTGTCGCCTGGAAATACGACAGAGCTCAGCGAGAACTCTTTGCATTTGAGGCGGATGTTTGTTACGGACCTAACAGTTACATACATTCAGAGGAAAATACAAGAAAGGAACACCCACATGTGAGCCTATTACAAACAGTACACCCCCTAAGGAAGGTGTATAGGGTGAAGTGGAGATTTGGAACAGACGGGTGTTCCCTTCATTTATTTTCCAGGAATGGATGAAGTGTACTATGGGGGGGAAAAAATTGCAATTTTAGAACTGATATGCCAATTATTTTCCCAGAATGATGACCCAGAGTACAGCCAAAAGTAAAAATGATGCCCGCCCCAAACCCTATACTCTGAATCATCATTCTGGGAAGGGGATATGTGGGGCCGTCCCTATTCTGTTACCTCAAATGCGCAACCCGCTCAGGTGGAGAGAGAGAGCGTTGCGCATTTGAGGCAACTGCAAACCTCCAATGCTGTTGACTCTGTGTCCCATGACCCATTTTTGGGGGACAAAGATATTATGAGGGGCATTGGGAAAGAGGTTTTGGGTTTGATTTTTTGGGGGTAGGGTATTTTGGTATAAAATTTGGAAGATAATGTACCCTGGACTGGTACATTGGAGCCGAATTCTGGGGAATGAAATTTAGGGCAAAGGATGGAAAATTTAGTACTCCATGGAAGTGTGATACTCCCTGAAGCAGCCTATGCAGAGGCCCGGATGATCGGGGCAAGTGTCACACTGAATGGTGGTGTCCCTCCGTCTCCCCTTCCTGTGACACACTCTGCATCTTTTCTGGGTTCGTCCCGACCTTCCAGTGTTGGGGATCACACATGGAAAGTGTTGGCCGGGGACGATCCGGGGACCTAAAGTTCCAGAGGTGCTCTGACCCGCTCTTTGGCGATCACCATAGATGAGGGCCTTTAGAACTACCTCTTGGTACTCCAGGTATGTCCCTGTGTTGCCAGCGTTCTGGTACAGTATAAAAGAGTTGTACATGGCAACCTGTACCATGTAGACCGCAACCTTTTTATACCATACGCGTGTTTTCCGCATGGCATTATATGGCTTGAGGACTTGATCAGAAAGATCAACTCCCCCCATATACCGATTGTAGTCCAGAATACAATCGGGCTTGAGGACCGGTCCCGCGGTACCTCGCACAGGGACAGGGGTGCTGCCATTCCCATGAATTGTGGTGAGCATAAGGACATCCCTCTTGTCCTTATACCGGACCAACAACAGGTTCTCATGGGAAAAGGCACGGGACTCACCCCGGGGGATAGGAGCATGTAGGGAATGATGGGGCGGAAGGCCTCTTTGATTCTTCCGGACTGTCCCACAAGCGACCGTGGATCTGGCGGCGAGGGATGAAAAGAGAGGGATACTAGTATAAAAGTTATCCACGTAAAGGTGGTAACCTTTATCTAGCAATGGGTGCAAAAGGCCCCAAACGATTTTCCCGCTAACACCCAGAGTGGGGGAACAATCTGGGGGTTCAATGCGGGAATCTCGTCCCTCATACACCATAAACTTGCAAGTGTACCCGGAGGTACTCTCGCAAAGTTTATACATCTTCACGCCATACCGCGCTCGCTTGGTCGGGATGTATTGCCGGAAGCTGAGTCTCCCCTTGAAGCTGATGAGCGACTCATCAATAGAGACCTCCCGCCCCGGGACATAGGCCTCCCAAAATCTGGCCCCGAAGTGATTGATGACCGGCCTGATTTTATACAGGCGGTCATACGCGGGATCAGTTCGGGGGGGACATGCCGCATTATCAGCATAATGCAAACATCTCCGAATGGCCTCGAACCGGGAACGTGTCATGGCCATACTGTAGAGGGGTGTCTGGTAAAAGACGTCCCCACTCCAATATTGCCTGACACAGGGTTTTTTAACTATACCCATATGCAGCGCAAGGCCCCAAAAGGTCCTCATTTCGGCTGCATCGACTGGAGTCCAGCCGCCGGGTCTAGCTAAAAGTGAGCCCGGGTTAGCGGCGACGAACTGTTGGGCGTACAGATTCGTCTGTGTAACCATCAAATTAACAAAGTCGTCACTGAAAAAATGACCGAAAAAGTCCTTTTCAGTGAACCCGGCGATGTTAATTTTGATTCCTGAGTCGCCAACAAACTCAGGAATCACGGGCTCGTGGTCCGCTGGCTCAGCCCAGTCAAGTTCTCCGGTACGAGGTACCAGTGACCTTGGCAGGGGGGCTTCACTAGTATGAGCGCCAGGGGGACTCATACTAGCATGGGGCACAGGCTCAAGGACAGAGGAGGTTTGCGGCACCGCATGGCGGCGAGTTCGCCGCCTTGGTGGCTCATCATCTGAACTAGATGATGAGGAGGACGATGAAATAAGGAAGGTGGGGTCTTCATCGTCCTCTGAGATGCTTTCAGAGTCGGAGGCAATTAGGTCATATGCCTCCTCCGCCGAAAACACTCTGCGGGCCATTTCCCTACTCTAATGGGGATACGGGTATGTGTGTGTGTGGGGGGGAAAACTTTATTGGTGTGTGTGCTGCGTGTGGTGTGGTGCGATACTACCTCCCTAACCCGCCCTAACCCGCCCTAGCCTAACCTAACTAAACTAACCCGCCCTAACAGAAAAAAATATAAAATAAAAAGGGGACTTTTAAAAAAAAGGGGGACTTCTAGCGCAAAAAAAAAACCCTGCACCAAAAAAATAAGCGTTTATCTAATCAGTGGTGTGCGCACTGATTAGCGCTTGTGGCGGCAGGGGGCGCAGAAGTCAGTGGGGGGTCCAGCCACTCAGCCCAGGACAGTGGCTGGTGGCTTGTTCACAGACCCCCACACAAAAAACCCGAAAAAATAAATAAAAAAACGCTTTACCCCGAAAAAAATGCACCCGCCTGAACCAAAAAAAAAACGCTGATCAGTGATAAATCACCGACAGCGGTGGGACAGGCTGCACACACAGGTACGGTCCGTCCACACAGTACACGCCTGCTACTGGTGGCACGGACCGCCTATGGGTGCAAAAAAAAATCCGCGTTAACCGAAAAAGGTGCCTTTACCACAAAAAAAAAGCTGATCAGTGATAAATCACTGACAGCGGTGAGGCACGCCGCACACACAGGTACGGTCCGGCCACACAGTACACGCCTGCTACTGGTGGCACGGACCGCCTATGGGGGCAAAAACACGCTAGAAAACCCGAAAAAAAGCGCCGGCACCACAAAAAAAAACGCTGATCAGTACTACGGGACTGATCAGCGGCGGGTGGGCTTTAACAAACGGTGGCGGACCGCTCTTTTATAACTAAGAGGGTCCGCACACACGCTTAGTGAAAAAAAAAAAAAAAAAAAAGATCTGCGCCAAAAAAAAAGGCTGACGGCAGACCGCAGCGACCCAGCAGGGCCGGGGTCACGCAGCTAAAGGTGCTACGGACCCACGGACACCCACTGAGGTACGCCAAAAAAAAAAAATTAAAAACTATTTTTTTTTTTTTAACCCTAACCTGTCCCTACCTAATCTAAAGCTATCCCTGGGGATTTCTGTGCCAAGGGGCCACAGAAAGGGGGCAAGGGGCACTTTTTTTTTACTGAGGGGATGGTGGGCAGCATGGGGCTCCGTCCTGCACACCAGATCTCTGTGGAATGGTGGGCAGAACGGAGCAACGTGCTCCTAGCCCACCAGATCCCCTCCCATTACATTGTGATTGGTGTGGCCACTTTGGCCACCCAATCACAACTGTACTGAGGGGGTGGCCACAATGCCAGCCCCCAGTACAGCATGGATGGTGATTGGTGGTGTATACTACACCACCAGTCACCATCTATATCCAGGTCACAGGGTCACACGTGACCCTGATGACCTGGAACCGCTGCAGAACGCCGGTTAGTAGTTACCGGCGTCCTGCAGCGATCGCCGGTAAAGGAGGTCCTCCGGACCTCCTCCGGCACACTGCCAGGATGTCTGCTGATAGAAATCAGCAGACATCCGGCTCCGATCCCCGCCCGGCGAGCGGCGGGGAACGGAATCGCAGCGCATCGCTCGTCTGAATTGACGAGCGATGCGCCGCGATCGCCGACATGGGGGGTCATCATGACCCCCCTGGGCGATATGCCCCGATGCCTGCTGATCGATTTCAGCAGGCATCGGGCGCCGGCTCCGCTCCAGATGGTTGCGGGGGGCCGGCAAAACACATGACGTTCTCATACGTCATGTGTCCTTAAGGACTCGGACATGGAGACGTATGAGAACGTCATGTGTCCTTAAGGGGTTAAGTATATATTTATACATAGGTGCACAAAATGAACAAAACCATTCAGAACAAAGAACAAAACCAGGAAAACATGATTTTCACACAAAAACATAATGAATATTTTCTGCAACAGTGTGCTGTTGTCTTTCAGAGACCAGTTCAGAAATGCGCGGCTTTACCTTGGCAAGTGCCACTCTCATGTCATTTTCGCAACAATGGCAGTGTTCCCCCACATTAGGCAGACAGAGTTCCCCCACATTAGGCAGGCAGTGTTCCCCCACATTAGGCAGGCAGTGTTCCCCCACATTATGTAGGCCAGTGGTCTTCAACCTGCGGACCTCCAGATGTTGCAAAACTACAACTCCCAACATGCCCGGACAGCCAACGGCTGTCCGGGCATGCTGGGAGTTATAGTTTTGCAACATCTGGAAGTCCACAGGTTGAAGACCACTGATGTAGGCAGTGTTCCCCCACAGACATACAGCCTCCAGCGCCCATATACAGTGTGTGGCTGGAGTCTGTATGCCTGTGTACTGCCCACTTCAGTGCTCCGACCACCGCTCTGGCTATAGCAGTAGGTCTCGGGACCGGTGGTCGGAGCACCGAAGATGACGTGCCGCTGGTCACTTAACAAGCTGGCCAGCGTGCATCTTCCTCCTTCTCTATCATCCGGTCCTGGGTTCCTTCGTTTCCATGGGCGCACGCACGGGACGTCAGTGACGTCCTGGCGTGCGATATGTCCCTGCGGCCCTGCGTTCTTAAACTTAACGTGGGGCTGCAGGGAGTTAATAGTGATGGGGGGAATTGCCCCGTCGCTACAGGAAGGGCAAACACCAGGGCCAGCTCGGGGGCCCCGGGCCAGCTCGGGGCCCAAAGCAATAATTGCTTGGTTTGCCTGTCCTGTTGCGACCTCCCCGCCGAACCCCCGGGACTGACTCACCGAACCCAGTTTAAGAACCACTGGTCTAGGACAAACTGTCATAGCACTCATCAATCCAGTGAAAAAGATATAGCTGTATTTCTCTCTCAGAAAGCAACGTTTCAGTCCTTTTTATAGGGTCATTATCATGCAATGTTATAAAAGCAGGAAGGTGTATATATACCTAAGTGTATAAATCAATCAATAAAACATAAAGTGCAAACAGTAGAATTAGTATGTGAAAAATACATCTTAGGGTATGTTCACATTGAGGAATTATTGCGAAATTGCGCATCGGAATGTGTGAACCCCAAACATTAATGTGAATGGGTCTTCCGCGGACCCGTTCACACTGCAGAATTTCCGTGGTGGACAATTCTGCTGCTGAAATTGATCTGTGGAAAGAATAAACCTGCTTATTCTTTGTGTAGAATTGCGTGAGCACTGCACTGCCATCAGTGGTGACGGCACAGAGCGGTGCGGTCCTACCGCCTAAGGATTTCGGCCAGATTAATTCTGCTAAAATTACTCATTGTGAATATACCCTTACAGTATAAAGTGCGTATCTTGACCAAAATAATGTTTAAGGGTACGTTCACATGTACAGGATCCTGCGCAGATTTCAATGTAAACTAAATGACTGAGCACAGCTTCTAATCTGCAGTTACAGATCCTGTGCATCAAATCTGGATCCTGGATACAGGATCCTGTAAATGTGAACGTACCCTAAAATTAGTGCATACAAATAAAGTACAATGGGGGAGATTTAACAAAACCTGTGCAGAGGAAAAGGTGCAGTTGCCCAAAGCAACCAATCAGATCACTCCTTTCATGTTTCAGAAGCCTTTTTAAAAATAAAAGAAGTAATCTGATTGGTTGCTATCGGCAACTGTTGCACCTTTTCTCTGCATTGCTTTTGAAGCTTTTAAAATAAATGATATAATCCACAACATTGAAATACAATCAATAAATATATAATCCCCAACACATTCTTATACAAATGTTATGGTTCACGTGGTAATGGGCAGACCAATTGGTACTGCCTCTTACCTGGCAGCGCATCTAACATAGTAACATAGTTTTTAAGGTGGAACGAGTCCATTCTACCTAAAACCCTACTGTGTTGATCCAGAGGAAGGCAAATGAGGCTGATGCCAATTGCCCCATGTGATAAAAAATTTCTTCCCAAACCTAATATGGCGTTCTATCCCCATAAATCTGGTATCAAGAACCTGTAATATTATATTTTTCCAGAAATACATCCAGGCCCCCCTTGAACCTATTCATTGAGTCAGACATCACAACATCATGTGGCAGAGAGTTCCATAGTCTTACTGCTCTTACAGTAAAGAATCTCTGTCTGTGATGATAATGAAACCTTCTTTCCTTTAGATGTAGAGGCTGCCCCCTTGTCATGGTTATCGGCCTAGGTATAAAAAGATCACTAGAAAGATCTTTGTACTGTCCATTCATATATTTGCACATTGTGATCAGATCGCTCCTAAGACGTCTTTTCTCTAAACTAAATAACCCCAAGCTTGATAACCTGTCTTGGTCCTGTAATACTCCCATACCATCAATTATCTTTGTCACCTTCCTCTGCACCCTCTCCAGTTCAGCCATGTGCTTCTTATATACAGGTGCCCAGAATTGGACAATACTCCATATGTGGTCTCCATAAGTGATTTATACAGAGGCAAAACTATGTCCTTGTCACAATCCTCTATGCCTCTCTTGATACATCACATGACTTTATAAGCCTCAGCAGCCGCGGCCTGGCACTGATCACTAAAGTTGAGCTGACTGTCCACCAGTACCCCCAAGTCTTTTTCAGTAGAAGTTTTACCTAATGTCTTATTATTTATCACTTAATTGTACATTTTGTTTTCATGCCCAAGTGCAAAACCTTAAATTTCTCCACATTAAACTTAATTTACCATGTCTGTGCCCAAGCCTCCAGCTTCCCCAGATCCCTCTGTAATGTTATCTTATCCTTCTCTGTGGTGATCACCCTACTCAGTTTGGTGTCATCTGTAAATATAGCAATTCTACTCACTCTGTAATCACTCTACAAGGTCATTAATAAACATATTGAAAAGAAGTTGACCCAGTACTGACCCCTGCGGTACCCCACTAGTAACTTTCACCCAACCAGAGTAAATTCCATTGATCCCCACCCTCTGCTCCCTCTCATTAAGTCAGTTGCTAACCAATTTACATACTGTATATTGTCCCCTAGTCCCAACATCCTCATTTTATGTACTAACCTTTTGTGTGGCACAGTATCAAATGCCTTTGAAAAGTCCAGATATATAACATCCACAGCTTCACCCTGGTCCAATATATAACTGATCTCCTCATAGAAGCTGATCAGATTAGTCTGACCGAACCGATCCTGCATAAACCCATGTTGTTGCTGTGTCAGAAGGTTGTTTTTATTAATATACTAGCTGAGTACCCGGCGTTGCCCGGTTTTTCCTTCCTAATCCTTGTTGGGGAGGAAAATAAACAAAGGAGGAAGCTTTTGTCTTCATATCCCGTCCTCATATATATATATTGTTGTCATATCCCGACCTCCTATCCTGTCATCGTATCCTGACCTCCTATCACGTCCTCCTATCACGTCCTCCTATCACGTCCTCCTATCACGTCCTCCTATCCCGTCCTCCTATCCCGTCCTCATATCTCGACCTCCTTTCCCATCCTCCTTTTCCGTCCTCCTTTCCCGTCGTCCTATCTCGACCTCCTTTCCCGTTCTCCTATCTCGACCTCCTTTCCCGTCCTCCTTTCCCATCATCCTATCTCGACCTCCTTTCCCGTCCTCCTATTTTGACCTCCTTTCCCCTCCTCCTTTCCCGTCCTCCTATCCAGTCCTCCTATTCAGTCCATCTATCCCGTCCTCATATCCCGACCTCCTATCCCGACCTCCTATCCCGACCTCCTATCTTGACCTCCTATCCCGTCCTCCTATCCCGTCCTCCTATCCCGTCCTCCTATCCCAACCTCCTATCCCGTCCTCCTATCCCGACCTCCTATCCCGTCCTCCTATCATGACCTCCTATCCCGTCCTCATATTTTGACCTCCTATCCCGACCTCCTATCCCGACCTCCTATCCCGACCTCCTATCTCGACCTCCTATCTCAACCTCCTATCCCGGTCCTCCTATCCCGGTCCTCCTATGCCGGTCCTCCTATCTCGGTCCTCCTATCCCGTCCTCTTATTCCGACCTCCTATCCCGACCTCCTATGTCGACCTCCTATCCCGACCCGTAATATGTGGACCAGTTATTGAAATATCTCCAGCCGTACGGAAGTTATTTGGGAACATACATTTCCCATTGATTTGCATGGGACTTTAAACAAAAACCCCGACCCTCACAAATGGGGGTAGTTAAGGGTTAAATTAACTATCCTATATTTTAAGTGGATATATAAGTAACATGTGACCAAGTATTTTCGAAATATCACCAGATGTTTGGAAGTTATGCAGTAACATATATTTCCCATTGACTTGTATGGGACTTTAAACATAAATGCAAATGGGGGTGAGTAAGGGTTAAATCACCTATCCTATGTTTGTTGTTGACATATAAGTAACGTGTGCCAAGTTTCATGTTAATATCTTTAGCCGTTTGGACGTGATGCTGGAACATACACACATACATACATACACACACACACACACACACGTTGAGTTTTATATATATATATATATATATATATATATATATATATATATATATATATATATATATAGATTCCAGAATACATCTCTCAGAAAACCCTCAAAAATCTTACCCACAACAGATGTTAAACTTGCAGGCCTAGAGTTCCCTGGATCCATTTTAGACCCACATTTTAGGTACCACATTTGCTAAGCGCCAGTCCTGTGGAACAATCCCTGTTATTATAGAATCTTTAAATATAAGAAATAAGGGTCTGTCTAGCACGGTACCTAATTCTTGCAAAACCCTGGGATGGATGCCATCTGGGCCCTGTGATTTGTGTTTTTGTGTTACTAAGGCAATGCCGCACTTTTTCTTTGTTTAAAAAGGTGAGATTTGCAGGATAATTTACTTTGTTCCCTCCCCTGTTATCTGACATTGAATTTTACTTTGTAAATACAGTAGAGAAGAAGTATTTTAGTAGATTTGCCTTTTCCTCATCCTCCTCCACCATTACCCCCATATTATTTCTTCATTTTTAGTTTTACATTTCTTATTATTTATGTAGGTAAAGAATATTTCGGGGTTCTTTTCACTTTCTATTGCAATGCTTCTCTGCTGCAATTTTTGCTAGTTTTATTTTTTTCCAAGATTTTATTTCTCTTCTTATAATTCCTTAAAGTTTCCCCACCAATTTCTTGTTTTAGTAGTCTAAACGCTTTCCTCTTATCGTTTATCGCTTTCTTACCTGTATTGGTAAGCCAAATTGGTTTTCGCCTATTGCTAGCCCTTTTATTCCCTTAGGGTATATGTTGTTCATGATATCTGTTTAGGATGCTCTTAAAAGTGTCCCATTTAGCTTGTGTACTTTTATTACTGAGGGCACTGTCACAATCTATGTCGCTGAGGTCATCTCTTATTGAAAATTGGGCTTCCTGAAGTTTAATGTTTTTGTAGCCCCACTAGTAGACATCCTCTTATAGGATAAATGTAAACTTATTGGGGGACATTTATCAAAGCATTTAGTAGGTTTATTTTTGTAAAATTGTCGCAAAAAAGTCGCACTTGCAAATACTCTCTTTTTTTCTGCAACTTTTTAATTGTGCAGTGTCCTAAGCAAAAAATAAAAATCTTGCTTACCAAAGCAAAAAGTGATTTTTGACTTGCAGTGGTCAGAGATTTATCAAGTGCGAAAGTCGCAAAAAAGTCACATCACATGAAAAAACCTACTAAATTTACTCCAGTTCAGACATGGAGCAGAAAAAGCCACTACCAAAGCAAAAAAAAGAAAAATTGAAATTTATCAGGCTGAAACAGTTGATAAGCAAGTCGCACATAAGCAAAAAAATTGTAAGAAAAAAATAACTAAAAAAGGAATACATAAGCAAACATTGATAAATGTCACTCCATTATGTTGTGGTCACTATTACCAAGATGGCCTACTACCTCTACCTCGGATACTTTGTCTGGCCTATTGGTTAGTATAAGGTCTAGAAGCGACCCCCTTCTTGTTGGGTCCTACATTAGTTGGTATAGGTAATTGTCTTTTATAGTTGCCAAAAATCTGGTTCCCTTGCTGGCCATACAGGTTAAGGCTTCACAGTCGATGTCAGGATAGTTAAAGTCTCCAATAATAATGACTTCCCCCTTCCTTGCTGCTACATCTATTTATCATATAATTAGGTTTTCTGCTGCTTCTGTTATACTTTGTGTTCCTATAACAAACCCCTATGAGTAATTTCTTATTCTTACCACCTCCTCTTCTTTCCACTCACAGAGACTCCACATGATCATTTCCCTCACCAATGTCCTCACGCAGAAAGGGCCTAAGACAGGATTTTACATATAAGCAAACCCCATTCCCCTTTCTCACTTGTATGGTGATTTCTGAAGAGACTGTACCCCTGTACATTAACCGCCCAGTCATAGCTCGCATCCAGCCATGTCTTACTCATTCCCACTATATCAAAGTCTTCCTTCAACATTAAAGGAGTACTCTAGTGCAGAGTATTCCTGCTCCGTTCTGCCCGGGCTGCAAAATAAATGAAAATGAACAATCACTCACCTCCCTGGGTTCCCACGGAGCGCCACTACAGCTGTTAGGTCCTCCGGTCCATCCTCTTCATAGTTCCGGGTGTAACAAAGCGTCACATGGCGCTCAGCCTATCGCCGGCCGCCGCGATGTTCAGCCTCGGCCGGCGATAGGCTGAGCACCATGTGACGCTTCGTTACACCCGGAAGTATGAAGGAGATGCACCGGAGGACCGAACAGCTGTAGTGGCGCTCCGCGGGAACCCAGGGAGGTGAGTGATGGTTCATTTTCATTTATTTTGCAGCCTGGGCAGAACGGTGCAGGAATACTCTGGACTAGAGTACTCCTTTAATAGTTCCAGCTCCTCTATCTTATTATTGAGGCTTCTGGAATTAGTATACATGCATTTCAAGTATTCATTCTTATTTTCTTTCCTCTTATCACTTATGAGTGATCTAACACCTCCCTCCGCTCCACCCCCAGGTACATCAATAAGTCCCCCCTCTCTATCTACACTATATTCCCCCTCTATGTTGTAGTTTCCCTACCCCCAGTCCCTAGTTTAAACACTCCTCCACTCTGCTGGCCATCTCCCCAAGCACAGCTGCACCCTCCCCATTGAGGTGCAACCTGTCCCTACGGTAGAGCCTTTATCTGACAGCAATGTTGGCCCAGTTCTCCATGAACCCAAACCCCTCTTTCCAAAACAGCTTCTGAGCCACATCTAGTGGATATGGAGTTCAGATCATGTGGTCAATATGACTCTGTAGACCTGCTTCCGGTTATGCCCTTCAATCATACATACATTTATCAGGCACATACTTATATTACTGTTTGCACTTTAATTATGTTCATTGATTGATCTATACACTTCACTATACAGTATATACACATCCTGCGTGTATCACATTGCTTGGAAAATGACCCTATAGAGGAGACTGAAACATTGCCTGCTGAGACATACAGAAATACAGCTTTATCATTTCATTGCATTGATGAGCGCTGTGACAATTTTGAGTGGACTGTGGTAACGTTTTTTTTTTTTTCAGTTTTTACCAATTTTACACATAAAAGTCATACCATTTATCCATCTGAAACAAAATTATTGAGAGACACGAGTGCAGTACAGTGAATGCCTTTATGATGCTAATGGGTTTTCTATATATGAATGACCAGGAAGAACCTACTTTCCTATTTATCCAGTATCCCTAGTGTGAGGTATATTTTGGTTCTTTGAGATAATGCAGGTTTATATAAATTAGCAGTGATAATGCAAAATAATGCTGCTTTAACCCTTCTGGGCATATATTTTTACTGATAAGAATGTCTAAAAAATGTTTTTATCTATTATTCAATATAATGGTAAATAATAATACATTTAAACGAAGGAAACCAACATGGATGGGACAAAAATGAGGTTAACCCTTAATCCATTATAGATTTTCAATCTTTTGTTATTTCCAAATGGGATAACAACATGCACATGTGAATTTTTTCCCCTTGCATTGGATTACTGTATAGGGCCTAATATAGAGACACTATGCTCATAATTAAGTCACCAAAGGTTTACAGCAAAATTGAGCCACAAAAAAATGTTGGGAGACTTTGGCTAAACATATACTTCTAATACCAAGTAGGTGTTAGATCCTTAATTCTATGAATTACATTTTTTTCAGCTTTTCCAATGCATAGCTTCACATACCATGTATAGACATAGATGTACAGTGGTTGAATTTGCCCCTATGAGCACAGAAGTGCTACATTTGTTAGTGCAGTGCCCAGTACCCTCACATCTGCCTGGTGGTTGTCACCACTGGGGGGGAGGGTGATGCTGACTTACACCTGGCCCAATAATCTCAAAGAACTGAATGCATCGCCATTCTCTACATACCCTGCCTGGCAAATGGAAAGTAAATGACAATGCATACAGTACTGTATGAATCACTGCTTAATGTGAAGCAGGGATTCTGGTGACAAAAAGAAGTCCCTGTTCCTGTGTATTTTTTGATTATGATAAGAAATAAGAATCCTAAAATAGCTACATATGTATTTGTACTGTATGTCTATATACATAACTCTGTCTATGCCATTGTTTAATAGCAATATTTACTGCCTTGCCATTGGATACTGTGGCTGAGCTGTGTAAATATGTTTGGTGTAGGAAGGTTGTAAGTTGTAGGAAGGTGTTTGGTGTTTGCTGGACAAATATTTCGAAATACTCTTTATTCGATAAAAATGCTAGAACTGTTAATAAGTAGCATTCTTACAAAATGTTGGAAAGAGAAGAGTCAGGCACCATTTTTCTTTATTAAAAAAATAGAAAGCTGACACTGGCTAGCAGGTTAACAATTTTTACCATTCTCTACAGGGGTCCATACACCTTTTTGCTCACTAAATACTGTTTCTTTGAGGCAACAATAGCTGCTAATTTCAGATCATTCTAAAGCTCTCCACAAGTAATCCTTGGCTCTTGGATAACTCTTCTGTTTATTCTTTTCACTCCTCTGTCAGAAATCTAGCGGGGAGCATCTGGTCAAGGTAAACTTAGGTGAAATGATTGTCTTTCCACTTCCATATTATAGTCCCAGCAGTGCTCACTGGAACATTCAGAAGCTTAGAAATGCGCCTGTAACCAATGCCAATGTCATGTTTGACAACAATTAGGTTGTGAAGATCTTGAGACAGCTCTTTGCTTTTACCCATCATGAGATGTGTCTTGTGTGACACCTTGACAAGAACACCTTTTTGTAGGCCATCATTGGGACTGAACCAGCTTATAATAACTTGCACTGACATGGGCCTGGATTGCTTTTAATTACCAATAGATTTCTGCCCTTGTCTTGGCTTTCATGCCTTTTTGCATCTCCCTTTGCTTTAAGTGTTCCATACTTTTTCCATTTCACATTATTACAATTTCCTATTTGTTTTTAAGCTTATTTATGTGTATGGATTATTTGGGTTGTTATCAACATCTGGTGAAAATTTCATGTCAGTACCACTTTTGAAAATATATTTAGTGAGAAAAATGGTGACATGTTCAATTAGTACTTATTTCACCCACTGTATGTACAACTACATATACATCCTAAATGAGGTATTGTTTCTGCAAAATGATGTAATAATATGCAACACAAAAAGAGAAACACAGCCGCACATCCACTATTTGTACTTTGATCTACTTGCTTCTCAGCATAATTTCAAAAACTAACAGGTTGTTTGTATACATTTTGATCAAAAAGTACAAGCCCACTCGCCACATCAAGGCCACCTCGTTAGAGTGGGTCCCTAACCTGACACTGGCGTAGCGCCCGATGGCGACCACTGCCTCCGAGACCCCATGCCCAACGGGGGAGCGACCCAGTGGCCAGGCAGCCCCACTACTGCCCGACCAAGCCCCTGGCTCTGGGCCACTCCACTCCACAGACAAAGCATCACAGAAACAATGACCGCCACAGAGAACCACACCAGCATGAAACCTACCATGTGCACACTGCCAGAGGGCTGGGAGAATTGTAGGAGGAAACCCTTATGCAGTTTCCTGCTAATTAAAAACGCCTGGGCCAAATGGGTGGAGCGGAGTGCTGGCCATGGAAGAAGGGAGAGACTACAAATGTGCAACACAAAAACAGAAACACAGCCACACGTCCACCATTTGTAATTTGATCTACTTGCTTCTCAGCATAATTTCAAAAACTAACAGGTTGTTAGTATACATTTTGATCAAAAAGTACAAGCCCACTCGCCACGTCAAGGCCACCTCGTTAGAGTGGGTCCCTAACCTGACACTGGCGTACTGCCCGGCGGCGACCACTGCCTCCGAGACCCCATGCCCAACGGAAGGAGTGACCTAGTGGCCAGGCAGCCCCACTATTGCCCGACCAAGCCACTGGCTCTGTGCCACTCCACCCCAAAGACAAAGCATCACAGAAACAATGGCTGCCACAGAGAACCACACCAGTATGAAACCTACCATGTGCTCACTGCCAAAGGGCTGGAAGAATGGTAGGAGGAAACCCTTATGCAGTTTCCAGCAGTAGCGGGGCTTCCTGGCCACTGGGTTGCTCCCCCCGTTGGGCAAGGGGTCTCGGAGGCAGTGGTCGCTGCAGGGCACTATGCCAGTGTCAGGTTAGGGACCCACTCTAACGAGGTGGCCTTGACATGGCGAGTGGGCTTGTACTTTTTGATCAAAATGTATACTAACAACCTGTTAGTTTTTGAAATTATGCTGAGAAGCAAGTAGATCAAATTACAAATGGTGGATGTGCGGCTGTGTTTCTCTTTTTGCGTTGCACATTTGTAGTCTCTCCCTTCTTCCACAGCCTGCACTCCACTCCACCCATTTGGCCCAGGCGTTTTTAATCAGCAGGAAACTGCATAAGGGTTTCCTCCTAACATTCTCCCAGCCCTCTGGCAGTGAGCACATGGTAGGTTTCATGCTGGTGTGGTTCTCTGTGGCGGTCATTGTTTCTGTGATGCATTGTATGTGGGGTGGAGTGGCCCAGAGCCAGGGGCTTGGTCGGGCAGTAGTGGGGCTGCCTGGCCACTAGGTCGCTCCCCCCATTGGGCATGGGGTCT
Source organism: Hyla sarda (assembly GCF_029499605.1). Taxonomy (NCBI): domain Eukaryota; kingdom Metazoa; phylum Chordata; class Amphibia; order Anura; family Hylidae; genus Hyla; species Hyla sarda. Next base: position 175,606,520 of record NC_079189.1, on the reverse strand, counting down.
CGGAGGCAGTGGTCGCCACCGGGCGCTACGCCAGTGTCAGGTTAGGGACCCACTCTAACGAAGTGGCCTTAACATGGCGAGTGAGCTTGTACTTTTTGATCAAAATGTACACAAACAATCTGTTAGTTTTTGAAATTATGCTGAGAAGCAAGTAGATCAAATTAAAAATGGTGGATGTGCGGCTGTGTTTCTCTTTTTGTGTTGCACTGATGTAATAATATGATGAAATAGGAGCACAGGAGCAGTGGGGTCCTGTAATATACAGACAGTATTCTGCAGCTAAGGCTGGAGACAGATTAATCTCATATCTTGGTTATCCAACTCTTTAGATGATACGTTCAATGGCCTATATGGAATTTGACAGAGGCAGGGGCTCCTTCTTTCAGTCCATCAGCACCAAATGGCTTACCATGACAGTTAGGGGCCTAACAAGAAATTCCAAGTCTGCCATAGGTGAACACCTATTAAGCCCTGTTGTAATTGTTACAGTGACAGGGAATAATGCTTTGTAATACTAAATATTTTATATTCAAATGATTATAGCTCTCAAATAACTCTCAAACTCCCCCCAAAAAGTCAAATTGGGATAAATGCATTTTAATAAAAAAAAATATTGATAAATATTATGGTCTATAGCAAGAAGCTAGTACACTGTTTAAACTGAATCATGTATCCAGTGTTACTGTAAAAAGTCTAATGTAACACAGACTAAAATACAAGGAGCATGCCATATAACCATAGCTAAAAACCCAGATAAAAAGACAAGATAAATAAAAGGTAAATGCTCAAGCAGATACAGTCAGAATAGACAAACAGACATAGTAGTTTTGCACTCAATAACCAGCCCCAGAATGCAGGAGAACTCTGATTAAATAACCACACCGAGTTTTCATTCGTTCTGAGCATTAACTATCTCTTATCCAGGTAAAATAGCAAACTGCTCTGAACAAACTATTGTGTGAATACACACCTAAACAGAAAAATACAAAAACAAATAAACGGACATGACAGTCTGTTTGTCTTCAACAAACTGTTTGTGGGCTTTCTTGTGCATCATCTTTAGAAGAGGCTTCCTTCTGAGACGACATCTATGCAGACCAATTTGATGCTGTGCGCAGCGTATGGTCTGGGCACTGAGAGGCTAACCCCCCACCTTTTTGACCTCTGCAGCACTGCTGGAAGCATGCATACCTTTATTTCCCAAAGACAACCTCTGAATATGATGCTGAGCAAGTGTACTCAACTTCTTTGGTTGACCATGGCGAGACCTTTTTTGAGTGGAACCTGTGCTGTGAAACCGCTATATGGTCTTCCCACTGTGCTTCTGCTCAGTTTCAGGTCTTGTGAACATTCATATAGCCTCAGCCATCTTTATGTAAAGCAACAATTCTTTTTTTCAGATCCTCAGAGAAGCCATGAGGTGTCAGTATTCCAGTGACCAGTATTAGAGAGTGCAATTACACCAAATTTAAGATCTGATCCCTACTCACATCTGAGACCTTGTATCACTAGTAAGTCACATGGCACCTGGGAGGGAAAATGGTTAATAGGTCCAGTTTGGATGTTTCAACTTTTATTGCCAAGGTTCAGACATTAATGGCTGTGTGTTGAGTTATTTTGAGGGAACACAACATTAAATACTGTTATACAGGCTGTGCACTCACTATCTTACATTGTAAAAGAGCAAAAGTTCTTCAGTGTTGTTCCATGAAAAGATATAATAAATCATTACCAAAAAATTACATAAATATCTCACTTATGTGAGATACTGTATGCTTTTATTTTCTGATTACTTCACTATTCTTGTGGTCAGATAGCTTCTTGAAGGGTAAGGTGCATTCATCTACATGTATGTACTGTTATTAGTCAGTGAATACGTTATAAGATGACTGTGTTCTGGATAGAATGTAGTTTGTCACCTGGATGATCATGCTGAAAAACAACTCAGAATACAAATTGACTAACACTCAGGAAGTGAAAAGCCACTGTAACACTTTCACTCATGTGTGGGCTAAAATCATATGCAGTGTGGGAAGTGAGGGCAGGAAGTACTGCAGTACTGGCAGAGACGTTTATGCCCACTGGAAAATAGAGAACTGCAAGAAAGACTAAAATGGGGGTGATAACTGGAAAAATAACAACATAACAGCATATCTCTATGGCTCTAGGGACACAAAAGCATTAAACACTTAAGCCAGGGCATTGTTATATTTTTTTTAACTCAGGTACATTTTGATACAAATTGGTTTGCCAGTAAGTAGGTACATAAAGTAAATGAATCATCTACTTTTTTTTACTAATTGAAACAAATTCTCTTTTTCTCATCTGTTTCTATTTTTTTTTTTTTTATTGTCATTTTTTTAAATTTTAAGTATACGGTTACAAGTTGGAGGAGGGGAGCCATTTTATCTGAGCTGTTTTTAACAGCATTAAGCCATCACATTTACAGCAAGTCCCATGGACATAGACACAATAGACTAGATCAGACCCTATCCACTACAATAGGGGAATTTTTCTAGGTATGCTTTGTGACCTACAGGTTGGAGGAGGATAATGAGCTCTAAACTTTAGCCACTGTACATGGCAGTGGGTCTTGTGTTATCTATAGAATGGTGTCAACTTTCTCTGTTCTCCTGTTTGTAATAATAAGGGGGGCACTGTTAAAAGGGATCGGTACAGAACACAAAGTCTAAATTTACCCCTTAAGGACCGGGGTTTTTTCCGTTTTTGCATTTTCATTTTTTGCTCCTTACCTTTAAAAAATCATAACTCTTTCAATTTTGCACCTAAAAATCCATATGATTGCTTATCTTTTGCGCCACCAATTCTAATTTGTAATGACATCAGTCATTTTGCCCAAAAATCTACGGTGAAACGGAAAAAAAAATCATTGTGAGACTAAATTGAAAAAAAACGCTGTTTTGTAACTTTTAGGGGCTTCCGTTTCTACGTAGTACATTTTTCGGTAAAAATGACACCTTATCTTTATTCTGTAGGTTCATATACGATTAAAATAATACCCTACTTATGTTAGGTTTGACTTTGTCGTACTTCTGGAAGAAATCATGACTTCATGCAGGAAAATTAATACGTTTAAAATTGTCATTTCTGACCCCTATAACTTTTTTATTTTTCCGCGTATGGGGCGGTATGAGGGCTCATTTTTTGTGCCGTGATCTGAAGTTTTTAACGGTATCATTTTTGCATTGATAGGACTTTTTATTCATTTTTTCATGATATAAAAAGTGACCAAAAATGCACTATTTTGGACTTTGGAATTTTTTTGCGCGTACGCCATTGACCGTGCGGTTTAATTAATGATATCTTTTTATAATTCGGACATTTCCGCACGCGGCGATACCATATATGTTTATTTTTATTTTTATTTAAACAGTTTTTTTTTTATGGGAAAAGGGGGGTGATTCAAACTTTTAATAGGGGAGGGGTCAAATGATCTTTATTCACTTTTATTTTTCACTTTCTTTTTGCAGTGATATAGCTCCCATAGGGACCTATAACACTGCACACACTGATCTTTTACATTGATCACTGGTTTCTCATAAGAAACCAGTGATCGATGATTCTGCCGCTTGACTGCTCATGCCTGGATCTCAGGCACTGAGCAGTCATTCGGCGATCGGACAGTGAGGAGGCAGGTAGGGACCCTCCTGCTGTCCTGTAAGCTGTTCAGGATGCCACGATTTCGCCGCGGCTATCCCGAACAGCCCACTGAGCTAACCGGCATACTTTCACTTTCGGCACGGTGTTCAACTTTGAACGCCGCGTCTAAAGGGTTAATAGCACACGGCACCGCAATCAATGCCGCGCTATTAGCCACATGTCCCGGCCATTGTTAGAGGCCGGGCCTGACCCGCCGTGGCCCCGCATTATAGATCAGGAGCGGACACATGACGTTTCAGTACGTCATGTGTCTTTAAGTCCTTAAGGGGTTAAAGATGTTATCCAGTGTTTAAGTTTTGTTATGTTTACTTTAACTTACCTCCGGCCTATCCCCCTGTGCTACAGATATCGGTTTCCTCTCCTCCGGACCCTGTCGTCTTCTACATTCTGGGGCCTGACATGTCACACTGCGCGGAGCTTATTGCCGGCTGCAACGGTGTCCTGCCTCGGCCAGTGATACGCTGAGCGATAGTGTGATGTAACAGGCCCATGCTGGTCAGCGTATCACTGGAAATCAATGTGGCTGGTGACATGTCTGGGCCTAAAGATGAGACACCGATATTGGCGGCACGGTAGAAGGTTTGTTAAGGTTTATTACTTTTGATGTTGCAGCCCAGGTAAAATGGAAAGTGAAAAAAGGAAAACTGTTGCATAACTCTTTAATATGAGGCCTAGTGGTCAGAATGAAAACTGCAAGATTTCAGGACTATTTAACAATACAGATAGTAAAATTAAAACATCACCTAAAATGCTTTTAAATTAAGTTTAACATAAAAACTTGTTATCACCAATAAACAGATACCAAATAGCATGTTATTGCGAAAAAGACAGTAACACAGAGGCAAAAAGAAGCAGAAAAAATTCATAAATAAATCAAAAGTGTCCACAACCCAGAAGTGATGATCGCTCAGTATGACCAATGGACACCAGAGATATACAATAATATATGGTCACAAAAAAGAAAGAAAAAAACCCTTGGCCCATGGTCAGGCCTCTCACTGCGCCCCTTGGAGTTGATGAGCAGCTGTTATTTTAAGTTACAAAATTGATATTAGTAATCGTATATAAATTATTTTAATATAAATATAAATTAGTCAGTAGACTATTAAAATTTGTATTATTTTTTTTTTTGCCTCTCTGATACTAACATAAAAACTTGATTTGAACAAAAGGTAATTTTCTGATGACACTTTCCCTTTAAAGCATTACTGTTATTTACATAAACTTTTGACACATTGTACAGAGTTGAGCTCACACCATGTCTCAGTCCTAAGACCCACTATAGTTCCATTATAGTTTATGGAGAGCATCAGACGACTCTTGGGAAGTGAAGCGCACTACTGTGGCCTATACCAGGCTATAACTCACGAGTACACCACCGTCATTCAAAAGTGACCAAAACATCCGCCAGGCAGCAAAGGAACTGAGAAGTGATCTGTGGTCACCACCTGCAGAACCACTCCTTTATTGGGGTGTCTTGCTAATTGCCTATAATTTCCACCTGTTGTCTGTTCCATTTGCACAACAGCATGGGAAATTGATTGTCAATCAGTGTTGCTTCTTGAGTGGACAGTGTGATGTCACAGAAGTGTGATTGACTTGGAGTTACATTGTGTTGTTTAAGTGTTTTCTTTATTTAATTATTATTATTTTTTGAGCAGTGTATTTTCATTGGACCTGTACATTGACTGTTCATTGTAAAATATGAGCAGAATGTAACAGAAAAATATATGTTACATTTTTTTTTTTTTTTTAAATGTCTTTGCTACTGCGGCAATGTCAGTGAGGAAACCTGACCTTTGATGGGACTTCTACTTTTGCACCTGCAGGAAATACCACCATGGGAAATTTGCTGCGTTAAAGAGCCATGCAGTGATCATAGCATAATATTGCATAATATGTAATCTTCATTTGTATCTACTGTTGTTATTTGACCTTGTTATTAATCTAGAACTTGCTTCATTGTCATGGCTTCATGAGGGTGAAATCGTTTAAAGGGTTATCTTTTCTCTCATTTGCTACATGTAGCATGGCAATATAGTTATCATGACAATACAGCTTGCACCTCTTTGTGTAAAGCCAGTGTCTTTGCAGACAGGAAGGAAATACAAGAGCGCTGCTTTGTTACCCAGGGAAACTCTTAATATAGGCTTGAGGGAATACTTTTATATAATACGGAACATTATCAGGTACAGACATGTTAAAAAAGAAGATTAAGTTCTTAAGGTGGGGCTAGATTGTAACAAGCTGCTATTTCATTCTGTAGCATGTGTTGCTAGTGGATGTCCCTTTGAGTGATCCGACCTCAAAAGAAAAGAAGAACACAAATGCTTTGGTAAATAAAGCACTTTACAGCTCATTTACTTTAATAGGAGACTGGGGACATTTTTGCCAGCAAAAAAAAATAGACAGACCTATTTGTCACATTCTGCTACAATGAAGCTATCATTGCTTTGCATGTACAAGACAAGGCCCTAAGTTACAATCTGCTAAAATAGTACTTTGTCTTAAAGGGGTACTCCACCCCTAGACATCTTATCCCTTATCCAAAGGATAGGGGATAAGATGTCTGATCGCGGGGGTCCCACCGGTGGGGACCCCCGCAATATAGCATGCGGTACCCACCTGTTACTGCTCCGGAAGCGCTGGAGGGTCTGGCTCTCGACCACGGGAACGGAAGATCATGACGTCACGACTCCGCCCCCGTGTGATGTCACACCCCGCCCCCTCCATGCAAGTCGATGGGAGGGGGCGTGACAGGATCAGGATATACAGTAGTCATACCGTTCCCCTGAGGCTCTTTTCTCACATTTTTTGTCATGATTTTAAAAGTCACAAAATAAATTGTTGTAACCTGCTGTGATCTATATATAAAACTCAGTGGCCCTCATTTACTAAGAGTGTCGGGTTTATCTCTGAGTGTTTCTTCATTTACTCAGTGTATTTTTCTCCCTGATTTACTAATGTGTTGCATGGGGAAAAAAATTGTGTCCCACGGGTTGGAAATTGTGTCACACAGTAAATTGTATATATGTCCCCCGCACAGCGCATGTATATATGTCCCCCGCACAGCGCCTGTTATATATGTCCCCCGCACAGCGCTATCATATGCCCCACACATCCCATGTTATACATGCCCCCCGCACAGGGCATGTTATATATGCCCCCTGTACAGCGCTATCATATGCCCCGCAGAGCGCATGTTATATATGCCCCCCCGCACAGCGCATGTTATATATGTCCCCCGCACAGCGCTATCATATGCCCCGAACAGCCCATATTATATATGCTCCCGGTAGCGCTATCATTGACTAGCATTTTATTAGCCGAGCATCTCTCCGGGAAGCCGCTGACCGATGCTCTGCTAATGCTCTGCTTGTCAGTGATAGCGCTTCAGAGGCATATGTGTATAGAAACGAAGTGGGGACCAGATATATAGCGTTATCTGGTCCCCACTTCGCTTCTATACACAGTCCTCCTCAGTCCAACCACCACAGCTGCCCCATCGCCTCCCCCATCCCCGGTGTTACAATTACCTGTTCCCGGGGTCCACGATCCTTCTAGCTCCGGCGCTGTGGTGTGCGCTGTCACTGTGCGCACTGACGGTGATGTCGCGTTGGGAACGTCACTCGTCATTGCGCATCGCAGCGCACACCACAGCGCCGGAGCCAGAAGGATCGCGAACACCGGGAACAGGTAATTATAACATCGGGATGGGGGAGGTGATGGGGCAGCTGTGGTGTTTGTACTCAGGAGGATTGTGTATAGATGCAAACTGGGGACCAGATAACGCTATATATCTGGTCCCTACTTTGCTTCTATACACATATGCCTCTGAAGCGCTATCACTGATAAGCGGAGCATTAGCAGAGCATTGGGCAGTAGCTTCCCGGAGAGATGCTCTGCTAATAAAATGCTTGTCAATGATAGCGCTACCGGGAGCTTATGATTGCGCTGTGCGGGGGACATATATAACATGCGCTGTGCGGGGGACATGTATAACATGCGCTGTGCGGGGGACATATGATTGCACTGTGCGGGGGACATACGTATATATATATATATATACATGCGCTGTGGTGGGTATATCATAGCGTGGCGGGCAGGGGCAGATCCAGAGTCTAGTCTCAGGAGGGGCACTATTAGAGTATCTTGCGCTGGTCGACACGCCCCCTCCCATAGACTTGCATTGAGGAGGTGTCGTGTGATGTCACAAGGGCCGTGGCTATGACATCACAACTCCCACAGCCTGCACCCAGGGTTTGGAACAAAATGTTCAGAATGCTGGGGGCACTGGAGCACCCCTTTAAGTATGCATGCAGAATAGTGCCCCCACACTAGGTAGGCAGCATAGTTTCCAGTTCCCCCACACTAGGAAGGCAGCATAGTTCCCCCACATTAGGTTGTAGTTCCCCCACATTAGGTTGGCAGTATAGTTCCCCCACATTGGGTTGTTGTTCCCCCACATTAGGTTGGCAGTATAGTTCCCCCACATTGGGTTGTTGTTCCCCCACATTAGGTTGTAGCCCCCCCCATTAGATTGTAAGTATAGTTCCCCCACATTAGGTTGTAGTTCCCCCACATTAGGTTGTAGTTCCCCCACAAAAAAAGAGATAAAGTAAAACCCTATAGGTGAATTCAAACATGGCCGATTAGTTTCAGAGATTTCTGCAACTGTGCTATTCATCAGAAATATTCCTATTTCGATGAATAGAACTATTTTTAAGTTTCAGAAATTTCAGCAAGTTTGCCATGTGTGAGCACTCCATTACACAGCCAGTCAGACAACAGTTGCTGTACTCATTCCATCACATCCCTTGAATGCAAGTCTATGGAAGGGGGTGTAGCGGCCGTTACGCCCCCTCCAGTAGACTTGTATTGGGGAGCATGGCATGATGTCACGAGGGGGCGTGGTCAACCCCGCAGCGCACGCACAGCATTCGGAACTAAATGTTCCAAACGCAGCCAGAAGGCTGGCCAGTGGAGTACCCCTTTAATGTCCAAATGAGGATTTTATTTATCCCTAACAAATTAAAAACAAATATATATGTGTGTGTGTGTGTGTGTGTGTGTGTGTGTGCGCATGTCTGGGCTGCATGGGCTGGGAAGAGGTTGTGATGTAGGTTTGCCAGAGGTAGTGACATCACTCAGGGGGTGGGGCTTGTGCTCCAAGACAATGTCCAGCAAAACCTCATAATACAGCAGACTCAGCTGGGAAGCTGCTGAGACAACACCCCACTGACTAAACAATTTTCAGTGGGGAAACATGTAAAAACATGTTGAAGCCAGTACAATTAGCAATAACAATGAATAAGTTATATGTCTTGGGGTGACAATTATATATATATATATATATAAATATGACTTTATAATACTGGGATACCTCTTTAACTGGGCTCCAAAAAATCGAATTAAAAGTTCATTTCGACTATATGAGATTGTTCTACTGTATCTTGTGTATAGACTACACTTCCTAAAACATCAGCATTAAAAAGCCCCGCATAGTACCACCAAGGAATGCTGGGAGACTTTATCTGGAACATTTAAGTTTGTTACTCCAGCTCTGGGCTAATATACATACTGTTCCTAAGGATGCATATTTGCATTTTTCATAAAAGGGCTGCAACTGAGGTGCATGTGGCCTCTGCTGCTGTACCTCTGCTGCTTCTGATTCATATTTAAACATATAGGCCCAGATTTAGCTAACTGTGTGAGAGAAAAAGTGGAGGGATTTTCCTACAGCAACCAATCACAGTTCAGGTTTCACTTTACCAGAGCTCGTTAGCTGAGCTGTGATTGGTTGCTGTGGGAAAATCTCTCCACTTTTTCTCTCACACAGTTTGATAAATCTGTGTCAGGGGTTGATTTATCAAAACCTGTGCAGAGGAAAAGTTGACCAGTTCCCCATAGCAACCCCAGATCACTATTTTTATTTTTTAGAGGCCTTGTTAAAAATGAAAGATGCAATCTGATTGGTTGCTATGGGCAACTGGTCAACCTTTCTTTTTGTGTGTATTGGAACTACACTAATAGGGAACTACCACTAATAGGGAACGTTCGTGTTGCTGATGTTCGTGTTGTCGCAATAGTAATCCTGCTCAGTACAAGTGAAACAGGGAGGGGTACACGGCTACAGAGGCTACAGAGGGTGCCACTCCCCCTAAATTGCAAAGCAAAAACAAAAAGAAAAATAGCCAGCACAACTACCTAATACATGGGTGCAAGCTGCTGTGGAGAAATCTTAAAATTGCTGTTGGGAAAAGGCACCCTTCCAATAAGAGAGACCTGGAAGAGTTTGCAAAGGGAGAGTGGTCCAACATTCCGGCTGAGAGGAGTAAGAAGCTTATTGATGGTTATAGGAAGCAACTGATTCAGTTATTTTTTCCAAAGGGTGTGCAACCAAATATTAAGTTAAGGGTGCCAATAATTTTGTCCAGACCATTTTTGGAGTTTGGTGTGACATTATGACCAATTTGCTTTTTTTTTTCTCCTCCCTTTTTTGGTTTAGTTCCAATACACACAAAGGGAATAAACGTGTATTTTTCTTGAAAAATTTCAGGGGTGCCAACATTTACGGCCATGACTGTATATGTAGACATTCTCCACTAGCAGTATTGCCTTGGTAATAGTGAGTAATATGATTTAAGCGTTTTTACTTCAAATATTTAAGAATTGTGGGTTTGTGGCAGAATTGTTACTACGTTCATCTTTATTGTTTATTACATACACTACCACTCTCACATAGACAGAAACATGTGACTGATTCTTATGTATTATTACTCTGCCCTTAAGTACATGCCCTCCTAATGGAGTAATTATCACACCACTTTTGCTCTCACAGTAATCATCCACTTATTAGCCTCTGATCTTTTCCTTCCCTTTGATAGCATTACTCCCTAATAAGTTGTATAATTTTATGTTATAATGAGTTATATTACATTTTCCATCTGCATGTTTATCCACCAAAATCAGATTTGAAAGCCACACTACAGATTTTGTTCTGACTCACAATTGTACTTGTTTATATTGTAACAGAACATCTATTAATTTACAATCGTTTTCTGAACTGTCTGCACTGCAATTGTTCTGAAGCTACGTTCACCTGTTCCATAAAAGCGGCTCAACCCCTTTCCTTTACAACAAGGGAGCCAAAAGAGGTTTAGCTAAATATAATAGGATAGCTATTCCAACTTGGAGCGAAAATCCGCAAGTAATAGCCGGACAAAAAACAAGGGTCAACAAAAAATAGGGACCAAGGAGGCAGAGAAGTCTTCAGACAAATGAGATCTAATATAAATGCCAAATAGTAAAAAAAATAAAAAAAAATAAGGAGATGTAAAGGATGTAACATACACAAAGAGATATGTAATTGTTAGGTCAATACACAAATAAGCATGTACGGTAGGTAGCACAAAGTCCCATGAAACTCTAATTCAGACACCTGATGATGTAAAAGCACAAGAGGAATAGTAAAAGTATTATTACATCATAGCAAGAAATAGGTATACAGTGTGACATGTACAGAACAAAAGCACAGAAATTATCCTTGCCTTATCAGTCCAGCAGATTATTTGACTGGTGACTTTTATATGATTTAATGACTCCTATAAAATAAGATATGAGAAAAGTACATTCAAATGTCAAAAGGAACTAGCAGAATTTGGGAAAACAAAGGCTGATCTTTAATTTTACAACAAGAAACCTAAAAAAAAAAAAATGTAATGGGCACTGTCGGATTAAAAAAAAATTGATAAGTTGTACATCTTGGTAAAACAGTAACTTTTCTATCATACTTCATAGGAAAATATTATTTTCTTTTTATAGAAATCATTGTTTTTAACAAAAATACACCCAACACCATCTAGAACATAATCCTGTCTGGCTGCAGCATCATCTATGTTCCAGCTGAAGCACAGGCTGAGACAAAATCTAGGAAGTGAGGGTGGGACTAGCACTCTTCTCTGCTCACTCCTGTCCTATCAGACTGCAGCAGGGAGGAGGGGGTTACAGAGCAGCCTGCAGGGTTTAGATTGATAGATTCAGCACTCAGGGAGGAAGATACGTCATGTACAGTGAGGACATGCCTTGTCCAAAGCACAGAATAACAAACCAATTGAGCAAGAAAAAGAAGGTATTTGTGAGACATATAGGTGCTAGACACATGATCAGGATAAAGTACTGAATAACATATAACTGTTTTGTAGGATATTCACATAGTATCATTCCCCCAAATTTTCCCCCAAATCATTTTTTGATCAATAAGAAGTAAATTATTTGCACCGCCCAATACTTCAACAAATGAACAGCACAATGACTGAATATAAAAATGATTGTTTATGGATCTATCCTAAATACTTTACCAAAAACTAGTAGTCTTGAGTAGAGGCGTGAGCTGAAATTCATTCTAGTTCAAACAAGGCATAAAAAAATAATTCATGGATGAAGTATTAAAAAATTATACTGAATGAAACAAGTGAAAGTGATAGGACATAAATTACAAACCTGATCTAATCTACTTCTATAAACAGGTTGAATTTACCATACACAAATTACAAAATAGTAACTTTTAACTAAAAAAATTGCTTATATTTAAAATTGCTTACATTTATAAATACTCAAAGTTTAAATCTGAAAAAAAAAGTTGCGTAACTTTGGCAATTGCTTATTTATCTTGTGCAGATATTAAATCATATGTTATTTTCTTTACAATCCCTGCTCTAAGTTTAATGTTTACAACATTTGATCTTTAAAGATAGCCATGCATAAAAAAACTGTTAGATGATTCCTCATTTTCCCTATAGCTATCTATGCTACCCCTACCATAAACATGCATGCATGGCTCTGCAAAGCATGCATGTTTATTTCAATCAGAAGTAGGAAATAAGACCCTGGTAACGCATAAAGCTCTCATGAAAACAAAGCATCACACATGTTTAAATTCAGTATTCCTGATCCTTATTTTACCTAATAGCTGCTAACAGGAGAAAATTCGTTTTTTTCTATGCACATTAGATTGTTCATCAATACTTCCAAAATTGGTGGTTTTGTGTAATAATGGATTCTAATCAACAATAACAATATCAGATTGGTTGACTAAAGAAGCCATGGTGATCTATTGAGCACCACATCCCATACATTTATTTTTATCAGACACAGCTCTGTAAATTTTGTGCTTCGTATCACAAGTCTCTGAAGGTCAGTCGCATTCAAGTTAATGGATACACTTCATAAGGCTATATTTCAGATTAATACCACCACAAGCATTGTTCCTCGTCTTCCTACCTAAACCTTGTGGGAGAGGAAAAGCAATGCAGTCCATAATTTTTTTTTGCTTTTGATTAACTTGGCCTATATGTTTCCTGCACTCCTCATAGCAGCAGGACTGCTATGCCCTCTCCCTGCCCATGCACTATATAATATCTGCAACTGCCTGCTGGACAGTGAAATCATAGCTAATCACGACTTGTGTACGACAGCAGGGTGTTTAAAAGACCTGGGCAATATCCGCAACCCGAGAGAAATGTGATCAGGAAATGCACCGAAAGTCCCATATAGTTGCATGGGACTCCTGTTATTGTAATACTAGCTGAGTACCCGGCACTTCCCTGCTTTTTCCTACCTAATCCTTTTGGGGGAGGAAAAGCAACAAAGGAGAAAACGCATGTCGTCATATCCCATCCTCAAATACTGACACCATATCTCCTCCTCATATCCCGACGTTATATCCCGACCTCGTATCTCGACCTCATATCTCGACCTCATATCCCGTCCTCATATCCCATCCCCATATCCAGACCTCATATCTCGACCTCATATCCCGACCTCATATCTCGTCCCCATATCTGACCTCATATCCAGACCTCATATCCCTTCCTCATATCCTTTTCTCAAATCTAATCCACATTTCTAATACTCATATCCCGTCCTTATGTGGGTCTGCGTTGTGGGAAATATATTTTTAAGCGGAAAACAAAATGGGTGTGGCTTAAAAGGTGGCCATGTATTCTCAAGATGGGGCATGGAATGCGTGGAGGGTGTGGCTTGCCAGCCGGACTGACACATTCACCAGGAGAGAGGAGCTTGTAAAGTAAGGTACCAGAAGTCCTATATACTGTACTTGCATGGGACTTGAAACAAAAACCCCATCCTTCACATATTGGGGTATGTTAGGGTTAATTTAACTATAATATATTTTTATTTGACATATAACTAACATGTGACCAAGTATTGTCGAAATATCTACAGCCGTACAGAAGTTATGCTGGAACATACATTTCCTATAGATTTGCTTTGGACTTTAAACAAATACCCGGACCCTCACAAATGGGGATAGTTAAGGGTTAAATTAACTATTCTATATTTTTTGTGGACATATAAGTAACATGTGATCAAGTATTCTCGAAATATCTCCAGCTTTTTGGAAGTTATGCAGTAACATATTTCCCATAGACTTGTATGGGACTTTAAACAAAAACCCCAACTCTTGTAAATGGGAGTGGGTAAGGGTTAAATTACCTATCCTATGTTTGTTGTTGACATATAAGTAACATGTGTACCAAGTCTCATGTTAATATCTTTAGCCATTTGGAAGTAATGCTGAACATACACACACATACATACATACTCACATACACACGTTGAGTTTTATATATAGGATACTAGCTGAGTACCGGCGTTGCCCGGTTTTTCTTTCCTAATCCTTGTTGAGGAGGAAAATCAACAAAGGAGGAAGCTTTTGACTTCATATCCCATCCTCATATCTTGTTGTCATATCCCAACCCCCTATCCCGTCCTCATATCTCGACCTCATATGCTGTAGTCCTATCACGTCCTCATATCTCAACCTCATATCCCGTCCTCATATCCCAACCTCCTATCCCGTCCTCATATCCCAACCTCCTATCTCGTCCTCATATCCTGTCCTTATATCCCGACCTCATATCTCGACCTCCTATCCCGACCTCATATCCTATCCTCATATCCCGACCTCATGTCCCGACCTCGTATCCCGTCCTCATATTCTGTCCTGATATTCTGTCCTCATATCTCAACCTCATATCCCATCCTCATATCACGTCCTCATATCCCAACCTCATATCCCGTCCTCATATCCCAACCTCCTATCCCGTCCTCATATCCCAACCTCCTATCTCGTCCTCATATCCTGTCCTTATATCCCGACCTCATATCTCGACCTCCTATCCCGACCTCATATCCTATCCTCATATCCCGACCTCATGTCCCGACCTCGTATCCCGTCCTCATATTCTGTCCTGATATTCTGTCCTCATATCTCAACCTCATATCCCATCCTCATATCTCGTCCTCATATCCCGACCTCCTATCTCAACCTCATTTCCTGTCCTCCTATCCCGTCCTCATATCCCTACCTCATATCCCGTCCTTACATCCCGTCTTCATATCCTGACCTCATATTCCATCCTTATATCCCATCCTCATATCCCGTCCTCAAGTCCCAACCTCATATCCCGACCTTATATCCCGTCCTTATGTCCCATCCTCATATCCTGTCCTCAGGTGGGACTCCTTTATGATGAAGGTATTGTAAGCTGAAAATAGAAGAGGACGTAGCTTTGCGGGACTGGGCGTGATTTGCAAGCCAGACCGATGCACAAAATGGGTAGATAATAAAAGGGGTTGGTCATAAAATGTGGGCGTGTCTTTGTGAGACAGGGTGTGGCTTGCAAGCCGGATTGACACATTCACCAGGAGATGCAGAGCGGAGCTTGTGGAGTAAGGTACTGGATGTCCCATATACCTGCATGGGACTTCAAAGAAAAACTCATCTTTTATATAAGGGTGTAGGTAAGGGTTAATTTAACTATCATATCTTTTTATTTGACATATAAGTAATATGTGTATAGGGTATTATTGAAATATCTCCAACCAAATATATCCCGACCTCCTATCCCTTCCTCCTATCTCGACCTCATATCCTGTCCTCATATCCCATCCTCATATCCCGACCTCATATCTCGACCTCCTATGCCGACCTCATATCCCGTCCTTATATCCTGACCTCCTATCCTGTCCTCCTATCTCGACCTCATATTCCGTCCTCATATCTCAACCTCCTATACCGTCCTCACATTCCATCCTCATATTCCGTCCTCATATCTCAACCTCATATCTCATCCTCATATCCCATCCTCATATCCTGACCTCCTATCTCGACCTCATATACCGTCCTCATATCCCGTCCTCACATCCCGTTTTCATATCCCATCCTCATATACCGTTCTTATTTCCCATCCTCATATCCCGTCCTCAGATCCCAACCTCATATCCCGTCCTTATGTCCCATCCTCATATCCTGTCGTTAGGTGGGACTGATTTGTGATGAAGATATTGTGAGCTGAAAATAGAAGGAGGACGTGGCTTTGTGGGACTGGGCATGATTTGCAAGCCAGACCGATGCACAAAAAGGGTAGATAATAAAAGGAGTGGAGCTGAAAATGTGGGCATGTCTTTGTGAGATTGGGTGTGGCTTGCAAGCCGGATTGCCACATTCACCAGGAGATGCAGAGCGGATCTTATGGAGGAAGGTACAGGAAGCCCCATATACTTGCATGGGACTTGAAACAAAAACTCATCTTTTATATAAGGGTGTAGGTAAGGGTTAATTTAACTATCATATCTTTTTATTTGACATATAAGTAATATGTGTACCAGGTATTATTGAAATATCTCCAACCGTACGGAAATTATGTGGGAACATACATTTCCCTTTGATTTGCATGGGACTTTAAACAAAAACCCCAACCCTCACAAATCAGGGTAATTAAGGGTTAAATTAACTTTCCTATATTTTAAGTGGACATATAAGTAACATGTGACCAAGTATTATCAAAATATCTCCAGACGTTTGGAAGTTATGCAGTAACATATATTTCCCATAGACTTGTATGGGACTTTAACCCCTTAAGGACAATGGACGTACTCCTACGCCCCCGTTTCCGAGTCCTTAAGGACCGAGGACGTAGGAGTACGTCCTGTCCTTTCCCGGCCCCCCGCCACTAGCCGGAGGGGAGCCGGTGCCCGATGCCTGCTGAAATCGTTCAGCAGGCATCGCGGCATATCGCCCAGGGGGGTCATTATGTCCCCCCATGTCGGCGATGGCCGCAGATCGCTGGACAATTCAGTCCAGCGATCTGCGGCGATTCCGGGTCAATCGGGTCTCCAGTGACCCGATGACCCAGAATTACTGGCTGTTCGGGGCCGTCTCTGACGGCCCCGAACAGCCAGAGCCTGCAGGGGTGAGGTGGCACTGGTGCCACCTCACGATCGCCCTGATTCGTCGGCCGGATTACCGGCCGACCAATCAGGGCGCCTGCTGTGGGTGTCACTCCCGCACCCGCTCCGCCCCTCTTCCGGAGGACGTGAGCGGGTGCGGGACGTGCACCCCGGGTGCTGGGGACCCCGATCCCCGGCGTTAATGTTGGGATCGGGGCCCCAGGAGCGACGACGGCGGCGGCGGCGGGACTGACCTGTGCGGTGATCAGCAGCAGCAGGAGGTGAGTGACAGCCTCCTGCTGTTGCTTAGCAACAGCTCCCAGCATGCAAAAAGGGCATGCTGGGAGCTGTAGTTATGCAACAGGAGGAGGCAGACCACCACAACTCCCAGCATGCACTTATGGGCATGCTGGGACTTATGGTTTTGCAACAGCTGGAGGCACATTCTTTCTATGGAAAAGTGTACCTTCAGCTGTTGTGTAACTACAACTCCCAGCTTGCACAAACAGCTAAAGTGCATGCTGGGAGTTGTAGTGGTGCATCTGCTGGTTGCATAACTACAACTCCCAGCATGCCCGTTGGCTGTCGGTGACTGCTGAGAGTTGTAGTTTTGCAACAGCTGAAGGCACACTGAGTTAAGTAGCAAACCAGTGTGTCTCCAGCTGTTGCATAACTACAATCCCCAGCATCCCCAGCCAAAGTAGTATGCCTCCCGCTGTTGCATAACTACAACGCCCAGCATGCCCTTCCGCTGTCCGTACATGCTGGGGGTTGTAGCTTTTGCAACAGCTGAAGGCACACTGGTTGCAAAACACTGAGTTTGTTGCCAAACTCGGTGTTTCACAACCTGACTGTCTCCAGCTGTTGCAAAACTCCAACTCCCAGCATGCACTGATAGACCGTACATGCTGGGAGTTGTAGTTTTGCAACAGCTGGATGTTCCCCCCCAATGTGAATGTACAGGGTACACTCACATGGGCGGAGGATTACAGTAAGTATCCGGCTGCAAGTTTGAGCTGCAGCAAATTTTCTGCTGCAGCTCAAGCTGCCAGCGAGAAACTACTGTGAACCCCCCGCCCATGTGACTGTACCCTAAAAACACTACACTACACTAACACACAATAAAATAAAAAGTAAAAAAACACTACATATACACATACCCCTACAATAAAAATGAAAAACGTCTGGTACGCCACCGTTTCCAAAACGGAGCCTCCAGCTGTTGCAAAACTACAACTCCCAGCATGCACTTATAGACCCTACATGCTGGGAGTTGTAGTTTTGCAACAGCTGGATGTTCCCCCCCCCCCCCCAATGTGAACGTACAGGGTACACTCACATGGGCGGAGGATTACAGTAAGTATCCGGCTGCAAGTTTGAGCTGAGGCAAATTTTCTGCCGCTGCTCAAACTGCCAGCGAGAAACTACTGTGAACCCCCCGCCCGTGCGACTGTACCCTAAAAACACTACACTACACTAACACAAAATAAAATAAAAAGTAAAAAACACTACATATACACATACCCCTACACAGCCCCCCTCCCCTCCCCAATAAAAATGAAAAACGTCTGGTACGCCACTGTTTCCAAAACGGAGCCTCCAGCTGTTGCAAAACAACTACTCCCAGTATTACCAGACAGCCACTGACTGTCCAGGCATGCTGGGACTTTTACAACAGCTGGAGGCACCCTATTTGGGAATCACTGCCGTAGAATACCCCTATGTCCACCCCTATGCAAGTCCCTAATTTAGGCCTCAAATGCGCATGGCGCTCTCACTTTGGAGCCCTGTCGTATTTCAAAGCAACAGTTTAGGGTCACATATGGGGTATCGCCGTACTCGGGAGAAATTGGGTTACAAATTATGGGGGGTATTTTCTGCTTTTACCCTTTTTAAAAATCAAAAATTTTTGGGAAACCAACATTTTAGGTAAAAATTATTATTTTTTTTTTACATATGCAAAAGTTGTGAATCACCTGTGGGGTATTAAGGTTCACATTACCCCTTGTTACGTTCCCCGAGGGGTCTAGTTTCCAAAATGGTATGCCATGTGTTTTTTTTTTACTGTCCTGGCACCATAGGGGCTTCCTAAATGCGGCATGCCCCAGAGCAAAATTTGCTTTCAAAAAGCCAAACGTGACTCCTCCTCTTCTGAGACCTGTAGTGCGCCAGCAGAGCACTTCTCACCCCCATATGGGGTGTTTTCTGAATCGGGAGAAATTGAGCTTCAAATTTTTGGGGGTATTTTCTGCTATTACCCTTTTAAAAAATGTAAAAATTTTGGGAAACCAATCATTTTAGGTAAAAAAAAATGTTTTTTTTTTACATATGCAAAAGTCGTGAAACACCTGTGGGGTATTAAGGTTCACATTACCCCTTGTTACGTTCCACGAGGGGTCTAGTTTCCAAAATGGTATGCCATGTTTTTTTGCTGTTCTGGCACCATAGGGGCTTCCTAAATGCGGCATGCCCCCAGAGCAAAATTTGCTTTCAAAAAGCCAAATGTGACTCCTTCTCTTCTGAGACCTGTAGTGCGCCAGCAGAGCACTTCTCACCCCCATATGGGGTGTTTTCTGAATCGGGAGAAATTGGGCTTCAAATTTTGGGGGGGTATTTTCTGCTATTAACCTTTTTAAAAATGTAACATTTTTGGGAAACCAAGCATTTTAAGTAAAACATTTTTTTTTTTTTTTTACATATGCAAAAGTCGTGAATCACCTGTGGGGTATTAAGGTTCACTTTACCCCTTGTTACGTTCCCTGTGGGGTCTAGTTTCCAAAATGGTATGCCATGTGTTTTTTTTTGCTGTCCTGGCACCATAGGGGCTTCCTAAAGGTGACATGCCCCCCAAAAACCATTTGACGCTCCTTCCCTTCTGAGCCCTCTACTGCGCCCGCCGAACAATTAACATAGACATATAAGGTATGTGCTTACTCGAGAGAAATTGGGTTTGAAATACAAGTAAAAATTTTCTGCTTTTTACCCCTTGCAAAAATTCAAAAATTGGGTCTACAAGAACATGCGAGTGTTTTCTCCTTCACTTTTCTGCTATTCCTGTGAAACACCTAAAGGGTTAATACACTTATTGAATGTCATTTTGAATACTTTGGGGGGTGTAGTTTTTATAATGGGGTCATTTATGGGGTATTTCTAATATGAAGACCCTTCAAATCCACTTCAAACCTGAACTGGTCCATGAAAAATAGCGAGTTTGAAAATTTTGTGAAAAATTTCCAAATTGCTGCTGAACTTTTAAGCCCTCTGGTCTCTTCCAAAAGTAAAAACTCATAAATTTTATGATGCAAACATAAAGTAGACATATTGCATATGTGAACCCAAAAATGTTTTATTTTGAATATCCATTTTCCTTACAAGCAGAGAGCTTCAAAGTTAGAAAAATGCAAAATTTTCATTTTTTTCATCAAATTTTGGGATTTTTCACCAAGAAAGGATGCAAGTTACCATAAAATTTTACCACTAAGTTAAAGTAGAATATGTCACGAAAAAACAATCTCGGAATCAGAATGATAACTAAAAGCATTCCAGAGTTATTAATGTTTAAAGTGACAGTGGTCAGAATTGCAAAAAACGCTCTGGTCCTTAAGGTGTAAAATGGCCTGGTCCTTAAGGGGTTAAACAAAAACCCGGACCCTGGCAAATGGGGGTGCGTAAGGGTTAAATTACCTATCCTATGTTTGTTGTTGACATATAAGTAACATGTGTGCCAAATTTCATGTTAATATCTTTAGCCATTTGGACTTGATGCTGGAACATACACACACACACACACACATACACACATTGGGGGAGATTTATCAAAATCTGTCCAGAGGAAAAGTTGCTGAGTTGCCCATAGCAACCAATCAGATTGCTTCTTTCATTTTTGAAAAGGCCTCTGAAAAATGAAACAAGCAATCTGATTGGTTGCTAAGGGCAACTCGGCAACTTTTCCTAGGGACTGGTTTTGATAAATCTCCTCCATTTAGTTTTATATATATGTATATATATAGAGCTTTTTTTTTGTCTATTTTTTAACGCAAAAATTGTCGCAAGAGTTTTTTTGCATTTTTTTTTTTTCGCAAAATCTGATGGCCATGTCTACGGTTAAGTTTACCATAGAGCGCTTTCTACTGTAGAATCAAATTTATTAATTGCGTGTTTTTTTTTAAACGCAAAAAAATGTGCAAATGCACTTTTCTTGTGCAAATAAATATACACCACCTTAGAGGACACGTACCAAAGTGTTCTAAAGCATCTGAGAATGTGAAACTTGTGTTCCCCTTTGTATTTTGGAAACATAATATATTAACTATTTTGGGACAGTTAGGACTAATACTCCCATCACGGACAGACTCTGCCCATGATGGGAGTTATAGTCCAGGGGCTGAGGTGCAGATCGCACCGTTCATTCTCTAGAGACCCGCAGCGATCCGCATTTATTAACTGCAAAAGCCGGCGGCACATGCGGCTACACTGCGCTGCCCGCCGTCTCCTGCATGCGCTGTCACATTTCATAATCCCCGCCCGGGAGATGGGAGCTCTGACTGGTGAATAGCTATACACCAGTTTCCTGGTGGCGGCGATAATGAATTATGTGGTCAATAATATACACCAAAATATATATTTTTTTATTGGCGCAAAATTCTTTGAGAATTTCCCCCTCTGTGCACTTTATAAAGATTTATGATTTTACTATTGTTCAGAGTTTTGTTCGGCGCACACTACTGCTCCAGCACTTCTAGGTATGTGAGCAGTATACCCGGGAAAATACAGCAGCTCTGGGAAGTGTGCGGTAGACAAGGAGTGCACGGTAGAGCGAGGGGGAGTGGGGGGCCTTTTTTATATTTGCACAAAATTAGGAGTGCACAACTTTAGTAAATCTTGAGCTAGAGTGTAAATTAGACAAGCAGTGTAAAGGGGTAGATCTGTGTCTACAATAAACACCTAATGATAAATCTCCCCCATTCATTTTTATATATAGATTAAAGTATGATTTAACTGGCCAGGCTCTGCTGTTGTACTCTCGGGCTGTAGAGATTGTCGGTCTCAGTATATCTCTAAACTCTACTATATTTTTATTTGACATATAAGAAAGACGCATACAAGTTCAATGATTGTCGGTCTCAGTATATCTCTAAACTCTACTATATTTTTATTTGACATATAAGAAAGACGCATACAAGTTCAATGAAAATATCTCCAGCCATTCAGAAGTTATGCTGGAACATACATAGACACATATATATATATATATATATATATATATATATATATATATATAATATATATATATATATATATATATATATATATATATATATATACACACACACATATTGAGTTTTACATATAAACAAAGCCTTTTATAATTCTAAATTTCCATTTGCTATATAGCATGATACTCCAGTCATAAAGAAAACCTGATGGTCTGGCAGCTTCTACTACCGTTATCTCACATTTTTACTAGTTTTTGTAATATGGAGTGTACAATTTTTACTACAGTTTTAGTAGTTTTTACTTATATGTATCAATAGAAAGTACAGTTTGCTGGTTACATGATGGAGAAAGTAGGTTGTCTTACATATTTTATACTTTGACACCTGGACAGTCCAGGACATTTTAGAAAACAAATGTAGATATGTAGCAGCGCACTCTAGGAGTCATACTTAGAAAACTCTCTTTAAACGAGGACTAAAAAAAAATATATATATATATATATATATATATATATATATATGTATATATATAAACAAAGAATATGTTGGCCAGCACTATTGATTCCAAACTATCATACGGACCTGGCTTACAGGTGCAGGCTGCTGGGCTAAATATACAGCAACAGGAGAAAACAGCAGCACACTGCTAGCACAAATATATAGATAAAACATGAGTATATAGATACAACATGAGAAGATATTCAGCTATGGTGCAGTAATGAAATAGTGAGATACTTAGCTTGCAATTTGGCGGCCAAATAGCTTGAACCGTCCCACCACGGTAAGGTGACCTCATTGGGACGGACCCTACACTATGAATATGCCTCTGTGTTAACAGATCAGCAGGCACTGCAAGATCTGGAACATCCAAATCACCTTATATACACCTGATAGAGGTGGGTGGGGTGCATGAACCAACATGGAGGTAGCCATTCCCCCATATGTGTAATACAAACAAAGAATAAGTTGGCCAGCAGTATTGATTCCAAACTATATATATTTAAAAAAAATGTCCTTAAAATTAAAAAAAGCATTTAAAAACATTTTCTGAATTCTGAAAAAAAATGTCTAATGAGACAGTATTGCCAAAAAATAACAAACAAAACATTTCTCAATCGATAAATCTGCTGCGGCTCCAGTGTTGCTGCACCAGTCCTCCCTGCTAGTCTTTCTTTACATGTTTGTAGAGGAAACATGCTGTATGACAATTGGCCTTTGTAGCAACGCTTTGTCTCTCAGTGGTGTATTATGCAAGACCAATGAGGCCAGTGATTGACAAGGGTGGCCAGGTGAGTATATAGCCATGTCACCGCTGCAGCCATGTGAGTATGTGCCGATGCAGCCACGTGACAGTGAATTTATTTTGTTAGCTTATGCCAATGTCCACCTGAGGCCAACTTGTTTGAATTCTCCACCTATGTCATGCTCCTTGTCTAGTGGTAGACGGTGTCTAAAACAGTAAATGTGGTGCACAGTATAAAATTCTGGTACATTTTTCCTATTAAAATCCTTCACCAGGAAGTCCTATTATCAGAATGAATGAATGAGTGTGGCATGCTCCACAAGAGGGTGACAACACATGATTAGCACTCCGGAGATCAATCATTGCCACTTAGTAAAGTGCAGGGTGCTAGGGACACATATTGGTTTAGATTTAAGGCTTTTCCACCTTATGCACTTAATGGGATAGAAAAACAAAGCCGGTACTGGAGTTTTTATTTATTTATTTTCTTTTTGATGTGTTGGGTAGACAAGAAGGCCTGAGAACTCACTTGTTTAAATCAATTTTATCATATTGAACTCGTAACTGGTTAACATTTCTTATAAATATAGACCATGAAAATCCGGGCTGGGATTATGTATTAAATGGGAGAACACTTGGGACGACTGACATGGAAAAGGACTTAGGAGTCTTAGTTAACAGTAAATTTAGCTGTAGTGACCAGTGTCGGGCAGCTGCCAAGGCTAATAAAATCATGGGGTGCAAAATCATGGGGTACAAGGAAATAATTCTACCGCTGTACAGATCACTAGTCAGACCACACATGGAATACTGTGTACAGTACTGGGCACCAGTTTACAAGAAAGATGAAGTGGAGCTGGACAGGGTTCAAAGACGGGCAACCAGGGTAATACGGGGAATGGGAGGACTACAGTACCTAGAAAGATTATCAGAATTAGGGTTATTTAGTTTAGAAAAAAGAAGGCTTAGGGGAGACCTAATAACTATGTATAAATATATCAGGGGACAGTACAGAGATCTCTCCCATGATCTATTTGTACCCAGGACTGTATCTATAACAAGGGGGCATCCTCTACGTCTAGAGGAAAGAAGGTTTCTACACCAGCACAGACAGGGGTTCTTTACTGTAAGAGCAGTGAGACTGTGGAATTCTCTCCCGGAGGAGGTGGTTATGGTGAATTCTGTAATAGAGTTCAAAAAGAGGTCTGGATTCATATTTGGAGAATAATAACATTACAGGTTACGGATTCTAGATTTATAGGGACAGAAGGTTGATCCAGGAATTTATTCTGACTGCCATATTTGGAGTTGGGAGGAATTTTTACCTCTAGTATGAGAGTTTTTTTTTTTTTTTTTTGCCTTCCTCAGGATCAACTCAACTCAATAGGGACTTATTAGGGTTATAGGTTGAACTTGATGGACTCTGGTCTTTTTTTCAACCTTATGAACTATGTTACAATATTACTATGTTACTGCCAGTATTATTATAAGTCATATGTAAATGTGTTCAAAATGCAAAGCGATGAATAAAGAGAGGGGCTTTCCTGGCCAAAGAGCTGACAAAAAAACTAATAGACACATAAAACAACTTCTATAATATTGGCTTCTTGTTTGCTGCATGTTAATTCTTCTTCATTCGGGCACAACTTTCAGTGATCAATGCCTTCAGCTTAGCTACTGTGGCTAAGGGGAGTCTGTAGTAGTCTGATATCCACCCTCTTTTTAAGCTCAGACTTTATATCCTTTCAGCTTTGCTTTTTCGGATTTGCTTCACTGTGTTTACACAAGCCCAACCCAAGATCCCTGCTAGAAAGTATGTGGAGCTGTGTTTGGTGACCAATAAAGATAGTCACGGACCCTTTAGTCAGGCGATTGGTAGTAATGCTAGGAGCCCCTAATCTGATATTGATATCCTATCATACCACATCCCAAAAACTCCATTAACATTCTTTGTTAACCAAAATATTTATTTATGAAGTGGAATACATCAGAAAGTGTGGTTTTAGTGTAGGAGATGGAATGGAGAAATTCAGATTAAAAAGACTGATAAATGCAATGGCTGCAAGCAAGATGGTTCATGCCATAGTTATTTGCAGATTGTTTATGTCTATGTGTATTATTTATAGGTTGCTTACATCTAGACATGTCTCATGAAATGCTGATTAAAATGAAGACCCTATGTAGAGATTAGCTCAGTCTGCTGTCAGTCTATCAATTAGAAAAGCCTGGTTGTCTCTGCCTTCATGAGTAATATATATGCAGTGACTCAGGGGAGGTACGTGGTGGGGATGCCCAGTGGGAGGACGAGACATCCCTGTGCTTCTCACAGTTTAGTCACGGTAGGTTTCACAGTGGTTACAAGGGCTGAGGTTCTCCGCCTAATCCCCCCTAAGAGTGTTTCACTAGGACAGTGGTGGTAGTAGGTTGGGTTGCCCTTCATGGTAACATGCAAATAACTAGCCAGAGACATGGGTAATTGACAAAATGGCAACTAGCAATTCTTTTTATTTGGTAAACAATTTGGAGGCACATTAAGATAGGCAGTGTCTGTAACAAAGGTTGCAGGCAAGACATTTCTTTTCCCAATATAACTAATCTGCTTCTTCTTTCTTTTTTACCATTTCTGTAGTCACTTTCTTCAAGTTGCAGGTAAATAACTTCTTGGCAACAATTGTACAACAATTTCCAGCTGTGTGGTGCTGATCCTTAAGATATATGATGGCTAAGCCATGGATACTCAGCTGTGGGGTGCAGGTCTTGTATGTGACATATATATGTAGGGGAAAAAAGACAGACATATGCGGCGCTAATAGTGCTGGCTATCCGTGGATAATGGATGGTAGGTAGATAGGTAGAAAAGAGCATGCTCACCTTTGTTGGTTGCGCTAATGTCAGGCGCAACGCTGATTAAGAGCCTTGAGCAGGTATCTTTTCTGTAGGTGCGCCGGGAGCAGCTGGCTGTCGGTCCTGTCAGAGACGGTTGGTGCAATCCTGTAGCGTGTGTGGGAGGTAGGAATCCCGGCAAGGGTCTCCTATTCTTCCCGTGGGTGAAAATTGCGGCGCTGCAGCAGGAAGAATAGGAGACCCTTGCCGGGATTCCTACCTCCCACACACGCTACAGGATTGTATGTGACATATGAGCTGGAAGTAGAGGTGAGCGAACTTACAGTAAATTCGATTCGTCACGAACTTCTCGGCTCGGCGGTTGCTGACTTTTCCTGCATGAATTGGTAAAGCTTTCAGGTGCTCCCGTGGGCTGGAAAAGGTGGATACAGTCCTAGGAGACTCTTTCTTAGGACTGTATCCACCTTTTCCAGCCCACCGGAGCACCGGAAAGCTTTACTAATTTATGCAGGAAAAGTCACCAACCGCCGAGCTGAGAAGTTCGTGACGAATCAAATTTACTGTAAGTTCGCTCATCTCTAGCTGCAAGCAATGTGTAAACTGTCAGTTTTGGTAGACCAAGACAGAAGCCAATGATTTAGCAGAGCTGTGAGGTCCTTGTACATCTTATCCTCACAGACTATACTTGTATGTTCCCTTTAGACAGACACTTCTACCCCCATTCAGAGCTAAAGACTGTCTTATTTCCTGAATAGCCTTCTCTTGAAGAATGGTTTGTCTAGGTCTGGACTTTACCCCTTTCCAGAAAGCTTCTACAGTTTAGTGAGAGTAACCATTTCACAGCCATAGATAAAACATTTTCAAAAAATATATCACTGATAATACTTAACCAACACTTTTGTAGGGAAAACTATATACTGCACCTTGTTTTAATTTGAGTTAAAAAAAAAAAAGAAAACATATCGTTTTGCTATAACTTTTTGGTTATCACTTTTTGATTATGATGAATGCTACAATGCCTCTCAGAATTTGGCTTAACAATAGCAAATGTTCTTTTTGTTAATAAATTAATTTAGCAGAATTAGTAAAACACAAAAAACTATATGCAGTTATTATTGCAGTTGTATCAAAATGTTTTTCTTTTTTATATTTCATTAAGAAAGATTGAATAGTAAGTTATATGTGCTATTGAAAAATACATCTCGTCCTAAGAAGAAAATAGACCTCATATGGCTGCGTCATCAGGAAAATGAAAAAGTTACAGCTCTTGAAAGACATAAATGTAAAATATATACATAAAAAAATAAATGAAGAAAAATTTTGCATCATAAACACCAAAACTGCCTGAACAGGTAAAGGGTTAAATACACTGACAGGTGACTAACACTCATTATCTTATAAGTGGAGTATATTATCTCATGGGTGGAATATAAATGTCAGTTCTTGAAGGTGATAAGTTGAAGCTGAGCAAGACCCAAATAGTGATGGCTACATGGCTGTGTCAAAGCATCTCCAAAATGAAAGATCTCATGAGGTGTTCTCAGTATGTAGTGTTTTGCATCTGCCAAAAGTCTAAAGAACGACATCCAGTGAAGCAGCCACAGGATCATGAGTTTCTAAGGCTTATTGATGTACATGGGGAAAAAAGGCTACCCTGTCTGCTCTGATCCTACTATAACAAAATATAAAGGGGTATTCTGGATAAATAAAACTATCTTTCTTTGAAATAATAATAGTAATTTCATGTTATCAGCACATTGGAGGGCAATGAATAGGCAAAGTGGGCAGGTTCCCACATAGGGAGCAAAGGCTACTGGGATATGTACTGCTGTAACACACAGCAAAATTTGGCCACTGAAGCGCCATCTTTTCTGACAAAAACTGATATGGGGGCATTGGTATGTGTACCCAATAGCATTTGGAACATTTAAATTTTTTTAGCAATAGTGAGATAACCCCTTTAATGCAGTCTATTAGTCAGATAACCCCTTTAATGCGGTCTATTAGTCAGATAACCCCTTTAATGTGGTCTATTAGTCAGATAACCCCTTTAATGTGGTCTATTAGTCAGATAATCCCTTAAATGCGGTCTATTAGTCAGATAACCCCTTTAATGCAGTCTATTAGTCAGATAACCCCTTTAATGCAGTCTATTAGTCAGATAACCCCTTTAATGTGGTCTATTATTCAGATAACCCCTTTAATGCAGTCTATTAGTCAGATAACCCCTTTAATGCAGTCTATTATTCAGATAACCCCTTTAATGCTGTCTATTAGCCAGATAACCCCTTTAATGCAGTCTATTATTCAGATAACCCCTTTAATGCAGTCTATTAGTCAGATAACCCCTTTAATGCGGTCTATTCATCAGATAACCCCTTTAATGCAGTCTATTATTCAGATAACCCCTTTAATGCAGTCTTTTATTCAGATAACCCCTTTAATGCTGTCTATTAGTCAGATAACCCCTTTAATGCAGTCTATTAGTCAGATAACCCCTTTAATGCAGTCTATTATTCAGATAACCCCTTTAATGCGGTCTATTATTCAGATAACCCCTTTAATGCAGTCTATTACTCAGATAACCCCTTTAATGCAGTCTATTACTCAGATAACCCCTTTAATGCGGTCTATTATTCAGAAAGCCCCTTTAATGCAGTCTATTATTCAGATAACCCATTTAATGCTGTTTATTAGTCAGATAACCGCTTTAATGCAGTCTATTACTCAGATAACCCCTTTAATGCAGTATATTACTCAGATAACCTCTTTAATGCGGTCTATTATTCAGAAAGCCCCTTTAATGCGGTCTATTAGTCAGATAACCCCTTTAATGCAGTCTATTACAGTGGTCCCTCAACATACGATGGTAATTCGTTCCAAACGACCCATCTTTTGTCGAATCCATCGTATGATGGGGGATTCGTGCAATGTAAAGTATAGGAAGTTATACTCACCTGTCCCTGCCGCTCCAGACTGCGTCCTCACCGCTCCCGATGCTGTCCCAGGGACTCCCAATGCTGTCCCGCTGCTCCGGGTCCACTTCGGGATCCTCAGGCTTCTTCCGCATCTTCTGCAGGGTCCGAGCCTCGCTTTCTGGTGACTTTATTATGCTGCTGCTCCGGCACAGCGTGCGTAGCGACGTAATAATGATGCCGGAAAGCGAGGCCCGGACCCTGGAGAAGATACAGTAGACACCGGAGGATTGCGAAGTGAACCCAGAACAGCGGGGATAGGTAAGTGAACCTGTCCAGGATGCTTAAACCCCTTTAATGCGGTCTATTAGTCAGATAACCCCTTTAATGCAGTCTATTAGTCAGATAACCCCTTTAATGCAGTCTATTAGTCAGATAACCCCTTTAATGCAGTCTATTAGTCAGATAACCCCTTTAATGCAGTCTATTAGTCAGATAACCCCTTTAATGCAGTCTATAAATCAGATAACCCCTTTAATGCAGTCTATTAGTCAGATAACCCTTTAATGCGGTCTATTAGTTGGATAACCCCATTAATGCAGTCTATTAGTCAGATAACCCCTTTAATGCGGTCTATTAGTTGGATAACCCCATTAATGCAGTCTATTAGTCAGATAACCCCTTTAATGCGGTCTACGACAATGGGGCAATTGAAAAAGGTAGCCTGGTCTGATAAATATCATCTTCTTTTACATTACGCAGATGGCAGGACACTTGTGTGTTTCATTCTTGGGAAAGAGATTGCAACAATATGCGTTATGAGAAGGTAAATCAGAGGAGGTGGTGTGGTGCTCTGGGCAATGTTCTGCTAGAAAACCTTGGGTCCTTCCATTCATGTGAATGTTACTTTAAATGTGATATCTACCTTAACTTTATTTCAAACCAAGTACACATCTTTATGGCAATGGTATTCCCAAATGGTGTGTAACTGGGGTGTAACCGGCATGTAACTCTGCTCTATCTCTACTTTGCAGTGTCTCTAACACTGAGAGAGCAGAAAGTCCATCTGATGGGGATGATGTCCTCAAAGAGAATGGCCATTATGTACAGAATATGGTACACTGTAAATTTGTCATATACAATCTAATCTGCATAGAGAAGTTTTACAGTATACATTTTATAATATATATATATATATATATTTTTATTTTTTTTTTTTAAACTGTTTGATTTTTAAGTTTATATTCTGTCAGACAGAGATCTCTATGGTAGAAGCAGTAGAAGCAGCTACCAGACACATAAGGCATGGTTGATCATTGGGGAAAAATCTGATTGTGATGATATCTAACCTATCCAATCTCTTTTCCCCACAGCAGAAGTCAGAAGACAGTCTTAGTGTCAGCACAGATATGAGATTGTCTACACCAGCTAGTCACCGAAATGTCATGCCTGTGGCCAAGGTAACCAGTAGTGTGTCTGTAATGGGCCAGACATGTAGGAGAGCAGTGCTGTACTGTAGCAATGAGGCAGCAGTCACCTCTGGGATGGTCACAGGCTTCCCCAGCACAGCTCTGCAGCCTACACCCTCCCTTCTTCCCTTTGCTGTGAGGCTGGCTCTGCTGTGTATTGTTGGAAGCTGTCCAGTCTTGTGTGTTGTTTATGTGTTTTTTTTCTCTCTCTCCTTCAATCCACAGTTGAGCAGATCCAACTCTGGACTCTTTGATCTTCGCCTCAGTCTTCTTTACCCGGAAGAAAACCCTTTTGCCTGCTCAGCTGGGAGCTTTGAGCACACGTGGAAAAATGAAAAAAAAATCCTTGCACAAGCTCCAGGATTTTTTTTCTTCTTCCAAATTTAGTCATACAAAGGGGGCCTAGAGGAGGGAGAGGAGGAGGGGGAGGGAGGAGGAAGAGGAGATGAAAGGGACTGCTGCGTGGAGATGAAAGGATCCAGCCTGAGCAGCCAGAGCCCGCCCTAGTGTGTGAGTGCAGCCAGTCCCCCTACACCACAGTCCTGCAGCTTCTCACGCAATTCTGTGTGCCGCTGTACACCCCTGAGTCACACACGACTAGTATTTGGGCTGTACACCATTGTGTCACATTCATCCAGGACTTGTGCTGCCCACCACTGTGTAAACCTCATCCAATCCAGTGTGTCACACACTTTTAGTGCTTTATATCACTGTGTTATATATCTACTGCTTGACACCTCTGTCACACACTTTTAGTGCTTTATACCACTGTGTTATATATCGACTGCTTGACACCTCTGTCACACACTTTTAGTGCTTTATACCACTGGGTTATATATCTACTGCTTGACACCTCTGTCACACACTTTTAGTGCTTTATACCACTGTGTTATATATCGACTGCTTGACACCTCTGTCACACACTTTTAGTGCTTTTGTTGTATAGCAATGTGCCATACACCTTTTCCACCCTTATATTACCTGCAGCCAATTCTTTTGCTGCGCACCAATGTGGGACCTGAGTTGTACACCACTGTTGCACACATTCATTGCTTGTGCTGTACACCGCTTTAGCCTCTGTGTCATACATATCAGGTTTTACTTCTGTAAGGCTTCGTTCCCATCACGATTGTACCATCCACGCAAACTACCAAAATAGGATGCTAATGTATTCTCGCACAGATAGTCATGGATCTTATTGACTTTATTGAACCAAAAGTAGTCAACTAGTGGCTATGTTTGGGTCATTTCCTTACACAAAAATTAAGCAGACCACGCTTTTGAGTAAAAGCACATATATGCACGTGAAATGACTAGCTGAATTCCCAAAGCTCTATTAAGACTTAATATTTATTGGATATTCTCTAAGATGGAAACAAACAACACAAAGCTATATTCAACAAATGTGCAAGTGATATGGTAAAATACCTATACAGCTATAATGCCAGCAGTTAACCCACCAACGTGCATGT
This sequence comes from Hyla sarda, assembly GCF_029499605.1. NCBI lineage: Eukaryota > Metazoa > Chordata > Amphibia > Anura > Hylidae > Hyla > Hyla sarda. The sequence continues at coordinate 175,574,426 of NC_079189.1, read as the reverse complement.
TGGGTTAACATTACTGTGCAGCTCCCCTGCCTTGCTGGATGTCTTTCTCCTGTACTGTCCCATGCTGCAGCAGTTTCTAGTGTGTCCCTTAAGGACCTTGCATGTGCATGACCCATCTCTTATAGAATCAGTGCATGCTCTTGATTACCTTCTCCCGTCAATCCCTGCCAAGCGCCACCTTATAACTTTGCTTCACCCATTTTCTGATTCTTGAGCAATATTGTGTATCCACATAGCAAGGGTTTCTTTCTGCTGTTCCTGTAATCCATGTTTCTGACCTGTGCCTGTTAATCTTGCCCCTTCTTCTGTCTGATCTTTTAGTGCCTTGCTTATTCTCCAGTGTATGACCTGGACTGTCGATTACGCCTGTGCTTTTATCAAGCCTGCTTTACCTGGCTGCATCTGAGCTTCTTTATACTCTGCTGTGTTTTGCTACTACCACCTTAGGCGTCAGCTCATCCCTCCTGTCTGTATCCCCAGTGCACAGCATCAGTGTCTTCTGGCCTGCCAGGCCAGCTGCCACCTAAATGGGACCACACTTGTGGTAATGACCTGGTATTTCCCCTGCAGCAGAAATCCAACTTCTGATTCCTGGAGCAGAAAAAGGGTGAAAATTAAGGGATTACTAAGAGGTTTTATGACCAAGAGTGCTGCTGCAACTTTCTTTTTGTATATTGTGCATCAGCCACAGCAGTCTGCATCTTTGTATTTGGTTGTTGTGCTGGCTTTTTTTCTGTTTGTTTCTTGCAATGCAAGGGGGGGGGGGGGTGACAACCCTTCTGGGCCATGCACCCCTCCCTTTTCCCAGGAGGATTTTAAACTGATAGTGGACCCTGTATTCACCCAGTCAGAGGCTGTATGCACAGAAAAGGTGGGTATAGTGAGCCTGTTAGGGTCCCATCCGAAATGAGGCCCCCTCCGCATGGTGGATGGGGAACATGTGCTGTTACAGCATTTTTTTTACCAAGACTGCTGCTGCAACATTCTTATTGTATACAGGGGATTAATTTGATTTCACTCCCAAGTTTAGCCCAAAGTTGAACCAATAGGTGGCACAGAGGGGCCATAACCGTTGGGGCGTTACAACAGTTAAGGATAGCTTATATATGCAACGATACAAGAGTGTCTAACCAAGCATGTAAGGACAATATGGAATATGTAAGGAAAATAAGGACAATATGACCCTGAAAGCTACGTAAACAATGCCCCACACCTCACAATGGCGTCCACAGACTAACCCCAACACTTTGTCAAGGGCAGAATTATCATCATTTATTAAATTTTTTTTTAAGTTTGGCTCTTGTGGCTATAACTAGGACTAGCCCTCCCTTTAAACCTCTCCTTCCAAGCCGGTGGGGGAGGAAGACTAGTCCAAAGATTGCGACTGATGGCGGAAGGAAGGTAGACAGAGCAATGAGCCAATGAGGAAACAGACGCTCCAACTTTTTCCTAACCCTAACATGGATTACTAATGTTGGTAAAAATAGTTGAACTTACACTTTTAATATTTTATTTAAAGATTATTATCTTTTAAAATAATAAATATAACTTTTTAAATGGTTCACAAAACAATAAAATATATAAAAAGGCACTCTGTATTTACGTTTAATGTGGAAAGAGAAAAAGTTAGAGCCCAAAGAGGAAAGGGTGGAAAATGAAGAGGAAGGTGGGGCCAAAAGAGGAATGGGTGGGTATGAAACATGAAAAGGTGGGGTTTTGGATAAGAATGGGTGGGCAATCTTAGATTATGAGGGTTCACAAAACCTATACTGTATACACCACTTATCATGTCCCACAAAGTAAGGTCATTCCGTGCAGAATTCCAATGCAGAAGATTCCTCAGCAGCAGAGTCCCGTTGAGTTCAATGGGATTCTGCTGTGCTGTGCACACCTTGGAATTTCTGCGCCAGTTGTTTCTGGAGCCGAAATTCTGATTCCAGTGTCCGCAGAAAGAATGAACACATCCATTCTTTCTGCGGACTCCACACGGAATGCATTGCCATCTAGAAGACGGCGCATTCCTGTGCGGTCCTAGCACGGAAATGTTATCAGTCTGCGGAGTATCCACACGGAGATTTTCCGTGTGAACGTAGCCTAATAGTACTTCTCTTGTTGTGCCCCGCAAACACTAATAGCGCATCCCTTAGATCCCAAACAGTAATATTTCCTCCGCTGTCTTGCCACACAGTATTATGCCACCTTAGTGCCCCCACACACATTTATGTGCCCCTTATGTGCTCTTATTCAGTGATATGGCCCACTCCGGGCCCAAGCACACTAATAAGGCCCCCCTCATCACTAGTAGTGTCCCCTTTACACCAATTAAAAAAGAATGAAACTCACCTATCCCTATTCCCACACTTAGCTCCAATTTATCTTCCTTCTGGTGGTATGATGCAGAAATACTACTTTGCACCTTCTGAACTCACAAGGAAAAGTTCCTGGCTATCTTGGATCCCTAAAGACAAAGATCCAGTTTGAAGCTGTTGAGGCCTCCAAGTGAGACACACCACTGACATTGATGAGCCATTACGTTAAAACAGATGGTGTAAATAGCATTGATCTGCCCACAATACCATTAGCCTTCACATAGCATGCCCTTGTCTGAAGAATGGTGATGATGGGGAAGATTCATCAAGACTTGTTCAGAGGAAAAGTTGACCGTAGCAACCACTCAGATTGCTTCTTACATTTTTGGAAAGGCCTTTGAAAAGTAAAAGAAGCGATCTGATCTGGTTGCTATGGGCAACTGGTCAACTTTTCCTCAGTACAGGTCTTGATGAATCTCTCCCTATATGTCTGAAATTTTGCTCTATTGCTGTGCATCTCACATGTTAGAAGTGTTTTTCAGCTACAAAAGTACAATTATCTAATAGGGAATGTGGACAATGTTATCATGGGACAATCCCTTTTAAAAGAAGATAGCAAATATTAAAAGGAATGAATCACCTAGATTTTTGTATTACTAATTACAGACAGATACTGAAACATAATCTTTTTTTCTAACCTTAAAGGGGTACTGCAGCCGAAATTAACTTATCTACATCAAAAATAGAGAAACATAGCTGCACATTCACCATTTGCATATTGATCTACTTGCTTCTCAGCATAATTTCAAAAACTAATAGGTTGTTAATATACATTTTGATCAAAAAGTACAAGCCCACCCGCCACGTCAAGGCCACCTAGTCAGAGTGGGTCCCTAACACTGGCGTAGCGCCAGGCGGTGACCACTGCCTCCACGACACCAAGCCTACAGGGGGAAAGACCCAGAGTCCAGGCAGCCCCACTGCCCGACCAAGCCCCCGGCTCCGGGCCACACCACCCCACAGACATAGCATCGCAGCAACAATGGCCACCACATAGCACCACAACAGTGTGACACCTACCATGTGCTCCCTGTGGCGGCCATCATTGCTGTAATGCTTTGGCTGTGGGGTGGTGTGGCCCTGACCGGCCTCCTAGTCTTTCCCCCTGTGGGCTTGGGGTCGCGGAGGCAGTGGTTGCCGCTCGGCGCCACGCCAGTGTTACGTTAACTACCCACTCTGCCTAGGTGGCCTTGACGTGGCAAGTGGGCTTGTATTTTTTGATCAAAATTTATACTAACGACCTGTTCGTTTTTTAAATTATGCTGAGAAGCAAGTAGATCAAAATACAAACTGTGGATGTGCGACTATGTTTCTGTTTCTCTATTTTTGTTTTATATTTGTAGTGTGTCCCCTCTTTCATAGACAACACTCCACTCCACCCTTTCGGCCCAGGCATTTTTAAATTGGCAGGAGACTGCATATGGGTTTCCTCCTAGCATTCTCCATGCCCTCTGGCAGGGAGCACATGGTAGATGTTCACACTGGTGTGGTGCTCTGTGGCGGCCATTGTTGCTGTGATGCTTTGTCTGTGGGGCAGTGTGGCCCTGAGCCGGGGGCTTGGTCGGGTGCGGTGGGGCTGCCTAGCATCTGGGTCTTTCCCCCTGTGGGCTTGGTGTTGCAGAGTCAGTGGTCGCCACCCAGCACTACGCCAGTGTTAGGTTAGGGACCCACTCTGACTAGGTGGCCTTGACGTGGCGAGTGGGCTTGTACATTTTGATCAAAATGTATACTAACAACCTGTTAATTTTTAAAATTATGCTGAGAAGCAACTAGATCAAAAGACAAATAGTGGATGTGTGGCTGTGTTTCTGTTTTTCCTTTTTTTTTTTTTTTTTAGAAATTAACTTATCCTCTAAGTTGCTGATCACGGGGTAGGTGGGGCATTGGTCAAGCTGGGTGGACCCACTGCAATCTCCAGAATGTGCCCCCATCTCGAGTGAGGAGCTGGTGGGGTGGACGGCACCCGCTCCATTGATTTCTATGGGAGCACCGAAGAGACATCGGCACTCCCATAGAAATGAATGGAGCGCGTGCCATCTATCAGAAGAATACACGCTCTCCTCACTGAGCGAGACAGGGTGCTGTCCCGGAGATCAGCTACTTATTCCCTATCCTGTGGATGGGAGATAAGTTAACTTTGACTGCAATGCCCTTTTAAAGGGGTACTCCACCCCTAGATATCTTATCCCCTATCCAAAGGGGATAAGATGCTTTCACGCCTCCTCCCATAGACTTGCATTGAGGGGGCGGGTGTGACGTCACATGGGGGCGGAGTCGTGATGTCACAATCTTACGTCCCCGTTGTCGGGATGGTATTAGCCTGAGGGCCTCCAGCGGTTCCGGAAGCCGTTACAGGTGAGTGCCGCATGGTAGACATAAGATGTCTAGGGGCGGAATACCCCTTTAAGAGAAATGATTTACAAAAAGGCCCATGGACTAAGACAATAAACAGGAGCTGTCCCATTAACATTAATAGGAAATGTTACTGGGCATACTCTGTGACCTTTGAAGAGGTCATTCCAGGGGGAGGGGAGGCCTAATGTGGTGTCCCAGTACAGCAGCTCCAGCTGCTACCCAGAGTAATTAAAGGGTTGCTGGATGCGCATTTAGTAAATCTAGTGCTGGATAGTATTTTAATTGGTTTATTTGCATTGCAAATGTATTTTATGTATTGTACTTCACTTTCATTTCATGATGTAACCCGAGTGGAGAGGGTTAATATTTCTCACATGTCTTGCATTTCATTGTACAGCTGAATGGTAATTTGGTCACATTTTGTCTCCTAGATAATAATTGCAGAAAAAGGCCCAGTCAATGGGAAATTTGAAATATATGTGGTAACGGGGTGTGATGAGGGAAGATGTTGTCACCCTAGGGGCAGATGGAATTAACCCCTTGTATTCATGACACCAGGGCGTGGTTTATCCTCGATACCACCTGAAGGTATACCGCTAGATCCTGGGCTAGGCACGGGGACAATAATGACTCTGACGCCAAGTTACTGATAACGGTAGCTTAACTGAGGGTAGACAGATGGTAAAGTATATACAGTTCAGACAGGGCCCAAGGACGTGACCAGTGACTCAGAGACCTTAAGGGCTTGCTGGGAATTGTAGTAGGACTGGACAATTTAATGCAGACCACGCTGACTTGACAGTTGCTGACAGGGACTGACTTGACTGACGACTGACAAAGCTATGACTGTAGCTTACTTGCAATTGACTGTGGCTGCAGACTTGACTTGAGGCCTCCAATGTCTCTGGAGACACTCTAGAACTCGACTTGACCTCAGCAAAGATTTGTAAGCAAAGAGAGAGCTAGCACCACCTAGGGCTTTTATGAGGGAGTCTAGCAGGGAGCCCATAGGTCACCCCTGGGTTCACCTGGTCACTGGTACCTCCTTGGTAACAATCACATGACAAGTCACATGGTGAACAGTCTTAGTGACAACGCTTTCTGAACACATTACATGCTATAATACATTAGAAACATATTACATGGGGGGGGGACAGATGCAAGGGGGCCCAGGGGACACTGTAGGGAGGCTGCCAGACAGGGTAGCAAGGGTACGGGGCAACACCTCCCATACTGGGCCACCTCGAACTCTCCCTCTTAAGCACAGCTGTCCTCGGCGCCCAGTGCTGGAGGGCGGACGACTGGGGCCTAGTGACAGTTCCTGGGTCATAAGTACAACATGTCTTTCACAGGTCTGATTGTGGCAAACAAAATAGAAATGAGTCCATGTAGCATCTTGCAAAAATGTCCATACAGGCTCCTGTGTTTTAGGGCAATAACATGTGGGGTTAACGGACCTTGTAACTGCTTTATTAACACATTCAGAACATTAATATACATAGGTTGTGGATTGTGATCTAACCAATGACTTGGCTGCTGGGGTCCATCGGCACTAGCTCCTTCTCCCCAGAACTCAATAGGCAATTTTATACTGTACAACAAAGTTACTTGTACATACCATATTCTGTCCCTACTTGTGTTTAACTTATGCTTCAGGGAAACCCTCTGGCCAGTAGAGTGCCCTGCACATGTGGACAGAAATGTTAGACATACAATATATACATACATTTGAGACTTGTGGACTGGGACTACAAATTATCTTACAGTCCTAACTTAGTTATTTACATGTGTGTGGACTGACTATGTGTGGTACAACTTTATACAATATATTGTGACCTACTCTTTGTACCTTGCGGGAATTTGTCCTTGTGTTGACCTTTGGGACCTGCGCAACACCACCTCTGGAGAGCCTGGAACTCTTGCGTCTTCCGGAGCTCTTGGGACTTCTGGAGTTGCGGCTGGATCTTTCTCAGCAAACTCAGGAGCTGGTATGAGTTCACGAATAGCTGGAATCGGAGTCGCTGGCAGCTGTGCTGAAGAGGCTGGTGACAGAGTTGGTCCTCGGGAGACTGGCGTATAGGCTATAGCCAAAGGTGACAAGACTGGGACTGGTGTGGAGACCAGTGTGGGTTGAACCAGCCCAGGTGCTGGTGAGACACAGAAGACCGCAGGTTGAGTTGGAGAAAACAGGGGAGATCCATAGATGGGTGGATTCCCTTGCCTGGGACGTATTCCCTTGCCGGTCTGACAGCTGGCAGAGGTGGTGCTGGGAGCACTGGTAGATCTTCTTTCAGACATAACTTGACCCGGTTTCGATGAACAACTTGCAGCTCGTACCCAGGCTTTTGTACTTCGTATACATCAGATTCTGGATATGGTATGGCCGTCAACGTGTACGGTTCGGTCTACAAGATAGAGTCTAACTTGAAGTTGTCAAACTTCCGCAGCCAGACTTTATCGCCCAATTGAAGTGGTTTGGCAGAGGCATGAAGTGGTTTGGCAGAGTTGTAGTCTTCCTGATGTCTCTGCTGGGCCTCGCCCATCTTCTTGCTGACAATTTCTTTGGCCTCTTCTCGGGTGGTCAGAAACCATTTCAGGGAGGGTTGCAGAGCGTTTTTGAACGGGGCTTAGAGCTCAAACTTTCAGTCTTTAGGCAGCTGCCCATGTTGCCCCCATCATCAAATAGAAAGGAGTTTACCCTGTGGAACAGTGGACTGTGTTGTTATAGATCTCCAATAGTTCGGGCAGCAGTCGGGGGCCACTCTTCCTGTATTGACACAGAGGCTGCTCGCAACATGTGGATAAAGACTTGATTGATGCGCTCAAAGAGCCCGTTCCCCTGGGGGTGGTAAGCAGTAGTCCGGAGTATTTTGCAGGCATGGAATTGACACAGCTCTTGAAGAGTTGGGCCTCGAAGGCCATTCCATGGTCCATTAGGACAGACTCTGGACACCCGAGGGTTTGCACCCATTTGGAGTAGAACATCTGGGCTGTCCATGACCAAAAAGTTCAAGGACTATTTGCCTTCCACTCCATTTACCGTTTACACAGATAATAACCCATTGGCTCACCTGAACACTGCCCAGTTGGATGCCATCGAGCTGTGTTGTGCTTCAAGATTAGCCAATTACAATTTCACCATCAAGTACAGAAGCGGCAAGTCGAATGTCAATGTCGACGTACTGTCTAACATGACCCCCGGCGAAGAACCCCTTGTCGAAGAAGTGTGGGAAGACGCTTGTAGTCACACTGGGCCCGGCATAGATGGGTTGGTACCTTTTTCACCAGAAGGTAGTCCAACAGATCCCCCATGACTTGACTTTCACCGTTGATAGAATGGGGGCATCTCCACGTCTTCCCACACGTTTTGGACGAGGGGTTCTTTGCCGGGGGTCATCCTAGACAGTACGTCGGCATTGACATTCGCCTCTCCGCTTCTGTACTTGATGGTGAAATTGTAATTGGCTAATCTTGAAGCCCAACGCCGCTCGATGGCATCCAACTTGGCAGTGTTCAGGTGAGCCAATGGGTTATCCGTGTAGACGGTAAATGGCGTGGCAGCCAAATAGTCCTTGAACTTTTCGGTCACGGCCCACACCGCTTCTCGCAGGTTGTGACTGGCATAGGCAATTACTAGCTCTTGTCCTTCCTGGACTTGGGATAGGACAGCTCCCAGACCCTCAAAACTGGCAGCAGTATATAGCCGAAACGACTGACTGTAGTCTGGATATGCCAAGATGGGGGGCTCTGTTGGCAGGCGTTTAAGAGCCTGCAACCCTGTCTCTTGCTCTTCAGCCCACTTAATAGGCAATCTTCCATTGTAGTTCTCCTTCGCCTTCCCCCGTAAGAGAGCTGTGAAGGGTTCTGCACAATGGTCGAAGTGAGGAATGAAGCGGCGGTAGTAGCCAGCAAATACCAGGAAGCTCCTGACATCTTTCATCGTGTGCGGGGTTGGCTAGTTCTTGACAACTTCCACCTTTTCAGGATTGGGCTGGACTCCCTCTGCGCTGACAACATGACCCAAGTAATAGACTTGAGGTTGAGCAAATGACATTTTGATGCTTTAATCTTCAATCCATGCTTGATTAGGAATTGAAAGATGTCTGACAGGTGGTTGAGGTGTTCCTGGTAATACTTGGAATACACGATGACATTGTCCTGGTACAAGGGGACACTTTGAAAATTCAGATGACCCAGGCACCTTTCCATCAGATGCTTGAACTTAGCAGGGGCATTGCACAGCCCAAACGGCATACTTTTAAACTCAAACAGTTCCATGGGTGTCACAAAGGCGGTCTTTTCCTGGTTCTCCACGGCCATGGGTACTTGCCAGTATCTGCTAGTTAAGTCCAGGGTGGAGAAGTAAGCAGCAGACCTGAGGGCTGTGAGTGACTCCTCGGTCCTTGGCAATGGGTAGATGTCCTTGTGTGTGACATTATTCAGTTTCCTGTAGTCGACACAGAAGTGTATGGTTCTGTCTTTCTTCTTGACCAGGACAAGTGGCACCGCACAGGAGCTCTGACTCTCTTGGATCACGTCTGCCTCTTTCATGTCAGCCAGCATCTTCTTGACAGTCTGATACATGCCTGGCGCGACCTGATGGTGCCTTTCCTTTATAGGTGGGCTGTAACCTGTGTGGATTCGGTGCTGGATCTGCCTGAAGTCTGTGGGATGCTTGCTGAAAACCTCATGGTACCTCTTGGTGACATTAATGATTACGTTGACTTAGTCCCTTGGGGTATTGTCGTCTCCAACTTGGAGCTGCGCCCACCAGGGCTCTGGAGGGTTTACACTGGATCCTTTGGCTACTTGAGCTGCATGCTGTCGGGCCACCAGACATTCTGTCACAATGTCCTTCACTTCTAGTAGGTACAGCTGGGCTACAAGGGTGTATTTGGGTAAGACAGTAGCAGAATCAGACAGGTTTACTAATCGAACAGAGACTCTCCCGTTGGTGACAGTGACAAGGCTTCTCGCAGCTCGAACAAAGGATGATCCTCAAATTGCATAGGTTCCAAAAGGGCTTGATAGTCCCTATTCTTGACTCTGGGACATGCACGACACCAGATGATGGTCTCCGTATTGGGTTGCAAGGTCACCGACCTGATGTCTTGAACTTGTACTCTGCCGAAATCACCTTGCTTGTTGGCAAACTTCTGCTCCGCCTTTAAAATTTAAAGTGGTGCTGCGCAGCCCGCTGGCCTGAAGGAGACATATGGGGAAGAGAGGCATGCAAGGCATCTAACACTTCAGTGATACAATTCTTCATAATGTTCATCCCCAATATAAACTCAGCAGACCCCTTATCTGTCACATTAGTTACAATCACTCTCTGTCTGGTAAGTACATGCTTTCCCAACTGAATAGTTGGCTCCCAGTATTCATGTCTGGGTACTGGTTGCCCATTACCCGCCATTACAATTAATTACTATTACAATAAAATAGCATCCCAATGCTGGTAGAAAACACTTTTAGGTATAGTAGACACTTGTGACCCTGTATCTATAAACGCCTCCAATGGTACACCTTCCACAACAATTTTTCCATAGGGGCAGGAGGCGACTTAAAGTCAGAGTCCTGACTTAGGTCATTTGGGGATTGGATCTGATGACCGTTTTCCTGAGGGCCGGTCAGCGATCTCAGGGGAAATCCGTTTAAATCCCAGCACTGCATTTTCCAATGTCCTGACTTAATACAGTAAGAACAAAAGGGTCTTTGAGTCCGCCAAAGGTCTCTTGGGTAGAGAATTGCGGTAATTGAAATTGCGGGAAGCAGGAGGAGGGGCAGGTTTTCTAGGCAGGGGCTGTTCACGGTCAGGTGGAGCGGCTCGGTTGGCAAGCTCCTTCACAGCCTTAGTCAGTTGTTCAATGTTCTGCCTAAAACTCTGTAAATCTGAATGGCAAAGCAGATGAAACTGGGGCGTGAGCTAGTGATGGTGGTGGTATAGGTCTGGCTACCGCCCCTAGTGGCTCTTGGACAAATGACTTGACTGAACAAACTTCCTCTAACTCAGTCCCGGACTCAATCACTTGAATAGCCAGTCTCTAGAAAGCGTGGAATGACAGGTTAGGGTTTTGGACTGCTAACATTCTCAACTGGGCTTTGTCCCCCTTATTATGAGCCCCATCAATAAATCTGTCCATTAACACCTTGTTGCCCTGCTCAGGAGTTATACCATCTAATTTCTGGACAGTCTCTAGGGTATTCTGTAGGGCTACGGCATATGCTCTCAGGGTCTCACCTTTCTTTTTTCCCCCTTCATACAGCCGGAGATGTACCTCTGATGGAGAATGTGACTCAAATGCCTGGTAAAGTCTTTCAAAGATCTGCTCTACAGTTGCCTTCTCGGAGGCTGGCCAGGTGTGGACTTCCTCTAACCCTGGTCCCTGGAGTTGTCCTGTGAGCAATTGCACCTGTTGGTCAGGAGGAAAAGAGTAAAAGACAAACAAACTCTGGATCCTCTCTTTGAAATCCCTCAAGGTGAAGAGGTCTCCATTGTAGGTAGGGAGGATAGGGTTCCCCATGAATACCGATGCAGATGCTGGAACACCAGGACTGTTGATGCTGACTGCAGGCAGGACTAACAAGATCCTGGTTGCTCGGGCAGGTGATGTTGGAGATGAAGGGGTGCTGTCGCCTGGTTGATCTGGAGAGCTGGGTTCTGACATCCTGTTGAATTTTGAGTGCGCTGTCATTTTAAGGGAAATAAGGTGTTTTCCCCTTTAAGATGATTGCCAAAGTGCTGCAGCAGCTTGGACTTGGCTAATGGGGGTATTGTAATGGATGCTCCCCCTCTATTTTGCAGGCTCCCTGTTGTAAATAGTCTTGCGACCAGACTTGCAGGTACTAATGGGTTAATGCTAACAGGTACTGAAACCGGAGAATTAATACTGACAATCGTTGGTGTTTGCATAGTCTGCGCTGCAGCGGGTGCTTGAAAGATAACAGCAGAGCCGGACGCAGCAGCCGGAACCTCCAATATGGCTGCACCCAGGGAACTTCCTGCTTGTGTCCGGTCGGCAAATTCTTCCACTGTGCAACACAGGGCGGCTCTTTGTTTCCTCTTTGCTGTGCTGAAGAGGTGTCACCACTGGGGACTGATGGGGTGGAGCTGCGACCGCTCGCGCGTGCGGGAAAACACCAGACCACATTAATCCTTTCAGGTACCGACTCTCTACAATCCACAATAGGAAATAACAGTCTTTTCTTCACCTCCCCCTCTATTTCACAAGCGCCTTGGGTAAAACAATTTCCACTGACAAAGTTCCGTACACTTTCTGGCGCAAATTTTATTCGCATCAGCATGCAATTTTCTGGCAATACTGGACACAGTTCAGACTGGGGGAGGACTTGTCGCATAAGTCACACACCCATATCCTGTTCATGACGCCAAAAATTGTGGTAATGGGGTGTGATGAGGGCAGATGTTGTTACCCTAGGGGCAGATGGAATTAACCCTTTGTATTCATAATGCCAGGGCGTGGCTTATCCTCAATACCACCCTAAAGTATAACGCAAGATCCTGGGCTAGGCACGGGGGCAATAATGACTCAGACGCCAAGTTACGGATTACGGAACTTTACTGAGTGTAGACAGATGGTAAAGTCTATACAGTTCAAACAGGGCCCACGGAGGTGACCAGTGACTCAGAGACCTTAAGGGCTTGCTGGGACTTGTAGTAGGATTGGACAATTTAATGCCGGCCATGCTGACTTGACAGTTGCTGACAGGGACTGACTTGACTGACGACTGACAAAGCTATGACTGTAGCTTACTTGCAATTGACTGTTGCTGCAGACTTGACTTGAGGCCTCCAATGACTCTGGACACTCTCTAGGACATGACTTGACCTCAGCAAAGACTTGTAAGGAAAGAGAGAGAGCTAGCTCCATACAGGGCTTATATGGGGGAGACTAGCAGGGAGCCCATAAGTCACCCCTGGGATCACCTGGTCACTGGTACCTCCTGGGAAACAATCACATGACAAGTCACATGGTAAACAGTCTTAAAGTGACAATGCTTTCGGAACACATTACATGGTATAATACATTAGAAACATATTTACATGGGGGGGACAGATGCAAGGGGGCCCAGGGGACACTGTAGGGAGGCTGACTGACAGGGCAGCAAGGGTACGGGGCAACATCTCCTGTACTGGGCCGCCACATATATCACAAAATATTGTTATTCAAAAATGTGTTTAATATAACTATAAACAATAAATATATCATTATAAACAATAGGGGTTTTTCTAATTACACATTCCCTTTAACCTGTTAAGGACACAAGACGTACCTGTATGCCCTGGTCCTGTTACTGAGATTTGAAGCGTGCTCACGAGCTGAGTACACTTCAAACCCAGTTTGTGACCCACGGTTAATGCCAGGCACCGACAATCTGGCCATTGCCCAGCATTAACCCTTTTGACACGGCAATCAAAACAAAAGTAAAATTATCCCGACAGCTCTGTGGATGGCATAGCATTGATCAGTATATGCAATCATGTGGACAAAAAAAAATTATAAAGTGTTTTTAAAAAAAAGTTAATAAAAGTGAATTTACCCCTTCCTAATAAAAGTTTGAACCCCCCCCTTCCCATTTTTTTAAATTAAATAATGTAATAAATATAAAAATAATCATATGTGGTACCGCTGCGTGCATAAATGTCCAAACTATTTAAATATAAGGATAGCTAAACCGCACGGTTGATGGTGTACGTGTAAAAAAAATACCAAAGTCCAAATTTGTGCATTTTTGGTCCCTTCATATACCATAAAAAATATTATAAGAAGTGATAAAAAAAAAAAGTCCCATCAAAACAAAAATGGTAGAGATAAACATGACAGACCATGGTGCAAAAAATGAGCCCTCATATAGCCCCGTAAGTGGAAAAATAAAAAAGTTATAGGGGTCGGAAGATGACAATTTTAAGTAGTAAAATAATATAAAACCTACATAAATTGGGTATCTTTGTAATCGTATGGACCTACAGAATAAAGATAAGGGGTCATTTTTACAGAAAAGTGCACTGCGTAGAAAAGAAGCCCCTAAAATTTACAAAATGCCAGTTTTTTTATTTTACCTATAATTTCACAAATAATTATTTTTTTTTTGTTTCGACAAACATTATGTTATAAAATAAGTTATGTCATTACTAAGTACAATTGGTGATGCAAAACAACAAGCCCTTTTATGGGTCTGTAGGTGCAAAATTGAACGTGTTATGATTTTTAGAAGGGGAGGAGGGAAAAACGAAAATTGGCTGGGTTCTCAAGGGGTTAAGGTAAGATCCCTACTCTGTATTAAAAAGATTAAATAAAATTTAAGAGACAAATGCGACATGTGAACCTGCGTTAAATATATCATGGATAGAATGGGTGGTAAGGGACCTATGACCTCTATAGCCTGAGGCTCCAGATCACTATCACTGTCTGCCTGTGTCTGCCACTGTATTACAAACATATAATACTTGTGCTTTACAAATCCAATGCTTCTGCTTCACACAACAGTATTATACTTATCAAATACATGTGCTGTAGTATACTCCACTGTGTCACACAAATCCAGTACTTATGCTACACAGTGTAAGGGATCATTCACACTTGCATAGAAAAACAGATCAAGCACGGATGCATAGTATGTATTAAGTGTTTTTTCTTTTTTTTTTTTGTATGTTTTTGTTTCTGTTATGTATGTATGTATGTATGTATGTATGAAATCAATTCTAGGTTGTCTGTTTTTTATTGGGATTTGTGCGTTTTTATATATTTTTTTTATTTTTGCTATAAATGATTGTTTAAGTGTTAAAAAAAATGTATATATTTTTATATATATTATAAATATACTGTATTTTTCGCCATATAAGATGCTCCGGCATATAAGACACGCCCAATTTTAAAGGAGGAAAATCTAGAAAAAAAAGATTCTGAACCAAATACAATGTAAAGTATAGGACAGTGATCTTCAACTTGCGGACCTCCAGATGTTGCAAAACTGCAACTCCCGGGCTGCCCGGGCATGTCAGGAGTTGTAGTTTTGGAACATTTGGATGTCCACAGGTTGAAGACCACTGGTATAGGAGGTAATACTCACGTGTCCCCGCCGCTCCGAACCCGTCACAGCTCGTCAACGCTGCCCTGGATGTCGCCTTCCATTGCTGTCACCGCGTCCCCGGGGTGTCCCCATCGCTCCGGAATGTCTCTGCTGCCCGGGATCCTTGCTCTCCGTCGTCGCCATCACGTCACTACGCACGCCGCTATGCACGCCGCTCCTATTGGATGACGGGACTGCGTGATGAAGTGATGACGACAAAGGAGATCGCCGGCCATGCAGGGGATCCCGGCACGGAGCAGTCATTCGCCCATCAGACACCGAGGAGGCAGGTAAGGTCCCTCCCAGTGTTCTGTAAGCTGTTCGGGACGCCGCGATTTCACCGCGGCGGTTCCGAACAGCCCAACTGAGCCGGGTTAGTTTCACTTTCACTTCAGACGCGGCGGTAAGCTTTGATTGCCGCGTCTGAAGGGTTAATACAGGGCATCACCACGATCGGTGATGTCCTGTATTAGCCGCGGGTCCCGGCCATTGATGGCCGCAGGGACTGCCGCGATATGACAGGGTATTAATGTGTATTTGCCGTATAAGACGCACCAACTTTTCCCCCCCAGTTTTGGGGAAGAAAAAGTGTGTCTTATACGGCGAAAAATACGGTGTATATATATATATATATAGATAGATAGCATGTGGATACACGGCAGCACTCCAGATTAGTGTTCAAAAAGTGGTGGTTTTTATTGAATCACCAAATAATGTTACAGGCGACGTTTCGGCCAACTCACTTGGCCATCATTAAGCCAGGCTTGAGGATAGCCAAGTGAGTTGGCCGAAATGTCAGAGGGGCCTTTGACCAAAGCCTGACCGCAGCATGCACCCAACTTCTACTTACTCTGATTGCTGCTCTACTTGCTTGTTGTAAATAGATAGATATGAGAGAGATAGATAGATTTAAAAAAAATAAATAAATAGGATCTCACTGCAGCACACATTATCCAGTAAAAAAAAACTTAGTGATTTATTCCATAGAAAAAAGTGTCTTCACGGCAAGTGGCGATGTTTCGACCAGGCTCACCCAGTCATTATCAAGCAGTGCCTGATATGAGGCAATATATCAGGATATCAGGCTTAGTTAAGTAATACAAAATGAATACCATAACTAATAATATAGAGGCATTATTATATTCTCAACTCACATTTATTCTATTTATTGTAAGAGCTAAAAGATACTCTGTTAGCCTACAGAGCAGATTGGCATGGCAGTGCTAGAACAGCAGGAGACCAATTTTACTAAAATGTGGCATGATAAAACCTAATAAATCGAGGTACTGCCAGTCAGGTATGGCTTTCAGTTTCATAACATCATTCACATATACCATATTGAACATCTTGAACAACTTTTCCAAGGGGAAATCATAATGAATACATCACTGCCTTGAACTAGATGGAGCATTTTCATCCATAGTTCAATGCTATGATACCTGGTAACACCCCGAGCTATGTAAGCAGAGTAACCTGCAAGGCTACGCAGTTTACGCATCTCACATTATAGATTATGAGAGTTACGGAAATTGCATAACTTCTCCGATTCGGCTGCTTTAGACTTTCCCGACCACTTCCAGCCGATGCAAACAAACAGGAGACAAGTTCATCAATAGCAGTAAAACTTGTATATAATACTGAAACCCTTAAAGCCCTTTATAACATTGTCAGGTCATCTGGCAGTGTATTTTAGTACTTCTGAGCTGTTTTAAAGCAAAGTTAATGTCAGAGTAATGACAACATTAAACACAGACTGTTCACAAAAGTGACACGAAACCATCCATGCACTGCTTTTTTACAACAATCGGTGTACTACAAATAAAAACTGGCACACTGGGATATATTGTTCACTAATGATCTTTTGGAATGAATCCGGGTTTGACAGGTTCAGTCTGCTCATCACTAGTCTCTAACTATCACTGTTACAGAGATATTTGGCTGTCATTGTTTTGTTAGAATGTTAGGCTAGGTTCACACTACGGAATTTCCGCCTGCAATTCCACTTTGAATTTGCAGGCAGAAATTCCACTTACTAAAATGTATAGTGTAGTGAATGGGTTTCCGTTCTCAAATTCACACTTTGGAATTTGTGAAGCGGAATTTGTGATCGAAAAATCTGCTTGA
Organism: Hyla sarda; assembly: GCF_029499605.1. Lineage (NCBI taxonomy): Eukaryota > Metazoa > Chordata > Amphibia > Anura > Hylidae > Hyla > Hyla sarda. Next base: position 175,557,486 of record NC_079189.1, on the reverse strand, counting down.
AAAGTTATGCCTGAAGAATTGCGTTGCTCATTCTTCAGGTGGAAATACTCGTAGAACACATTGCAGTCTATTGGAGACTGCAGTTTCCGTGCGGTCCTAGCGCCAACAGATTCAGTCGGCGCTGGCTGCACTCGAAATCTCCGAGCGGAAATTTTCTGCCCAGAGATTCCACAGTGTGAACCTTGCCTAACAGTAACCCCATCGAGATACAATGGCCTTGACTGGAGATTAATTCAATGTAGGATGGTCTCTAAGGCTAGGTTCACACTGCGGAATCTCCGGGCAGAACATTTCCGCCCGGAGATTCCGAGTGCGGCCAGCGCCAACTGAATCTGTCAGCACTAGGACCGTGCAGACACTGCAGTCTCCAATAGACTGTAATGTGTTCCGCGAGTATTTCCGCCTGAAGAATGAGCAATGCCGTTAACAAATTCCGCTTCACAAATTCCAAAGTGTGAATTTGTGAACGGAAACACATTCACAATACTATACATTTTCGTAAGCAGAATTTCTGCTGCAATTTCAAAGCGGAATTGCAGGCAGAAATTTCGTAGTGTGAACTTAGCCTAACAGGCGGAGAGTTGATTCGTTTTCACGCTAGCCCAAGACCTTTGCTAATCATTTCTAGCTGCTATGGCTCTGCTACTGATTGAGCTATTGAAGTACTGCTATTACCACTAGTACAGCTATTGAAGTACCGAACTTGGGATCAAACTATGACATGGCCCATTATGTCTAACTAGCATAGAAAAGTGAAGTCTGGAAGTTCCTGGAGCCCAGTTAGTTATTATCAACAAAGATATTTTAGAGGAGATAAAATGATGGGGGATTTTGAGAATGTTAGAAAAAATAAAGAATCCTGGGATGGATGTCTATCTTAAAGGGGTTATTTGGTGCGTTAACTACAGTACGTCTACTGTATGGGATATAAATAAATAAACTTGTACTTACCCCAGCACTTCCACAATGCCTATGCTGTCCTGCTCTGGTCCACTGGTGCCATGGTCTTTTTGTGTTGCAGCATGAGTGTCGTGCCCAGGAAACACCTAGGTCCAATGTGTCACACATGCGATTCGCCAAGCGGCAGTACAACACATTGGGCCCACGTGCTTCCTGACAGTCATGCTGCAGTTCAGAAAGATGATCGCATCGGGGAACTGGAGCCGGACAGCAGAGGCACCCCGGGAGCGCTGAAGGTGAGTACAGGTTTATTTTATTATAACCCACACTGAGGTTTAACACTGATAAATGTAAGGTAATGCACATGGGGAGGAAAAATCTGGGACGGGGTTATATATTAAATGGCAGAACACTTGGAACAACTGACATGGAAAAGGACTTAGGGGTCTTAGTTAATAGTAATTTTAGCTGTAGTGACCAGTGTCGGGCAGCTGCTGCCAAGGCTAATAAAATCATGGGGTGCATCAATAGGGGCATAGATGCCAACGACAAGGAAATAATTCTACCGCTGTACAAATCACTAGTCAGACCACACATGGAATACTGTGTACAGTACTGGGCACCAGTGTACAAGAAAGATATAGTGGAGCTGGAGAGGGTTCAAAGACGGGCAACCAGGGTAATACAGGGAATGGGAGGACTACAGTACACAGAACGAATATCAAAATTGGGTTTATTTAGTTTAGAAAAAAGAAGGCTTAGAGGAGACCAAATAACTATGTATAAATATATCAGGGGACAGTACAGAGATCTCTCCCATGATCTATTTATACCCAGGACTGTATCTATAACAAGGGGGCATCCTCAGCGTTTAGAGGAAAGAAGGTTTCTACACCAGCACAGACAGGGGTTCTTTACTGTAAGAGCAGTGAGACTATGGAATTCTCTCCCGGAGGAGGTGGTCAAGGGGAACTCTGTAAAAGAGTTTAAAAGGGTCTGGATGCATTCTTGGAGAATAATAACATTACTGGTTATGTATACTAGATTTATAGGGACAGAACGTTGATCCAGGGATTTTTACCTCTAGTATGAGGGGTTTTTGCCTTCCCCTGGATCAACTCAGTAGGAACTCATTAGGGATATAGGTTGAACTTGATGGACTCTGGTCTTTTTTCAACCTTATAAACTATGTTACTATGTTACTATGAATAGTTATGGGAGAAAACAACTCATGCCGGATAACTCCTCTAGGTGCCAGAATTGTACCAAACCAGGACAGTGAAAGAGGGGTCCATTTAAGGAGATCACCTTCAACTGAGAGGTAAGTAATCAACAGTATAAAGATCATTAAGATCTCCATATATACAGTTTAGGTTTAAATTCTTATTAGAAGTATAAGAAATCTATATTGTTTACCGACGTGATTAGACACTGTGTCACTTGAGAACAATGACTCATGAGGCAGCATGTTCTTCCGTTCTCTTTGAAGTTATAGGGTCCCCTTGTGTTGAGTCACTGTCAGGTAATAAAAGCTTCAGAGACTGTAACTTGGTGGTGACTCAACCCCTGCATGCCTGTTGCACTAATGTACACAAAGCGTATCTGTTTTGCAATGGCTGCAGGCGCTTTGTTTCAGTGTTGGCCTTGTTTTTCTCCTCTCAAGACTCTCAATTCTCCTGGTTTCACTCTAGCTAAATGCCTTGATGAAACCTAACGAGACAGTTCATGATAGACAGCGGTGTCAGTCCATGGCCTCATAAGTGGTAAAGCTAAAAGGACTCACCATGAGTTAACATGTTAATATACCGTATTTTTCGCCCTATAGGACGCTCCGGCATATAAGACGCACCCAATTTTAAATGTGGAAAATCTAGAATACAACGTAAAGTATAGGTCACAGTGATCTTCAACCAGCGGACCTCCAGATGTTGCAAAACTACAACTCCCAGCATGCCCGGACAGCCGTTGGCTGTCCGGGCATGCCGGGAGTTGTAGTTTTGCAACATCTGGAGGTCTGCAGGTTGAAGACCACTGGTAATACTCACGTATCCCCGCCGCTCCGGACCCATCACTGCTGCCCTGGATGTCACCCTCCATCGCTGTCACCGCGTCCCCGGGGTGTCCCCGTCGCTCCGTAACGTCTCTGCTGCCCGGTATCCTCGCTCTCCATCGCCGCCATCACGTCGCTACGCACGCCGCTATGCACGCCGTTCCTATTGGATGATGGGGCGGCGTGCGCGACGATGTGATGACGGCGAAGGAGACCACCGGCCATGCAGGGAATCCCGGCACGGAGCAGTCATTCGCCCATCGGACACCGAGGAGGCAGGTAAGGTCCCTCCCGGTGTTCTGTAAGCTGTTCAGGACGCCGCGATTTCACCGCGGCGGTTCCGAACAGCCCAACTGAGCCGGGTCAGCTTTGATCGCCGTATCTGAAGGGTTAATACAGGGCATCACCGCGATCGGTGATGTCTTGTATTAGCCGCGGGTCCCGGCCGTTGATGGCCGCAGGGACTGCCGTGATAGGTGTGTATTCGCCGTATAAGACGCACCGACTTTCCCCCCCCCAGTTTTGGGGAAGAAAAAGTGCGTCTTATACAGCGAAAAATACGGTAGTTTACAACTAAAATTCCACCTTGGAAACACTGTAAAACAATATAAGGGAATTATTATCTAATAATGTAGAGAACTAAACAGCTAACATTAGAAAAGGTTCAATTATACGTTAACAATAACTATTTGTGTATTCTCATATATTATTACCGTAATATCAGGAATTTTTTTAATTTGTATTTAAACATGTTAACTTATATCTCTAAGAGGGTTGGAATATCTTACAGCTGTAGGTTTATTCTTCTCACCATAAAGTGGTTGGCTGAGCAGGTCTCCGAAGGTGGGGGCCGGTGCACTTAGGGGAGAGGCTGCTGAGTGGTAAGTTCAGCGCGAGAGTGGATCTCAATTACTCATAGACCACCAAAAAGTTGATCAAAAAGAACCCTGATTTTCCATCTATACAAAATAACATAAACTTTATTGAAAAAACATGCGCAAAAAGGATTAAAAATCCTCGTAGCTCATGGGTTATGAACATGGCAGCCCAGTCTGCGGGTAAACTGTAGTCATATAAATGTCGTCAATCTATTTGGAGAAGTCTGTCTATCCTACAAAGGTAAATGATGAAAGAAAGGAGGATTAAGCATGTAGGATTTTATGTAATGTTTATTTTAAATATTTTAATATCTATCCACTTGTAGATCCATTGCTACTGAAAAGATGCCCCTAAAGGATTTCCCTGGTAGCATCATAGAGTAACTGGGGCAGGATCTCTATTCCTAAGAGACTCAATATACTCATACAAGGTTACAGATATGCAGCCCTTAAGTGTATCCAGCTGGCTGAAAAGGACTTACTGGTTTTAGATGATGCTACAAGTTGCATTGTGTTACAGTTTTAAGAGAGAGAGAAAATATAGAAAAAAAAAAACTTACTACAATTCATCACTTCAATTTTCAAATAACTTGAAAACAGCAGGCCTCCTGATAATATCCAAGGTGTTTCACAAGGTGATAGGAAGGAAGGATAATATCCATAGGGATTTATGCATAGGATTCACAAATGTAAGATTTGGATGAGACTTACTAACCAAATTTTGACTTCCCTCTAAAACTGGTCATATACCGGAGAGTTTAAAGGGATATTCCAGGAAAAAACTTTTTTTTATATATCAACTGGCTCCAGAAAGTTAAACAGATTTGTAAATTACTTCTATTAAAAAATCTTAATCCTTTCAGTACTTATGAGCTTCTGAAGTTAAGGTTGTTCTTTTCTGTCTAAATCCTCTCTGATGACACCTGTCTCGGGAAATGCACAGTTTAGAAGCAAATCCCCATAGCAAACCTCTTCTAAACTGGGCGGTTCCCGAGACAGGTGTCATCAGAGAGCACTTAGACAGAAAAGAACAACCTTAACTTCAGAAACTCATAAGTACTGAAAGGATTAAGATTTTTTAATAGAAGTAATTTACAAATCTGTTTAACTTTCTGGAGCCAGTTGATATATATAAAAAAGTTTTTTCCTGGAATACCCTTTAAGTGGCTATTTCCTTTGATCACTAAATGCTCAATGTTCCGCATTGACTGCTTTAAGGGGTACTCTGGTGGGAAAAAAATGTTTTAAATCAACTGGTGCCAAAAAGTTAAACAGTTTTGTAAATTATTTCTATTAAAAAATCTTAATCCTTCCAGTACTTATCAGCTGCTGTATGCTCTAGAAGAGGTTGTGCAGTTCTTTCCTGTCTGACCACAGTGCTCTCTGCTGACACCTCTGTTCATGTCAGGAACTGTCCAGAGCAGGAACAAATCCCCATAGCAAACCTATCCTGCTCTGGACAGTTCCTGACATGGACAAAGGTGTCAGCAGAGAGCACTGTGGTCAGTCAGAAAAGTACTACACAACTTCCTCTGCAGCATATAGAAGTAATTAAAAAATCTGTTTAACTTTCTGGCACAAGTTGATTTAAAAAAAAAAAATTTGTTTGCCACAAGTAAAGTCTTTACATTTGTATAAATGTGTCTGCTTTCAGTCAAGCCGATCCTGTAAATCAGTCTGTATAGTGCTGCGGTCACTCATTAGGTCTGTACCAAGCCACCATCGCTCTGGACCCAGCTCTTTGTATAAGGTAGTATCCCTGGCACATTCTGATATACTACGGTATTCCCCGTCGTATACTCTGCAAATCCTACCATTCTGCTCCCCCGTCCATAATATGTTGTCCTATGGAGGTGCATGTGATATTCATGTCACTCTGCTTCCTTCATAGCTAAAGTACGCAGGCACAGTGAAGGAGGCAGAATGATGTTAATATCACATGCTCCTCTCAGGGCCGTTTGAGGGAATTTGGGGGCCCCAAGCAAAATATTACCTATGGGCGACTGTTACTACTTTCAAGGGGGCTGCTACTATGAACAAAGGGCTGATACTACCTGAAACGGTTGTTAATACCATCAAGGGAGGGGGGGTACTACCATATACAGGGGCTGATACTACATATGTAGTGGCTGTTACTTCGTACAGGGGACTGATATGGGAGGGCTGTTATTACCTACAGTGGTGATGGATGCTACTATCTACAGGAAGGGTTGTTACTACCTTTAGGGGGGGTGGTACTACCTACATAGGGCTACAACTATCTACAGGGGTGGCTGTTACTACCTACAGGGGGGCTACTACTATCTACAGGGAGGCTGTAACTACCTACAGGTGTGAGAAGGGGCTGATACTACTAACAGGGGGGCTACTACGAGGGAGGATTTTCCAGAACTTTGCTTGCGGAAATTTTCTCTAACTGGACCTCTTTGAATTTCAATTGAAAACCCCTGGTATAGTGGAATCATACCCATTCTGACCATATTACATATTTGATTTTACATCAAATGTTAATTTAACTTTACCACCCAACTCTAGAGTTATGCAACTAGATCTGGTCATCTGGAATCAACACTTTTACTTGTTTTTTATAGTTACAAGAAAAAGTAAGTGAACCCTTTGAATTCCCATAATATCCCCATTAACAATAAAGTTAAGTATGATTGTTAAGTTACAGTTACTCAACTAATAACACACAGATAGTTGTAGTACTGTTTATAGATTTTATTGATTACAATAAACATTCACAGTGCAGGGAAATACCGTAAACAAAACAATTTTAATAACCTGTAGATCCCCTTTTGACAGCAATTATCTCAACCAAATTTTAGGTTGTAGCTACAAATAAGATTTTATTTCATCAATAAATGTTATTTTCACATGCAAAGCTCTCTTTAGTTCATTCCATTGTGTCTTGTTAAAGGGGTATTCTGATATTAGGTAAAAAAAATAAAAATGCTGTAAAAAACATATTGCATTCCTTACCTTATTGCCTAATCTTAAACCCCAAAAAATCGATTTATTTTGAAGTCCTCTCCGCTACCATGTCAAAAACACTACTTCCTGTTGCTCAGTACTACAATTCCCATAATACATTTCTTTCCCCAGCTCCTTATTATTACAGCCCACAGCACCTCCCTCCTGCCAGTTCTACAGAAAAGTACTGACTGCAAAACCTGCTGCATTGATTCCCTGTCTGCTTCTCTGCCTGTGGCATTGTTCACCATAATGCAGAATGCTGTAAACAGAGCTAATTTTTCCCTAAATTTCCCTATATATATATATATATATATATATATATATATATATATATATGCATATTTATGACAGGGAAAGGGTCATGTGGGGTGTAGGGTCTTGTCAGAGGTGGTGACATCACTCAGGGGGCAGGGCTTGAGCTCAGAAACAAAATCCAACCATACCTCCTAAGACAGCAGGGGATGATGCATTATCTCAGGGAAAAGGGAGGAGCTAGGTTGCTAAAATAACAGCTTACCGATAATGAAAGGACTACACAATTTATTGTCCAAGGTATTTCAGGCAAAAACATACTAAAGCCAATACCAATTTTAACACTATATTAGTAAATTATATATGTCGAGGTGATAGTTTTGTAATGCAATCTTCTGATACCGGAATAGCCCTTTATGGTCAGGACTATGGCTACTAACATTCTTTTTTAACTTTTCTGTGAGCTTTACTTGTGAGCTTTGGGTCACTGTCTGTCGTATCATGCAGCGTCTCTTAAGCTTGTTGTCATGGCCTGATGCCCTTTAATTTGAATGTGAACTGTTTACAAACACCTATTAAAGGGTTATTAAGACATAAGAAATATTTTAAAATGCAGTGGTACCACTCACCTGCCCGATCCCTTGCAGCTACTTTTCTGACATTTCCCAGTCTTCACTGTTCACCACTGCTTTTCAGTTCTGATGACCCCCCACAGCTTTGATCCCCCTCAGTCAGTTATTGGCTCAGCAGGCATTTCCCTTTCATTTTGTTATTTTTAAAGTGCCCCTACTGCATTTTAAAATAATTCAGTCCCCCCAGAATACCGTTTTAATTCATTGTTTTGTCAATGGTTGCAAGGTATCCAGTGCCTAAGGCAGGAAAGCAGTCCCCAACCATCTTCCTTCCGCTACTTTGCTTTACTTTATGATGATGACATTTAAAAAAAACATATAAATATTTGAGCTATGTTTATACAAGGGATATTTTAAAGGGGTACTACGCCCCTAGACATCTTCTCCCCTATCCAAAGGATAGGGGATAAGATGTATGATGGCAGGGGTCCCGCTGCTGAGAACCCCCGCAATCTCCTGCATGCCCCTCCATCATTCTGAACTTTACGTTTGGAATGCAGGGTCCGGGCTGTGGTTGTGATGTCACTCCACACCCCCTCGTGATGTCCCGCCATTCTCCCGCCATTCATGACCACGGCCCCGAACCCAAGAGTTCCCAACTAAAAGTTCACAATACCGGGATGGTGTGCAGGAATTCGCAGGGGTTCCCAATGATGGGACCCCCACGATCGGACATCTTAGCCACTATCCTTTGGATAGGGGATAAGATGTCTTGGGGCAGAGTACCCCTTTAAACACAATGCAAATTTACAAAAGACCTTGTGGTAGAATTCCGAGGCAGACCCTCATTTTTTTACTTAGATGTGCGGTTTAGATCTGCATTCAGATTAGCTCATTCAAAAAGGTTGAACTCGATATTGGAATCCACTGAATTTTCTGTGTGGAATCCACCTCAAATACATATTTTAAATCCACAAATAAAGAATCCACACACTTTGAAATTCATTTGAGACAGTCTGTGGGTGAATTTCACATTGGAAATATTCACGGTGGGGAATATATCCTGAAATTTATGTGGAAAAACCTGTGTGAAAATACCCTTATAGCATAAGAGCTTTGCCTGGCTAAATCCTAATTCTCAAAATGCTGTAATATATAATTTAATAATAAAGTATTTACTTTACAGATAGTACTCTATCAAATAAATAGTTAAGAGACAAAAACTGGAGCAGGTCTTTGAATACAATTTTATAACCTCGTTGAATTTAGTTTTTATGGTGATAACATTGTCTACTCTGACAGTTTACAAGATTCATTCTACACTGAGTTAACAATTTACCAGTCATGTGAATGTATCACCTGCTATAAACATGATGACCGTCAAATTTTGGTTCAATTCCACCTCAGAATGGCTAAAACATGTGGCCTGAATGAGAATAGTTGCCAAAATATATCAATAATTTGGTGCTAAAAGAATATTATTTAAGTGACAATATTATTCAAGTGACATCCAAACAGGCCAAATTAGCTTCCACATAGAGGACATAGGAAATTCTGAGATTACCCAGCAGACCAAACTCCTGAATTTATGAATGATTTGCCAAATGTCATCAAGCTTGTGTCTGTTATTAGCATGCATGGATCATAGCATAATCCAGTCATGGCCGTAAATGTTGGCACCCCTGAAATTTTTCTAGAAAATGAAGTATTTCTCACAGAAAAGGATTGCAGTAACACATGTTTTGCTATACACATGTTTATTCCCTTTGTGTGTATTGGAACTAAACCAAAAAAGGGAGGAGAAAAAGCTAATTGGACATAATGTCACACTAAACTCCAAAAATGGGCTGAACAAAATTATTGGCACCCTTAACTTAATATTTGGCTGCACACCCTTTGGAAAAAATAACTGAAATCAGTCGCTTCCTATAACCATCAATAAGCTTCTTACACCTCTCAGCCAGAATGTTGGACCACTCTTCCTTTGCAAACTGCTCCAGGTCTCTCTTATTGGAAGGGTGCCTTTTCCCAACAGCAATTTTAAGATTACTACTTTACTCTTCAACCCCTCTACAAGGTAATTAATGAATATATCAAATAGAACAGGACCCGAGACTGACCCCTGTGTTACCCCACTAGTAACAGTCACCCAATCAGAATAAGTACCATTGATAACCACCCTCTGTTTCCTATCACTGAGCCAGTTACTTACCCACTTGCACACATTTTCCCCCAGCCCAATCCTTCTCATTTTATCCACCAACCTTTTATGTGGCACCATATCAGCTTTGGAAAAATCCGGATATAGGACATCCAGCAATTGCCCCAGGTCCAGTCTGGAGCTCACCTCCTTATAAAAGCTGATCAGGTTAGTTTGACAGGACCGATCCCTCATAAAGCCATGCTGATATGGAGTCATACATTTACAAAATAGCATCCCTTAGAAAACTCTCAAACAATTTACATACAAAGGAGGTTAAACTAACAGGCCTATAATTCCCGGGGTCACCTTTTGACCCCCTTTTAAATATTGGCACCACATTTGCCATGCACCAGTCCTGGGGAACAGTCCCTGTTACTATAGAGTCCATGAATATTAAAAATAGGGGTCTGTCTATTACATTACTTAAAGGGGTACTCCGCCCCTGGCATCTTATCCCCTATCCAAAGGATAGGGGATAAGATGTTAGATCGCCGCGGTCCCGCTGCTGGGGACCCCGGGGATCGCCGCTGCGGCACCCCGCCATCATTACTTCACAGAGCGAGTTCGCTCTGTGCGTAATGACGGGCGATACAGGGGCCGGAGCAGCGTGACATCATGGCTCCGCCCCTCATGACATCACAGCCCATCCCCTTAATGCAAGTCTATGGCAGGGGGCGTGACGACTGCCACGCCCCCTTCCCATAGACTTGTATTGACGGGGGCGGACCATGACGTCACGAGGGGCGGAGCCGTGACGTAACGATAATCCGGCCCCTGTATTGCCCGTCATTACATGCACAGCGATCTCGCTCTGCGCATTAATGATAGAGGGGTGCTGCAGCAGCGATCCCCGGGGTCCCCAGCAGCGGGATCCCAGCGATCTGACATCTTATCCCCTATCCTTTGGATAGGGGATAAGATGTCTAGGGGCCGAGTACCCCTTTAATTCCTTTAGAACATGGGGTGAATGCCATCTGGACCTGGTGATTTGTCTATTTAGATTTCTTGTAGGCGGCACTGTACTTCTTCCTGGGTTAGACAGGTGACCTGTACTGGGGAGTTTCCCTTATCTCACTGTATTTCAACTGGCATTTCATTTTCATCGGTGAACACAGTGGAGAAGAATTTGTTTCATATATTTGCTTTTTCCTGATCCCCGTCTATAATTTCTTCCTCATCATTTTTTAAAGGGCCTACACTTTCATTTTTAACCTTTTTGCTATTTATATAGTTAAAGAACATTTTGGGATTAGTTTTACTCTCTTTGGCAATGAGTCTTTCTGTCTCTATTTTTGTGGCTTTTATCTGTTTTTTTACATATTTTACATTTTTCTCTATAGCTTTTTTCTTTATAGTTTTAGTAGTTTAAATGCTTTATTTTTCTCATTTATTGCCCCCTTAACATTTGTATTCATCCATATTGGTTTTCTTTTATTTCTGACTCTTTTATTCCCAGAAATAAAAGAAAACCAATACGGATTAATAAAATTGTTAAGGGGCACTGTAGGTACTGTATTCTTTTCTTTGTAGGCCTCATTCCAGGAGTGGTGTACAGGAAGCATGCAGGGGCATGAGTATATAACGCCCCCTGCACCATCTAGGCGAGGCGTACGTGACGCTTTGTGGCTGTACTGCCATGTCCAGCGTTTGAATCTCACGCTCTGAGAGTTGCAGCGACATGAGGTCTGGTGGGTCTGGAAGAGCAGTGGTGATCAGGGGAGGTTGAACCTTGCTGTCCGCCAGCTTTGCCTGCGGTGCTACAGGATTCGGGAGCCGGATGCACATGCGAGGGGAGTACAGTCTCCGAGGTTTCTTGACGTCACCCGTTTCTGCTGCACGTACGTTTGGTGTGCAAGTGGCTCGGCTTAGGTTTCTTGGGCAGCTCTGCTGCTGCCTCATGGCAGTATGCTGGCCACCTGCTGCCTGTACATATATTGTCATCGGTGTCGCTGGTTCAAAGTTGCAGTTGGTGTTCAGTGATGGTGGAGACGGGGGGGGGGGGTATTGGCAGGATCAGGTTTTCACGGGAGTGGCGTTTGCGTGCCAGCAGTATTATATATTATATAATACTGCCGCACGTCTGTTGGTTAGCATTCACATATAGTAGAAATGGGGGATAGAGTCTTAATTTATAGTGCACATGAGCATATAATTTTATAGTGCAAACAGGCTTAGTGGGTACAGTGCTCACAGCAAGTGTCATACTCAGGTCACTGAGTCACAGCATTTACGTGCTGTACATATGGCCATAGTATCATACTGCTTACGGCCAGTGTGTTTTATACAGTTCATTCGGTCATAACAAGAAAAAAACATGGTTTCAAATGGCAGGAAATGCTCAACCCCAAATGCAGTTGTGCATTTATGCTGGAGGAGCAGATCCTGCGCTTGTGGTCTGTTGCTAAGGGCGATCCCCAGCATAAAATACATACAATGGGGGATGCCTGCAGCAGACTACAAGTGCCACAATGGAATTCTACACCAGATGAAAGGTGTGGATGTGTAACATATAGAGTAATACATAAATTTAGATGCACTACTTTGATAGAGGTAGACAGTAACATATGACTACCCCTCAAAATGATGTTAAAATTGAGACATTAGCCAGTATATCCTTATATGAAGGACATACCTGAGCCTGCACACCAACGCCAATGCCTAGTGTTAGGTCCCGTGCCACTTGAGAAACCTTGGCGTTGGTGTGCAGGCTAAGGTATGTCCTTCATATAAGGATATACTGGCTAATGTCTCAATTTTAACATCATTTTGAGGGTTAGTCATATGATACTGTCTACATCTACCACAGTATCATTCGGTCATGGTGTTATACAGTATACAATCATATTGTCCACAGTGCTGTTTCTCATGGTGTTTATGTAGTGCAAACGGTCACAATATTTGATTTGCAGTATTGTCATTGTTCATATTCAGTGCTTACTGTCATTATTTTGTGTGTATACAGTGTACACAGTCAGTGCAGTGCAGTTCACAGCAGTTGTAAATTGCATTTACACCATGCACTTGTGATTGCCCAATACAGGAGTTGTACCCCTGTACCCTCGCTGCCCTGTCAGGCAGCCTTCCTTCAGTGTCCCCTGGGCCCCTTCACATGTTCCCTCTGTACAATTGGTTTTCTGCTATGTTTTGTATATAAGTGTTGTTCCTTTAAGAATATTTGTCATGTGATTAACCTGTTGTCATGTGAGTGTAACCCAGTGAGGTGTCAGTAACCATGTGACCCAAGGTTGACCTATGGGACCCCAACAGAGTCTCCCCTATATAAGCCCTGGGAGGAGTCTCTTCTCTCTTTCTCTTTGATCTCAAGTCCTAAGAGTATGTCTGGAGTCCATAGGAGACCTCAAGTCCGTCCAGCAGCTACAAGTCTTCAACTAAGCTACAATTGGGGTATAGTCAGTCCCATTCAAGTCAGTCAAGTCAAAGTCATTTGTCTTCAGTCAGCGTGGCCTTCAGCAATATTGTCCCAGTCCACTACAAGTCCCTGCAAGCCTTGAGGTCTCCGAAGTCACTGGCCACCTCCGTGGGCCTGGCTAAGCAGTATAGACTGTTCCATCTGTCACTCAGTAAAGCTACCTTTGTCTGTAACTTGGTGTCGGAGTCATTATTGCCCCCGTGCCTTGACCAGGATCCAGTGGTATGCCTTCGTGTGGTGTTGAGGATACACGAGTGCACGAGTTATTGTTGTTGACATGTCTCTTGCATAATAACATCACGACACATAAGCGGTTGTTTACCCGTCATACCTGCCATGTCAGCACGGGGA